>NC_091079.1:58126666-58451944 GCF_032405125.1 Capricornis sumatraensis | reverse complement strand
TGACTGAGTTTATTTTGGGGGGGCTCCAAAATCACTTCAGATGGTGATTGCAGACATGAAATTAAAAGATACTTACTCCTTGGAAGAAAAGTTATGACCAACCTGGACAGCATATTCAAAAGCAGAGACATTACTTTGCCAACAAAGGTCCGTCTAGTCAAGGCTATGGTTTTTCCAGTAGTCATGTATGGATGCGAGAGTTGGACTGTGAAGAAAGCTGAGTGCTGAAGAATTGATGCTTTTGAACTGTGGTGTTGGAGAAGACACTTGAGAGTCTCTTGGACTGCAAGGAGATCCAACCAGTCCATCCTAAAGGAGATCAGTCCTGGGTGTTCATTGGAGAGACTGATGTTGAAGATGAAATTTCAAAACTTTGGCCACCTGATGCAAAGAGCTGACGCATTTGAAAAGACACTAATGCTGGGAAAGACTGAGAGCAAGAGGAGAAGGGAAAGACAGAGAATGAGGCTGGATGGCATCACCAACTTAGTGGGCGTGAGTTTGGATGAACTCTGGGAGTTGGTGATGGACCGGGAGGCCTGGCTGCGGTTCTTGGGGTCACAAAGAGTTGGACACGACTGAGCAACTGAACTGAACTGATTGGAAAAATTCAGCTCCTATGATTCTAGTAAACTGTATGTTTACAGTCTAGTAAACTAAACTGTATGTCTCCTTAGGAGCTATTACTTGGGGATTCACTCTGCTCAGAGAAGTTACCTGCATTCCTTGTCTCATGGCTTTCCCCACCTTCAACACCAGCAATGGAGAATTTCTCATGTGGAATCCTTCTAATTTTTACTTTTAAAGGGCTCCACTGGTTAGGTGAGGTTCACCCTGAACAATCTCCCTTGGTTAAAGTCTGCTATGGCTTATAAATTAATCTATCATTTGGAGTAAAACCCTCTATATTCATGGTCCGAGGGATTATGTAGTATGTACTTACCTTAGTATGGATATTGTGGGGGTTCATCTTAGAATGCTTCTACACGTGATACAAACATATTTGGTTATTTAATGAACCAGGTGTTATTCGTATATATATATATATATATATATATATGACTCAAGATAGACTGCATGTAATAAAGTACTAAGCAATTTAGTTTTATACTTAATTGTAATTTTTTTCCAAGACAGAAGGTAAGTGTACAGATATAGGGAATTACTAGTTTTCATAGAGCATAATGTTGGTGGTACAATGTAACTGGAGCACTGGTCTCCTTTTCAAAATTGCCAATTATAGATCACAATCATAATCTAAAATTCAGTGACACTGAGAGGTAACTCAGTTTACAGAAGCACTTTAGTCAAAAATTTAATTCACCTCAGTTTCCTGTCATTTTATTCTTTACCACTAATAATAGACATTTAGGAAGCTATAAAAATACAGATACATAAAAAAGAGATTAAATATGAAAGTCAATTTTTTTCATCATTAAATTAGGATGTTATGTGTATCAATGTTTCAGTTTAGGAATCACACTCCATGAATTTTATTTGGTGCTGTCACATATTAGCTTTGTGATTTGAACAAGCTAATACACCCTTGATCTCCAATTTTTTTACCAGTAACATGGATATAGTAATAGTATGTCTTAAAACTGTTGCAAAGAAAATTGAGACAAAGTATATAGCCTAATTACTGCATAAAGCCAAGTGCTTAATAAATGGCAGTTGTTGCTATTATTATTGTTATTGTTATTACTACCCAAGAACTTATGCAAGATGTTCAAAGACAAGAAAAATTACTAACATATTTATTGTTATATAAATGAAGAGATGATGTTGAAACAACATAGAATTTTGATTAACCCTCACAACATTTTATGATATGGATATTATTTCCATTGAGCAGGTAGGAAACCAATTACAATTGTTTGACATACTCAAAGCCCAGAACTGGTTGGTAGCAGAGTGAAGTTTCCAACTGACCCCTATGCTTGCAGTCATTCCTCTCTGCTTACACAGTTGTCCTAAAAGTCACAGGAGACAATATACTTCAGTTATGTAATCTGACCACAGATAGGATTGTTCCCAACCTCCTGATATTCAGAGAAGCTAAAAAATGTTCCTATGGATTGAAACAGGTATCAGAGAACATTACCTAAAGGAGAATTTTGTTATATTCTGGGACATAAAGAAGTCATGTTTATCAAACACTGGAAAATTGAGGAAACCAAAGATAATCTTGATTAACCATAAAATATTGGAAAGGGTCAGTCCTGGATAGATTTTCTTTAGGATTCTTTCTCAGTACACCAGAAAACTGATTACTATCTAAATATATATATATATATGTATTTGAGTTGGCCAAAAGTTTTTTCAAGTTTTTCCATAAGATCTTATATAAGATATATATCATAAATATATATATTTATGAAAGTGCAAGGAGAACACTGACCTGAGACCATGAGGCCATTTATACAAAGTCTTTTACGGTTATTGGTAGTTTCAAACCATGTAACAGCTTAGTCTACATCATCTTAGTGATAAAAGCATATGTGTACAAATTTCTGATTATGAAGCTAATAATTTATTTTACTATGAGCTTTTTAAACCAAAAGTTTCCATTTAAAACAAATATTTTCCAAAACAAAATATGTTTATAGGCCAGAGATGTGAAGCCATAACCTGACCAATGACATATGGGTCATGAATAAACATATGATCTGCCATGGTGACTCAACCATCCATCAATGTAATTGCATAATACCTCAGAAGAGCTAGTCTCCACCACTGAGGGTCAGTATCCCATATTAAGTTTATCAGGCCAAAGCATCACTTTGTTATTGCTTATTTGACTATATTATAGAAAATATTTTAAAATGATGCACTTGATATTGTATTTATATTTTTGCTCTCTGGAAGAAATTTTTGACAAACTTAGTCTTGGACTGTTATTAAGAAATTATTCGTCTTACGATAAGCAAGTATAGGTGAAAAGCACTACTTACAAGTATAGATAGCACTTTAATCGATCCTAATCATGCTAATGTTGAAAGAAGAAGAAGGTATATCATTTATACATTATGTAAATTATGTATAAAGGTAACACATTACAAACTTCCAAAAAGAACCATGCCTGAACTGATTTATGCAACTTTCTAGACAGTGAATCTTTCTGGAATACTACATATAATGAAATAATGACAATACTCTATAAGTAATTTTAAAAATGTGTGTGTAAGAATTGACTTAGATTGGAAGTATGACAGTGAAAGAGCTTGAAATTATGAGCAAATAAATATTGTGTTGGATTTATAATTCATAATTAAGATGTACTTATTAAATTAAGACATGCCGCGTTCCTATCTGACATCCTTCTTCTTCATTAAGGTTCACATCCTGAGAAGCAATTTCGTATCATTAACCTTCTGTGAATTTACCCATAAGCCTTATCATAACAAGGAAAAAACTCTTGAGAGGAATTAAAGGGTATATTTTAGTCAATCAATACATAGTTGCTTATTTGCATTTTATGAAATTTGCATTACATTTGGAGAGAAGAAGGAATCACTGGCCAGAGCCCTAATCTTACATGATTCTTGACATGGGAAAAGAATTCCATGCCACCAGATTTATTTTTCTACTTCAGAATGTGATCTTCTTCTGATGTGTTTCAAATTTTTCTAACCTATGGTAGTTTGATACAAAAATCTTACTAAATTTCTGGTTTTGCTTATTTTTTTTCAGGAATTGGCTTACTATTTTAGAATAAGATATAATAGTACTTAAAACAACAAGAAGAAAATGTTAACTATATTAACCCTCTAAGAAGACAAAACTGTATCTGGTTAACTGTTAGTTGTGGTAGTTTTTTTTTTTTTTTTTTAAAGGAGAGACCAAGTAGAAGATATGAACAAGTTTTCAAAAATTGCTTTTGCTATACAAACTAAACTACTATGGCTGTTAGCACTGATGCGCCTGGTAAAGTTAACTGAAAAAGAAACCAGACACTAACATGAAAAGATATTCTCTACTAGTAAAATTAACTTGAAAAGTCAGAACCTACACAGACACTATCAGCTCAGTCGTGTCCGACTCTTTGCGATCCCATGGACTGTAGCCTACCAGGCTCCTCTGTCCATGGAATTCTCCAGGCAAGAATACTGGAGTGTGTTGCCATTTCCTTCTCCAACTGTTAGCCCAGCTGGACCCAAATAAGAACTATTTGGAACTTGTCAATTCTCCCCGTCCTTTAGATTTCCATTATCAAAAAGTCTGGTAATTCTTTAATGTTAGTGTATACTCCTTACCACTTTTTCAGGTCCAGAGATTTAATCTAAGAATAAAGCCTTTCAGCACTTGGATGCTCCTGCAGAAACAAACACCTTTTGCCACAACTTCACTGCTTCAACAGAAATTCATGAGGGCTGCTGGGATTATTCTTGCCCATCAAAATCTCTTCCACCCAATATATATCCCACCGTTCAAGAAAACTACAGATGACATGCTCCTTACACACAAGATAGCCAGCCAGCAGCTTCAGTGCCAATCCCAAAGCCATTCAAAGATGTTTAAAACTGGTAGATTTCCACTTGAAAACTGTAAACTGAAACTGACTAACTTTTACCGTTATGGATGGGCTTGAGGCAAACTTGGTTCATGTCATTGCATTGATGAAATTAAATTCTTGTAAAATAGCTCTGTCTGATGTTAACTTCATACTTTCATCTGCTTTAAAAAAACAAAAAAGGAAGAATTGATTAGAGTTTCCACATTAAAGCAAAATCTCTGTTCTAATACATTCTTTCACACTTCAATTTGAACAGATGATCCACTCTTTTGAGTGAATGAATGCATAAAAGTCATGCTAGTTTAATTTTTGCAGTTCTTTTATGCTACCTCCAAGCATACTTATCCCTTCACCGAAGATTTACTCCTTTCTTTTTTGGGTTAGGGGCCAGTGGTTTTTAACAAGATGCATGGTGCTCTTCTTGGGATTTGGAAACAGGAGGGATCAGAACGATCAAACTGTTACAGAACTCTACATAATTATCATAGGATGACTGAAGTTTCAGGATCCAATCAAGTTACTATGTGGGAATTAGGTACTTTATGCTCAATATTATTAGTCATTGAAAATGCAAATTAAGTCCAAAGTGAGTTACTTGAGAGAATGGCTACAGAATTAAAATTAAAACTGACAATTCCAGCTCCTGACAAGAATGGGGAGCATCTTGAATTGTCAGATTTTGCTGGTAAAATGCAAAATACTACCATCACTATGGAAAACAGTTTGATATTCACACAATAACCTGCCTGTGCATGTATGTAGCAGCTTTATTTGTAATAGCACAGAACTGGAAACAACCTAAACCTCTCTCAAATGAGGAAGGGAAAAACAAATTGTGGTTCATTCACATCAGGGATTACTCAGGAATGAAAAGAATTGACTCTTGAAACTTGCAACAATGTGAATGAAACACAGATGCATTCATAGGTGTAGTTCAGTTCAGTTCAGTTCATTTCAGTCGCTCAGTTGTGTCCAACTCTGCGACCCCATGAATCGCAGCACGCAGTTAGTAGAAAGCTAAAATTCTACTCTCCTCTTATATTATATTCTAGAAATATACAAAATTATAAGAATGGAGAATTGCTGTTAAGAAAGAAAGGAGGGCTTAAACACAAGGATTAGCATACAGGGAGAGTGATGGAACTATACCAGTATCTTAACTGTGGTGGTGGTTATGAGTATATGCACTTATCTAAACTCACAGAACTGTTGACCCAACTGTGTGAATTTTATTATATGCAACTTTTTTAATTTGAAGAACATAAATTTACCAAAGTGAATTTTGAACAACTAATAGTCTCTGCAGTGGGAAAAATATGACTTTCTTCTCTGGAACAATAGAACATTCAAGCCCAGATACTAGCACATGATGACTGATGAAAATTCTTGTATGTAACAACACTTAGGGGACAAGAGCTTAGTCAGAGAAAGTACAAATGAGCCTGGAACATCTTATGACAAAAATTTTTAAAGTACTAAAATAATGATCAGTTCAGTTCAGTTGCTCAGTCGTGTCTGACTCTTTATGACCCCATGAATTGCAGCATGCCAGGCCTCCCTGTCCATCACCAACTCCTGGAGTTTACTCAAACTCACGTCTATTGAGTCGGTGATGCCATTCAGCCATCTCATCCTCTGTCATCCCCTTCTCCTCCTCCCTCCAATCCCTCCCAGCATCAGAGTCTTTTCAGATGAGTGAGCTCTTCACATGAGGTGGCCAAAGTACTGGAGTTTCAGCTTTAGCATCATTCCTTCCAAAGAACACCCAGGACTGATCTCCTTTAGAATGGACTAGTTGAATCTCCTTTCAGTCCAAGGGACTCTCAAGAGTCTTCTCCAACACCACAGTTCATCAATTCTTCAGTGTTCAGCTTTCTTCACAGTCCAACTCTCACATCCATACATGACTACTGGAAAAACCATAGCCTTGACTAGATGGACCTTTGTTGACAAAGTAATATCTCTGCTTTTTAATATGCTATCTAGGTTGGTCATAACCCTCCTTCCAAGGAGTAAGCATCTTTTAATTTCATGGCTGCAATCAACATCTGCAGTGATTTTGGAGCCCAAAAAAATAAAGTCTGACACTGTTTCTACTGTCTTGATGACACATGCTAGAAAGATACATGTCGGCTTGAAAGGGTTCCCACTTACAAAACATGGGATAATATTAATGGACTTTAACCCATTAAAAAATAGAAATCCATAAAGTCATATTGGTGCATACATACACATATGTACATGAACAGAGAGGGAAAGAGAGGGTAATTTTTACTTACAATAAGATGCTAATACATTTAGTAGGAATTATGGAATTAGAATTAGAAAAAAATTATTTGGCAGCTATCACAGTCATCAATAGATGCTAAGACTCTTGGTGCCAGGAGCCAGCATGAGAAACTCCGCCCTTGGCAAAGGTCATGAGGAAGGAGGCTCAGCATATGCAAAGGTGTGATCAAGCCTCAGGAAACCCCCTGTCCCCGAGCATCTACCCCCAAAACCAGAGTCTGTTTTATGCTCTCACCTATACCTCTGACTTTACACGGGGCTCTCCCCCATCACCATTTCTCTCGGAGAAGGAGCTAACTTGCAGCTCTAGTTAATAAAAATTCCTGGGTGTGACAAGAGTGTTTCAACTTACAAATCTCCTCTGAAGGTTCTCTAGCCTGCCTGAGCTGGTTCGTCCAGCCACATGTGATTGTTTACAGCCTCCCAACCGTGAGAGGCACGAGATGCTTTAAACTTTCTATATACAGACTTTTTTGAAAAGTTAGAAAATTATTAGTATAGTATAGTGGGTTGATTAGAAATTATATTGGTGAAGGGTTTTTTCATTTGTTGTCCTCATAATTGCTGTTAATTCCCTGCCCTGGGTGTGACAAGAGTGTCTAAGGTCAAACCTCTCTGCTGACAGACTAGCTTGTGTGATAACCTATCAATCATAAACAGCACAGAGAGTTTGGAGTATTTTGAAAGTCTTAATTAGCACCTGATTATTTTAAAAAACAAAAAAAGGGGAGATGCCAGGAGCCAGTGTGAGGAACTCCACCCATGGCAAATGTCATGAGGAAGGGGGCTTGGCATACGCAAAGGCGTGATGAAGCCTCAGGAAAGCCCCTACTCTCGGCATCTTGGGTTAAAGAATTTTTTAAGAATGGTATGTTTCTGTAGTTTCAAAGACATTCCACAAAGTACTTATTAATTACAAAGAGGTAAATGGAGAAACTAAGTAGATACCACATTAATCAAATAATTAAAATTAATGTAAAAATGTAACAAATAAAAATCATGTACTACTTAATGAAATGCAATAAAAGGAATACAATATCACCTCTATGATGTTCTTTTCAAAGTGCATAATATTAATTTACTCATGAGGAAATACCAGACAGACCCAAATTGAGAGACATTATACAAAAGAATTGTTGTATAATATTAAAACATATCAAAGTTATTAAAGTCAGGGAAAGACTGACTATTCCAGATTGAAGATGAATGAAAAGATATAGTAACTAAAATCAAATCCTGGATTATATCTGCTTGTTCTAAAAAGAAATAATTGTCCAAAAAGAAAGGGTTCTTATACTGATAGAGTGAAAGTGTTAGTTTCTTGGTCATGGTAGACTCTTTGTGACCCCATGGACTATGAACAACCAGGCTTCTCTGTCCATGGGATTCTCCACGCAAGAATACTGGAGTGGGTAGCCATTCCCTTCTCTGGGGGGTGGTCTTCTCAACCCAGGGATCAAACCCTGTCTTCTGGATTGCAAGCAGATTCTTTACCATCTGAGCCACCAGGGAACCCTGTTGTGTCAATATTTATTTCTCAGTGTTGATGAGTATATTGTGGTTATGTAAGAGAATGTTTTACAGAAATTCCCCACTTAACCATTTGGGGGTAATAAAATGTCATGTCAGCAACTTACCATCAATATGTTTTTTTTTAAGTTATTTCTATTAATTTTGTTTGAAAACAAAAGACCTTTCAAGACAGCATTTTGTGATTATTGGTTGTGTGTTAATATGTGGGACTTTGACAAACTATGTGAAATGCCTTTCAAGATATTCTTTTGATGAGGAGAATAAGAAAAGCATCTTCTACTAGCTGCCATCTTTTATTGTTTTATGGGTTGCTGCACATGTATTAACTCTTTTGTACTCTCTTGCACATGCATATAGAACAGAATGAGTTCTCTCTAAACTGACCCTAGAGAATCCAACAAAGAATTCTTAAGAAAGGAAGTTAAAGGTGTGCATCATGGGCTTAAAGTGATATCAAGTAGGACATTGCATAAAGCTGTGCTGAACTGGTTTCCATAGAGGCGACTGGAAAGAATCAGGTGAGATAGGGTATCAGAAATGGTAAGAAAAAAAGTGAACACCCTAACATCATTCAGATGGCTCCTGCCCTCTGTTATATCTGGCTACCCACCTACTATATGGAGCCTAATATTTGTGACTGAGGGGTGGTAAAACATCAGTTCATTCCAGAGTCAGTTCAGATGTTGGCCAAATGCAACCTTTGTAAAAGGTAATATGGAATCATTAGTGGAAAAATTGCAGTGGCCAGAGCTACTGAAGATATTTTTAGAATATTATTCTTAACTACGGAAGGTTATATATTTGCTCTGGAAGCCAGTCAATACGTGAGCTCAACAAGTAAGGCTTGCCACATAGCATCCTTATGCAACAAATATACTACTAACGCCATTGGATTGACTTGACCATAAGTTCCTGTGACTTAAGGAAGTTATAAGAAAGACTTCATTTTAAACCTACATTCTATTTGAATCTGGCACATTTTTGTATCCAAGGACAGTATTAAATTGCCTTCAAATTTCACAGAATTCCATCAGACACTGAAACTCCTTATGGTAGTTATGAATGGATAAAGAAATTGAAAAATTAAAAAAAAAAGGAAATAGATGTCCCAGAACAGATGGCTATCTCCAAACTCCTAAAATATTCACTTATGTTTTTTCTTCAGAGTCAATAGTCTACCCTCTCACACATGCCTTACAGTTTTACTAGGGCAGATAGCTTCTTTCCTGATCCTTGCTCACCAGGTTCAATTGAAATGATATTATCAATACTGTGAACCAATATGACGGCATGGCATCTGCAGAATGTCAAGATAATTCTGTTTATCAGAGTCTTTGCAGAACTGGCCACTATGTTAATGGATGAAATAAAAGACAGATAAGTCCAACAGGTTCTGAAGTGATGCATAAATGGTGTCCAAAATAAGCTAGCAGCAAATAACAGAATCTGGAAAACAGAGCAAATGAGATTTTTATTGCTGTCATAAAAAATTAGCACAAAACTTAGAGGCTTAAAACAACCCCTGTTTATTATCTCACAGGCTCTTTGCTTAGGGCCCAATTTCACTCCATGAAGTGGATCTCCATGGCTTCAGCTCAGTCATCTCAGCCCTTATCTACTCAAAGGTTTCTTCCTTTTCATGAAAAATGGTTCATACTTGCAACTGAGTAGCCTTCTCCACTTTATTCTTTGTCATTCAATGAGCTTTTATTTTAATTTTTTTTAGTTGTCAGCACTTTTAATCCAAGCTGGTATTGGTTCACCCAATACAATTCTCCCAAAACTTTGTGATTTAGCGAGCTGTGTACAGCACTTTTGAGATTTTAAGAAGCCTTTTCTCCTAGCTTTTTGAGACACAGCTTTCACTCTTTCTGAGGTTTCAAAAAGTATCCTTCACTTTCATCCTAGGCTTAATGTTTACTATGAGTTGTATGCCGCTAATAGCATCCAGAATATGATCTTTATCTGAATTAGTTTCTATTTCTATTCAATAATTTTCAGAGTTTTCTGCCAGAAAACCCTGAAAGTGAAAGTCATTCAGCTGTGCCCAACTCTTTGCGACTCTATGAACTATACAGTCCATGAAATTCTCTAGCCAAGAATACTGGAGTGGGTAGCCATTCTCTTCTGCAGGGGATCTTCCCAACCCAGGGATTGAACACAGGTCTCCAGCATTGCAGGCAGAATCTTTATCATCTGAGCCACCAGGAAAGCCCAGAAAACCCTAAGGATAGGGAAAAAAAAATTTTTTTTTAACACAGCAAGTAGTAACTCCTTTATGTTTCCTCTAATTTTGCTGAAATACTGAACAGTTATTTCTTTAGGTCATCTAAGTTTTCTCACAGTTTATGATAGGAAACTAAATATATCTAGTTGGCCTTTCTAATTTTTAGAATTTTTTTTTTCTAAATTTTCTAGAAATCTTATCAAAGTTACTAAATACTGTTTTCCATGTTACTGCTGGTGACTCCCACCAATCATTTTGTAGAACAAATTTGAGTCTTTTTACTTCAGCCTCCAACAGCAATTTCCTTTATGCTCTCAGGCCTTCACCTGACTCCTGGTCCCAAAGCATGTGCCATGTAGTTTATTATTTGTTATGATAATACCCAACCTCTGGGTACCAAATTCTGTTGCAGTTTTCTGTCGCTGTATAAGAAACCACCTTAAAATTTAATGACTCAAAACAAGAAGTATTTATTTGTTCACGATTCTTTAATATTGAATGGCTTGATTGGAACAGTTGCTAGTGTTCCCTACTGTATCTCCTAGGACTGCATGCTCATGAGAACTTCTCTCACACACTTGGTAGAATAGCTGGGGTGGTTAGAACAACTGGAGCCAGGCTGGACATCTCTCTCTCTCTCTCTCTCCATATGGCTTTTCCATGTCTTCCTCAAGGCTTGGTAACTAGGGTCCAAAAATGTAACCCAGGAAAACAAGCACTAATGTTCCAAGTTCTTACTGAGCTTCCACTTGCGTTGTTTCTAATGCCCCAGTGGTCAAAGCTAATTGCATCTAGTTGCAAGCTCAAATTTGGAATCAACAGGAGAGAAAAATACAGAAAAGTGTTAATTCCAAAAGGTTCTAGTTTCATTGAGGCCACCAAAGTAACTATATACAAAAAGTTTCTTATATAACTTTCCTGCCTTCAGTCTCACTGTGTCTCCTGCCTCATCCATTCTCTAGGCAGTTACTAGCATGCATGTTTTGTCTTTTTGAAATAGAGATTTTATACAAACCATATTGTTTGAAGAATATATTATCATTTAAAAAGTTGTATAAGTATATATTCTCATTAAATATCAATTTTAAGCTTCAGGCAAATTAATTCTATCATATTAATATATGAATACAGAGGATCTGAAATATGTTTTATTATACCACAACACTTATTATTCTATTCATAGCAGCAACTAATGAGCACTGAGTGCTTACTGTGTGCCACTATGGTAGGTGATTTTGTGCATCATGTGTGTTTAAGGAAATAACATTTATAGGAGTGAAACAAAGTCAAACAGTTGCCCATGTGCAGGAGCTGCCATGCAAATCTAGGTATTTTTGTTTCTAGAGAATGAAATATTAACCACTTAAAAATACTATATGTTTTATATCGCTTTTGTTAATTTGTTCTCAAATGCTTTCAAACAATTCCTCTATTTACTTTCATGGGATCCAAATCCCTGGAACGGTGAATGCAGCCAAGAAATTAAAAGCCATTTGTCTCTTGGGAGGAAAGTTATGACAAACCTAGATAGTGTATTAAAAAGCAGAGACTTCACTTTGCCAACAAAGGTCTGTATAGTCAAAGTTGTGGTTTTTTCCAGTGGTCACATATAGATGTGAGAATTGAACCACAGAGAAGGCTGAGTGATGAAGAATTGATGCTTTTGAATTGAGAAGACATTGAGAGAGTGGTTTGGACAGCAAAGAGATCAAACCAGTCAATCCTAAAGGAAATCAGCCTTGAATATTCATTTAAAGGACTGATGCTGAAGCTTAAGCTCTAATACCTTGGCCACCTGATATGAAGAACCAACTCACTGGAAAAGACTCTGATGCTGGGAAAGACTGAAAGCAAAAGCAGAAGGGGGCAGCAGAGGATGAGATAGTTAGAGAGCATCACTGACTCAATGGTCATGAATTTGAGCAAACTCCAGGAGATAGTGGACGACAGAGGAGCCTGGCATGCTACAGTCCATGGGGTCAAAAAGAGTCGGATATGACTTAGTGACTAAACAACACAAACAGTCCTACAGGAAAAAAAATCTATCTGCAAGATTTCTCATAGTAATAGAGCTCCGCTTTGCTGTGTCTTCCACCACTCACTGGATATACAAACACTTCCTTGCTGTACCATTGCTTGTGCTCATTTGTCTTTGAAATGGATTATTTCACCCAGAATGGGGAAATTCTACTTATTTCTAGTATCTCAATTCAAATGGCACAGTTCCTTCATAATCTTCCACAACAATCCATATTTTACCCTCTTCTCTTACAGCTTAAGTAGAGATGTATTCTGGTTTGCTTGAAGCAGCCATTGTTAGTCCTATTGTTTCCATCTAAATATTAATAGCCTAGTTTTCACCATTAAGAGTACCATAGTTTTGAAATGATTCTTACTCACAATTAATCAAGCTTACTTCTAAACTCAGAATGTAGATTATTAATATTATGGAAGAGCATTTATGTTATATATGTTGTTTCTATTACAATGTGAACATTTGGAATACATACTTTATTAGTATTTTGTCTGCAAGGACTTTTAGAATGTCTGTGCCAAGAATGGTTTTTCAGTAAATGAAAGGTAAGAATATTCAGAATAATTAAAACTCCTTCCATATTCCAGCAGAACTGATAATGTGAGTCCCATACAACTGATAACTATAAATTTGAAGTCAACCAATTCACTAAATTTCATTTCCAATCCCAAAGAAGGGCAGTGCCAAAGAATGTTCAAGCTACCATACAATTTCACTTATTTCCCATGCTAGTAAGGTTATTATGCTTAAAATCCTTCAAGCTAGGCTTCAGCAGTATGTGAACCAAGGAGTTCCAGCTTTACAAGCTGGGTTGAGAAAAGGCAGAGGAACCAGAGATCAAATTGCCAGTATTCATTAGATCATAGAGAAAGCAAAGGAGTTCCAGAAAAAAAGCATCTACTTCTGTTTCATTGACTATGTGAAAGCATTTGACTGTGGATCACAACAGACTGTGGAAAATTGTTAAAGAGATAGGGCTACCAGATTACCTTACCTGTCTCCTGAGAAACCCATATGGGGGTCAAGAAACAATAGTTAGAACCTTTCATGGAGTAACTATGCTGGTTCAAAATTGGGAAAGGAATACGACAAGGCTGCATGTTGTCACCCTGTTTATTTAACTTGTGTCCAGAGTACATGAAGCAAAATGCCAAGGTGGATGAGTTACAAGCTGGAGCCAAGGTTGTTAGGAAAAATATCAACAACTTCAAATATGCAGATGATACCACTCTAATAGCAGAAATTGAAGAGGAACTAAAGAGCTTCTTGATGAGGGTGAATGAGGAGGGTGAAAAAACTGATTTAAAACTCAACATTCAAAATAGTAAGATCATGGCATCCAGTCCCATCTCTTCATGGCAAATAGAAGAGGGAACAGTAGAAGCAGTGACAAATTTTCCTTCCTTGGGCTCCAAAATCACTGCAGATGGTGACTGCAGCCATGAAATTAAAAAAAACACTTGCTCCTTGGAAGAAAAACTATGACAAACCTAGACACTATTTTAAAGAGCAGAGGCGTCACTTTGCTGACAAAGGTCCATATAGTCGAAGCTATTGTCTTTCCATAAAGAAGGACCATAAAGAAGGCTTGGTGCCAAAGAATTGATGCTTTTGCATTGTGGTACTGGAGAAGACTCTTGAGAGTTCCTTGGACAGCAAGGAGGTCAAACCAGTCAGTTCTAAAGGAAATCAACCTTGAATATTCATTGGAAGGACTGATGCTGAAGCTGAAGCTCCAATACTTTGGCTACCTGATAAGAAGAACAGACTCACTGGAAAAGATTCTGATGCTGGGAAAAATTGAAGGTGAAAGGAGAAAAGAGCAGCAGAGGATGACATGTTTGGATAGCACCACTGACTCAATGGACATGAATTTGAGCAAACTCCTGGAGATAATGAAGGGCAGGGAAGCCTGATGTGCTACAGTCCATGGGGTTGCAAAGAGTCAGACATGACTTAGGAAGTGAACAACAATTCACCAAAAACATATTTCAGAGTGCCAAAAATTAGTGTGATTTGGTCTTTCACTAAATTGGACATTTATCAATTTGCTTTTAGGCAAATTGGCATCCTATGAATTGAGTCTTGGTAAATCTACTAATACTCTCTGTAAAATGACCTTAAAAGAGTCAACCTGTATAATCAAAGAACTTGATTCTGTGTGGTTTGATTTGTAGGGAGAGCAAATTAAGCTGCATAAAATTTGCTTCTCTATAGTTATTTTTGTCAGGATGACAAATAATAATTTTTATTTTCTTCCTTCTTCTAGACATCAAAATCCTGGTCAGCCTAATGAATCCCATCTTTAAAATGAAAATAAAAGAAAATAGCTTATCTTAATGCCAAAATTGCTTTGAAAGTCATCCAGGATTTAGAAAAAGTCTAAAAAGTATGTGAGCAGTATACTTTGCTCTTAGTCCCCACCCCCTTTCAATTCAAAACACTGCTTTTCATGTGTTAATTCAATAGAAAAGAGACATGGTATCAAGTCTGTCTCTCCAGTATGTACTACATACTGGGAATGTGGTAAATGTATTTATTCATTTTAACCAAATTCAACCACAACAAAACAATTTAGAGGCCCCATGGAGTCTATTATAATGGGATTTTACCTGTACTTTGATAGAATTAAAGGATCCTACACAGAAATCAGCTATTTAAACATCATCCACAAGGAGCTGAATCATAATGTCTTTCTCTGAAGGAGAACATAATTTACCATAGTTTTGGACAGAGACTAATTAATCCATGTTTTGGATAGTACCACTGCTGGTTTCTGGCAATGTGCTCTGCATCCCACCACTCACACAATTCTCTTTGTAGAAAACACCTATGAAATTTCCTAAGCAGAATTCTACATGAATTTCTTGGAAATAGCTCAGACTTTTGTTATGCTTCTGACGTTTATAGGGGAATTTTTTTCACATTAAATAATATCATTTATTGGGAATCAAAAATTTGTTTACACAACTTTATCTTAGCCACTTACCTTTCTTCCCCAAATGTGTTTTAATATATATGGTAAATACAGCATAATTACTTTATATAGTCATAACATCTACTGAAATAGGATATAATGATAAGCAATAATCACCAGAAAGCCTTCTCATTATAATTGTTTTAGCATTTGATAGAAGGTTTGCCTAAGGCAAAGCCAGGAGCTTCATTTATTTCAAAAAGATAAAAACAAGAAAATATGCACATTTTGCATTAAATGTTATTATGCAACCAAGGTCTATGAGAGGTGGAGAGGAAATTTGTATTCACATGTAGATTCTTTCTAAGCTTTGAGGCTTCCTAGTGACCACAGAAACACTGTCATACCAGCCATTCTGCAAGTCTAACTGCCAGTGCAGTCTGAGAACCCAACAATTGCACACATATTGGTAATAACATTAGATTTCCATGTGACAAGAAATTTGCTATTATGTGTTATTTTTTTAATTGCAAAGCTGATGAGTTTAAGTCAACATATTTCTTTCCTGCTCCTTCTGCTTGTCAGCTGTAGCTAGATTGATAAAATGCAAATGAACAAATCATTAACGAGTACTGGTTATGAATCTCTCAGGCAGTTCAGGACCCTATCAAATCCTGCACCTATTACTTTGTGTGATTGATGTACTATTGTAAGTGATTGTTCCTGATCTTATTAAATCTTATTGATTTTTTCCCAGTTTCTATTTTATGCAGGGCCAGGCTTGGACTATTATGAATGTTGCTGAACACTGTTAATCAAGCTTACACAGCTATTTTGATGGCAAACAATTAGAACTCTGCCGCTCTACCTTGCAATTAGCTTCAGGGATATGGACCTCAGCACCATAATAATGAAAGAGACCTCCTTCAAGCATGGTAATGAGATTTACAATTATGACCCCAAATAACCTCTGAAAATAACCAATCTGCAAATTTAGATGTATTTATCAATAATTTCTCCCTTTTATGAAAATGAATTTGTGAAATTTTCTCAACAATAATACTTCCCAGAGCACTCATTTTCTTAGCTCTTTAGTATATCACAAATAAAACTTAAACAATTTTGATTATATAAATTGCTATTATAAATATTTATATGATAGCTAACATACAAATTAAAAGCTCTCAAGTAATTCCTTAAATACATTCATAATATTCATATTTTCCAAATATGATACTAGAATATGTTCAATGAAATACAAATCATATGGAGTGTTCATTTTTTTCACAGATTCATTCTTCAAAATTTAATTAAGCATCTACTATCTGAATTGAACTATTGTCAAATCTATGAATCCTACAAAGATAATTGAGCATTATTTCCTGCTCTAGATTGCTCTTACATAATATTATGAATGTATAAATAAAAATTGTTGGAGTATTCTTGCTAATATAATTTTATTTCAAATTTATACTAGAGAATCCCAGGGACAAATTATATTCCAAGCCTTGTCTACATTCCTTAATTATTTCTAATTCCTTATTCCTAGAGAAGCACATTGCCTACTGCCTTATTTAGAAAGTAGTACCTGGTGACATTTTTCTCTTTCAATTTTATCTTTTCCCTCTTGTCACTTAAAGAAGAGGTACATGTCTTCACCTATTTCCTCACCAATGATTTTATTCCCATACTCTCTTCCCTTCCTATTTGCCTCATTGCATTTACTTTATGTTTCCTGTTTATAATCATATTCTTTTAACAAACTCTTTTCTTTATAAAGGAACAAGTTACCAGCTTCCTAAAACAAAAGAAACTGAGTAACTAACCACCTCAGTCTATAAGTGATCTGATATTACATAACTCTACAATTTTGTTCACTTTTCTGCCCAAATTCTGCAGCTGATGTTTGATAACTATGATCTTCACTGTAAGGCATATGGCATTTTGAAGAACAGCTCTGTTGGCAAAGGCTAAAAATAAACCATTAAACATCCAGAGTGTTTGATAACAAGAAAAGTGTTAACACAGACTTCACTCATCCTAGAGCCTCATTAAATGTCAGGCATGGGGTGAAGTTGATACAGGGGTCTGAGTTGTGATAAGATTCGGGTATATTAGTTGTCTACACTTACTAACATCCAGCCTATTATAGTGTGGCCAGCATGACTCACAATTAAACATATAGTCATTTTGATTTTAACTTCCCTATTTTTCTTAGCTGTGTGTTGCAATGAGAAGTAGAAAGAGCAAGATAGTAGTTATCGGGTCAGAAAGCAGTGGATTTGAAATCTTGTCTAAAACTTCTGATGAGCTATGTAACAGTATTTTACCTAATTCCTCCAAAGCCTCATTTTCCTTTTCTGATATTTAGAGCTCACTGTAAGCCATTGTCAGGGTTAAAAATCATGTATATTGCATGGCACAAAACCAAAACATTTTAAAATGCCTTTTTCACTCGCCGTTTTTCTCTTCCAGTCAACTTTGAGATAAATAAGTCTCCTAATTTTCTACCCATCTACCCATGGCCAATGCTAATTAGACTCAAGCCTAAACCAGAGAGGAATCTCAAAATCCTCTCCTTCTCCTACCGCTCCTACATTTGAACTAACACAGGAAGAGCTTATCAGCATTTGAGAGTGGACGTTCTATTCCATAAAATCTAAGTCAAAGTCTTCATCAATTCAAGACAAAGCTTAATGCAAGTTAAAACTATTGGGAAGTGTCTGCACAGCCTGCCAATACAGGCAGAGAATGTTTTTATTTTTACATATCTAAAGGTGGAAAGAAATGAAGAGACAGAGATTAAAAAAAAGAAAGCCAGAAGGAGAGAGAGAAAGACAGAGAGAGAGATTGTTTTAGCATACATTCACACCCAAGTGAGCACAGTAGTCCTTGGTCTTGATGTTCTCTAGTTCTTGTGAAATCTGGCTGTGTTTTACTAGCATGAAACATAATCTTGACCTTCCCTATGTTTATTTATTTTTTTGTTTGAGCTAATCTTAGTGAATCTTTGTCCAATACATTGCGGTGTCTGCTATTTATTTATTTAAAGGGCATTTATGATGACCTATTCTAGTCTTCGGAGAACAAAAGTGAAAAAATTAGATAATCCTGCCCTTCGAAGTTTTCATTGCACTTTCTCTTTTACAATATTCTTCTCTCAAAGCCTTGGAATAATTTACGTTAGTTAACTGTTTTAAGTCAGGAAATCTTACTTATAGATAGACATTGCCTGTTCTTTCCACTGTCTTGGCCCTTGGTCAGACCCTCATGGCTGCATATATGCCTATTGAAACAGACTGTTTATCTTTTGTTTCATAAAATGCCAGACTATCCTATAAACTTCCAGACAGATCTTCATAAAGCCAGTCTTTGAATATGTGATTTCCTTGTTTTTAAAATATTGATGACTAACTATTCTAACCACAATCAAATAAAATTTAAAATAAATTATAACTTCACTTATCAATAAATCTAAACTCCTTCACCATATGTTAAAAGCTTGCTAACATCAACCAATTTTTCTGACTAGATTTCCTACCAGCTTTTCAATTGATTTCTCTGAATTATTAATATTATATATAATTTCATACTTGCATTTCTGTTTTGTGGTTATATTTTTGTTTCTTTTCTAGCATAAAGTGTTTTTTTTCTCTGTTTGAATTTTAACTTATGGGAATCTTTTTATACTTTGCAATAATACTCTTTGAATCCTAGCCTTATCATTTTTTCAGCTATATAAAATTGAAGAAGGTATTTAAACAATCTTGTCTCAATTTTCTTACCTATATAAAATAGCACTTGCCTCATAAGGCTGTTTTACTTATTTTTTTAGTATTGCAATAGACAGTCTCTGAATTTCCTCCATGGTTCAATGGTAAAGAATTCACCTGCAGTCAGGAACTGTGGGAGATGCTGGTTTGGTCCCTGGGTCAGGAAGATCCCTGGAGGAGGTCATGGAAACCCACTCCAGTATGCTTGCCTGGGGAATCCCATGGACAGAGCAGTCTGGCAGGCTACAGTCCACAGGGTCTCTAAGAGCTGGACATGACTGAAACGACTTAGCATGCCTGCAGGGCAGTCTCTAAGTTGGACTCTAGTGATCTTTGGCTGTATATTTTCTTATCTTTTTGTAATGCCAGCCCTTTAATTATGGGCTGAACTTCTTGGCTTGCTTCTGATGTATAAAATACAGCAGAAGCAATGATGTCACCTCTGAGATTAAGTAATAGATGACTGTGGTTTCCATCTTGGGTACTCTCTCTGGTTCTTCTTTGTTCTCCTTGGAGAAAATCATTTGCCTTGTCACAAGGCAGTTCTGTGGGAAGGCCCATTTGAGTGGACCAGGAAGCAGATTTTCTGAGGCCTGCCAATAACCAAGTGAGTTTAGAAGTGTGTTCTTCAGCCTGGTGAGCCTTGAAATTACTGCCGTGTTGATCCAATGCCAACTTGAGTGTAACCTTATGAGACACCTGGAGCCAGAGGGCCCTGTTAGGCTGCACCTACACTCCCGATCAACAGAAACTGTAAGATAATAAGTGTTTATAGTTTTAAGCTGCTAGTATGAGGCATAATTTGTTATCCAACAATTAATGACTAGAAGGAGAATTTAATGAGATAATTCATATCAAGAGCTTATTATCAATAAAACATTAATAACAACAAGTATTTATGTTCGTATATGTATGCTTGTATTTATATGCCTGCATATCTAAATCTATATCCATATATACTTCATATATTTTATATATATGCCCATATCAATATGACATCAATATATTTATGTCTTTGAGGTCAAGACATTTTTGACTTTACCTTTCCCAAGCACTGTGTTAAACCTAACACAAAATGTGAATTTATTGCATGATGAATAAATTGGTGCTAGATAGAATGACACACTTTGATCCATTAGACTTGCTTTAAGAAAACTCTGCAAGCTGCAGAACTGGTATTTCTGGAATCCATTTAGAGGTGACTGTGAACTGGGTCAAAGGGAATTAAACAGATGGAATTATCTGGTTTCATTTGAGTGAGCTGCAAACCTAGAGACAGCATAGTCTTGGTTTGCATAGTCAGCAGCATATAGACTTTGATTTAATATTGGACTATATATATATATAAATGTAAAATTAAGACCAATTTATATGATCAAAAATCATTTCAAATGCTAGTGAAGAGTAAACCCACATACCACTAATCTTGAAAGCTTATATTGTGTAGCAAGAAACTTGAATTGCTTTGTGTCTGCTTTAAACATTATTGAACAGCTAGATTATGTGTTTATGTGCCGTTTTTCATTACATCCATTAGTTTAAATATTACGTGGTTGCACAAATCAAACTGATACAGACATTCAGTTTGAAACCTGGAGGCAAGTTTCTGACCCAAAAAGCACATGGATTTGGTAGACTGACAGATCTGTGCCCAAATCCAGGTTCAGTCACTCACTAAATTTCTGCCTTTGAGCAAATGATATAAACTTTCTTAATCTTGGTTTCCCATTGTCTAAAATGGGGATAACAATATTTGCCTTATAGAATTATTTTGGTGATTAAATCAGGTTATAAAATATCTGCTACACAGAAAGTACTCCTCCCATCTTCATATTTTTGAATGTTTATTAATATAAACAGTTCATAATTTTAAAAACATATAACAACTAATTAGAAAATACCATGAAAACATCCAAGTTCAGAATTAATGCCTGATGTTCAGCTAATTTTTGTTGAGTGTTTTATTGTGGCCAACCTTGAAAGGTACAGTGTTACAAAGCTAGGAACAAGAATAGCAGCCCAGCTGCCAAAAGGATTATGAATACATTCTTTGCTCACCATACTTTTAAGACTCAAAACAGTCAAATTAGCCAAAGGAATTTTACAAGAGAAACTATTTTAATCATTTCTGGGGGAAGAAGAAGTTGCTTAGATTTTCTTTCTTGCAGTTAAAACTTCCTACTTCCCAAGTATCAATATATGAATATCGACTATCACGTATTTTTATTTCCTTGTTTTTAAATTGTTCCTCAAAATAATTTGGAGATTAACTGAACAATGGAGGTTAAGTGATAATATAGAAACATTTGATTGAATAATATAAAAACAACAACTGTAATTTTAAATACAGTGGTTTCTGTATAAATTTAGGCTAGTTTTTTGAAATGGAGATTTAAGAAATAATACAGTTGACTCAAATGAGATCATTTTTTCCCTCCATCTTTGTAATCACTCTCTTGCAACTGACTTCAATTTTCCTGCATTTCTCTTCCTTCTTATAATTTCCTGACAAGACCACAACCCTAGTTAAAAGATAGCTCCCCCCCAAATAAAAAATAAATAAATAAAAAGCTAAACCCAAGTATTCACCTACTCTATGCCTATAATAGGGCTGCTGACTAGGTAGGGGAAAAAAAAATCTTCAAATGCTGAGTAGCCTTAATCCATGACCATAAATCTCAAATGAACATGAAATCAAATATGACTGTCTTATCACCTTTACTGAATATATTAATATTTGCTTGCATAAAAAGGACCATTTCATACCAACTTTTCTGTTCAAACTCCTCAAAATGCTCCCAAACCTTGCAATGGCTCACTCATAATGCATAATTGCTGTTACCGTATACACGCGAGTATATACTCCCAGGCAAAGAGGCACATGGAATAAAAATTTATCTTGAGTTAATAATTTTTCTTCTACATTTTTTCCATTAACATGCAAACATACTCTAGTATCTTGAATCCTTAAGACCGCACTTTTGGTTCATTTCCCATATTGGGACTCTCATTCACACGAAATGTTTCAAAATGTCCAATTTCCTCTTTCCAAGCTTTATACCATTTTCTTTCCTCAACCCGTCCAATAAAGTGTCAGTGAAACTTGCCTCACTAAGGTCTTACAAGAGTTATGTATGCTGAAAAATGTAGTAGTTTCTTTTCTGTTTGCTCCCATCCTTAGTAACTTTCAACATAATTGGCCAGTCCCTCTTCTTCAAAACATTCTGTAGAATTTTAAGACAATCAATCACTTCCCCTTGTTTTCTTTCTGTAATCAAACTGCTGTTTTACAGCTCCTCTGATGGCTGTTCTTCCTTGTTTGAACTCTACGCTTTGGTAGATTCCAAGAGTCCGTTGTAGGCCTTTTATTCTCTCTATATTGAATCTCTGACTAGGTAATACCATTCCATGCCACATGACTTTGAACAATCTAGACCTGATTTCTTTACAAGTGACACTCCAGGCATTTTTATAAATACTCTGATAGAAGTGTGAACATACATGCTTAGTCGTGTCTGACTCTTTGTGACTCCATGGACTATAGCCTGCCAGGCTCCTTTGTCCACAGGATTTCCCAGGCTAGAATACTGGACTGGGTTGCCATTTCCTTCTCTGGGGGATCTTCCCAACCCAGGGATAGAACCCAGGTTTCCTGCAATGCAGGCAAATTCTTTACCATTTGAACCATCTAGGAAGCCCAAGAATACTGGTGTGGATAACCTATCCTTCCTTCAGGGGATCTTGCCGACCCAGAAATCAAACCAGGGTCTAGTGCATTTCAGGTGGATTCTTTACCAGCTGAGCTACCCAGGAAGCCTGTGAACAATGTAGTGAGGATATAATCATGTAACAGTTTTTTCCAATTATTGCCTTCAACTATGATAGGTTAAAATTCCCATAATAATATCCATGGCAGTAAACATACCTTTCAAGTCACTTTCCACTATTAAACTAATTCAGTCAAACTCAGTTTAAAATTAAATCTTGCATCTGGTTTTTAATTAATTAATTAATTTAGTTAGTTAGTTTTGGATGGACTGAGCCTGTGTTGCTGCACACCTGTTTTCTCTTGTTCTGGCGACCTGAGTATATTCCTCACTGTGGTCTGCAGCCCTCTCATTTCGGTGGCTTCCCTTGTTGGAGAGCATGGGCTCTAAGGTGTGTGGGCTTCAGTAGCTGTGGCAGCTGGGCTCAGTAGTTGCTGCAGACAGGTTTAGTTGCTACACAGCAAGTGGGATCTTCCCAGACCAGGGGCCGAACCCATGTTCCCTGCATGGCGAGGCAGATTCTTAGCCACTGGACCACTAGGGAACCCCTCATATCCAATTTTGTAGATGTTTCTTCCCTGTTCCTAAAACTCCTGAAGAGGGAGGAGTACTTTGGTGGCTCTCAGTAAACATGTTCAGTAAACATTACTTCAGCTTTGGAGATTTAGTCATCTATCTGGGCAACATAAAGGTAGCACAGAGCATGCTGTTACACTCATATACTCAATTACCTACTCGTCATTTCTCCTTGGCTATCTACTGGATGTCTCAAAGCTTTACAGTAAAAATATGAATCTTGATTTGGTAATCTTGATTTATGGTAAAAATATGAATCCCTCCCAGAAACCTGTTTCTCTCTGTCTTTCACATCTTACTGCTTGTAACTATTATCCATTCTGTTGATAAAGACCAAAGCATAAATTCTTTTTTGATTCTTCTTTACCCTTTACCTACCTCCATGTGCAAGTCAAAGTAAGTCTATCTTCATTTTTAAATACTGTTCCAAACTCTCTCTCTCTCTTTTTAAAATGTATTCAATAGTTTAGGCTAAATGCTTCTTTTATTAATTGGAGTGTAGTTGCTTTACAATGTTGTGTTAGTTTTTACTGTATTGGCAAGGTGAATCAGCAAATATCAGCATACACACACACACACACACACACACACACACACACACACACACACCATTTGCTGATTCAAATTTGGATTTCCTTTTTTGGATTTCCTTCCCATTTAGGTCACTGCACAGTACTGAGTAGAGTTTCTTGTGTTATACAGTGGGTTCTCAGTAGTTATCTATTTTATACATGGTATCAATAGTATATACATATGTCAATCCCAGTCTCCCAACTCATTACACCCCCACTTCTCTCATGGTGTTCGTATGTCTGTTCTCTATGTCTGTGTCTCTACTTCTGCTTTGTAAATAAGATTGTCTATACCAGCTTTTTCAGATTCTACATATATTTGTTAATATACGGTATTTGTTTTTCTATTTCTGACATACTTCTCTCTGTATGACAATCTCTAGGCCCATCCAATCTCCACAAATGACCAAATTTTGTTCTTTAGTATGGCTGTATAATATCCTATTGTATATATGTGTGTGTGTATATATATGTATGTGTATATATATATATATATCACATTTTCTTTATCCATTCATCTGTTATTGGATATTTAGGTTGTTTTCAAATTCTGACTATTATAAATAGTGCATCAGTGAACACTGGGGTACATGTGTCTTTTTGAATCATGGTTTTCCCTTGCTATATGCCCAGTAGCAGAATTGCTGGGTTACATGTTAGTATTACCGACTTAGTCCACAGCAGCATTTCTTACTTGACTCTTGCAATAGTTCACTAATTGGCCCCCCACTTCTTTTCTTGCCCCTCTGAACCCATTTATCACATAATGAAGAGAGTGATCTCCTCCTTGTGAATCTGATTGTCGCTTCTCTCATAAATGCTTCGTGGTCACCCACTGCATTTCATACAAGGTGAAAACTCCACACTATCACCTAAAAGACTTTAATGAGCCCGCTCTTACCCAATTTTGGGTCCATGTCACTCTACTACAGTCCCACAAGTCTTATTCATGGTGTTTAAAAACAAAAGCTAGTTTCAACTCAGCACACAGTACTTGATACTTGCTTTCCCTGGAGCAATCTACATCTATATCTTATCATAGTAATCTCTCTTTTCTTTTTCCTTTTATAATTTAGATTTTGGCTCAATACAGCTCAGTTCAGTCACTCAGTCATGTCTGACTCTTTGAGACCCCATGGACTGCAGCACACCAGTCCTCCCTGTCCATCATCAGCTCCCAGGGCTTACTCAAACTCATGCCCATTGAGTCAATGATGCTATCCAAGCATCTCATCCTCTGTCATCCCCTTCTCCTCTTCCTTTCAATCTTTCCCAGCATCAGCGTCTTTTCAAATGAGTTAGTTCTTCACATCAGATAACCAAAGTATTGGAGTTTCAGCTTCAGCATCAGTCCTTCCAATGAACACCTGGGACTGATCTCCTTTAGGAAGGACTGATTGGATCTCCTTGCTGTCCAAGGGACTCACGTCACAGTTCAAAAGCATCAATTCTTTGGCACTCAGCTTTCTTTATAGTCCAACTCTCACATCCATACATGACAACTGGCAAAAACACAGCTTTGACTAGATGGACCTTTGTTGGCAAAGTAATGTCTCTGCCTTTTAATATGCTGTCTAGGTTGTCATAACTTTTCTTCCAAGGAGCAAGCATCCTTTAATTTCAGGACTGCAGTCACCATCTGCAGTGATTTTGGAGCCCCAAAAAATAAAGTCTCTCACTGTTTCCATTGTTTCCCCATATATCCGCCATGAAGTGATGGGACCAGATGCCTTGATCTTAGTTTTCTGAATGTTGAGTTTTAAGACAAATTTTTCACTCTCCTCTTTTACTTTCATCAAGAAGCTCTTTCATTCTTTTTCACTTTCTGCCATAAGGGTGGTGTCATCTGCATATCTGAGATTATCAATATTTCTCCCGGCAATCTTGATTCCAGCTATGCTTCCTCCAGCCCAGCATTTCTCATGATGTACTCTGCATATTAGTTAAATAAACAGGGTGACAATATATAGCCTTGACGTACTCCTTTTCCTATTTGCAACCAGTCTGTTGTTCCATGTCCAGTTCTAACTGTTGCTTTCTGATCTGCATACAGGTTTCTAAAGAGGCAGGTCAGGTGGTATGGTATTCCCATCTCTTTAAAAACTTTCCACAGTTTGCTATGATCCACACAGTCAAAGCTTTGGCATAGTCAATAAAAAAGAAATAAATGTTTTTCTGGAACTCTCTTGCTTTTTTGAAGATCCAGTGGATATTGGCAATTTGATCTCTGGTTCCTGTGCCTTTCCTAAAATCAGCTTGAACATCTGGAAGTTCACAGTTCATGTACTGTTGAAGCCTGGCTTAAAGAATTTTGTGCATTACTTTGCTAGCCTGTGAGATGAGTGCAATTGTGTGGTAGTTTTAGATTCTTTCGCATTGCCTTTCTTTGGGATTGGAATGAAAACTGACTTTTTCCAGTCCTGTGGCCACTGCTGAGTTTTCCAAATTTGCTGGCATATTGAGTGCAACACTTTCACAGCATCATCTTTTAGGATTTGAAATAGCTCAACTGGAGTTCCATCACCTCCACTGGCTTTGTTCATAGTGATGCTTCCTAAGGCCCACTTGACTTCACATTCCAGGATGTCTGACTCTAGGTAAGTGGTCACATCATCATGATTATCTAGGTCGTGAAGATCTTTTTTGTACAGTTCTTCTGTGTATTCTTGCCACCTCTTCTTAATATTTTTGCTTCAGTTAGGTCCATACCATTTCTGTCCTTTGTGCCCATCTTTGCCTGAAGTGTTCCCTTGGTATCTCTAATTTTTTTGAAGAGATTTCTAGTCTTTCCCATTCTGTTTTTTTCCCTCTATTTCTTTCCATTGATCACTGAGGAAGTCTTTCTTATCTCTTCTTGCTATTCTTTGGAACTCTGCATTCAGATGCTTATATCTTTCTTTTTCTCCTTTGCCTTTCACTTCACTTCTTTTCACAGTTATTTGTAAGGCCTCTCCAGACAGCCATTTTGTCTTTTTTGCATTTCTTTTTCCTGGGGATGCTCTTGATCCTTGCCTCCTGGACACTGTCACGAACCTCTGCCCATTGTTCTTCAGGCACTTTGTCTATCAGATCAGATCTAATCTCCTGAATATTTTCACCCTGTAAAAATTTCCTTGACTACCCAACATCACATTAACTTTCTCCATCTCCATTGTTTCTATCATATCATTTAGCTTTAATTCTCTTTGGAACTTCTGTCACTATCTGAAATTAGCTTTTCATTTACTTGTTTAATTGATTATTGCTGTTTCTCCCAATAGTGTACCAGCTCCATGAGAAGGAGAATATTTTGTTTGGCATAGGTAATAATATATGACCATAAGTCTTAATTTCTTTTCCTCTTGGACACACAGACTGTATTTCCTGCCTCCCTGGCAGCTAGATGTGGTCATCTGGCTAGTGTCAGCTGATGGAATGTGGGCAGAAGTCTTCCAGAATGCTTTCATGCCTGGGTTTTAAACCATCCTGAGACCCTCAAGGATCTCTCTTCATCACCCAGACCATTGTAAACAATCTAGTGACAGACATTGAAAAACCAATGGCAGGCAGGAGCCATGATCTCTGCCTCACCATGTGGAGTGCTAAATCCAAAAACTCACTTGAACTGCAATCGGGGTGAAAAATAGCTTCTAATGCATTAAGAAACTGAAATTTTGGGGCCGTTGCTATATCTGTCTTATACACTGAGATACTTACAGTACTCTTTACCATCAGGACACAAAATATTTTGAATGAATAAATGACTGAATGTTTAGTAACTTAATTCATATTTGCAAATTTGATTAGTTTAAAATCGTATCTATGTGTATTTAACAGAAATTTTCAAGCATAGACTTTTAGATGATTTATTTATTTCTTAGCAGCAGCTCTATGACCAGTTAGAAAGTCTAAACTAGAGGGAAGATTCAGATAGACTTATTAGATCTGGTTTAAAAATCAATCACATAGTCTTCAATTCAGACAAACTATAAGAATGTAATCAAAGAAAAATTAAGTGGGAGATATTTGACTTTTCTCATCTGAGAAAAAATAAATTTCTTTGAATAGTAAACTACAAAAATTGTTATACTTATAAAAAACACCCCACTGACAGTCAGATGTTTTCTTTAAACCTTGTTCCAAATGAAAATCAATGTATTTCTTTATTTGAAGGATGATGGCTAAAAAGTCAAATTTAAATAATCTTCTGGAGTTATAAAAAATCATAGAAGCTGATGTTTTACTAAGCTGGTAAATGAAACTGGAAAACTTAACTCAATTTCACAGAGTCATGGCGACAGAAGTTTGATCTGAAACTAGGACCTAGATCTTCCAATATTTAGTCACCTTTTCATTTGCTGCCAGTGTTGATTTTGAAAATTTGTTTTTTGCATAAAGTGACTACGTTTGGTTTTTCATCTTAGATTTACTTGCTTACACTGAAATAATTCTCTACTTATAAATACTGAACATTATCACAATTGTTTTTAACTAACATAAATTGTTGAAAATATATTCAATGCTTTGTTCACTAGGTATAAAAGAATACATAGTTGCAAATGATAAATACAAAATCTAAAATATTTATATACTTTAAAACTATCTCAAAAATAAGGTTATCATTACCCTTTTCTCCTATTATCTCTCTTATCAAACATCACCTGGATATTTTGATTTTATCTCAACAATATTATTCATTTTCTCTCTTTATTTCTATTACCATGGTTAAAGTTCTAATTAGGACTCTCATTATCTTTTGCTTAAGCTATTTCTCTGATGCCCTAAAATTAACATAGTTGTAAGAGAGATATTTCCTCATTGTTTCAGATGGACTCTGCTATGAATATCCCCCGCAGCCTTCTCAAGTTTTGGAACATTGTTGTATTTGTTCAGTCAATTAACAAAATTTTATTGAGCTCCTATCCTTGAGCTAGATATCATAGATATGGAGAACAACTCACTCTCCAGCCAAAGGACAGATATTAATATAGCTTTATAAGTGCTAGAAATGTAACTCATATAAATGTGAGTTCACAGCTATGAAAATAAAAACAACAAAAAAGCATTTCCTAAAAGTACTGAAGAAATTTCTCTGAAGAGGTGGCAATTTAGGTGGAACTCAAAGACCCAGTAAATATCAATCAAATTAAAAAATGGTTGAAAACTGCGCTTGAACTAGAAGTCTTAAGATAAAAAGTTCAAATATTGCTAGTAGTATGAAAAATTATAAGAAGTTTAGAACATTGGGAATATAGGTTAATTGGGGAAGGAAAGGTGATATGCTCCAACATCTGACATCACAAATGCAGCCAGAAGGTTCTTTATTTTCTGGCTGATTAATCAGGTGCCTTTATCTTTCTACATATCCCGTGAGCCTCCTTCCCACATCTACCTTCTTGATCAAAGAAGGTTAGAGAATGCCTGAGGGAAAGTAATGGGAGGCAAGTCTGGAAAAAAGGGAAAACCAGGTAGTGAAGTCTTTCTGAGATAATTTAAATTTTATTCTTTAGGCAATAAGAAAGCAACAAAAGATATAAATAATCAAGTTTATGGAGAGTGTGGTCAACTAGCGGTGAAACTAACGACAGACTTCAGAGTGACGTCAGGAAGGATTTTTAAAGCTCATGGCGTGATGAAGACCTAGACTAAGGCAATGGAAAAAGAAAATGAAAAGAAGCAACATTCAAGAGTGAGCACTGAGGCCAAGGAAATGTAGAATTATAGGCTTTGTCAAGTGAATGAGGAAGCAGAATCTAAGATCACATCAAGTTTTATAGGAGGACTAGCCCTGTGTTAATAGAGAAAACATATGTATATTATAGTAATACAAGCAGTGAAAAAAAGTGATTTAACCTGAAGACTGGGGGAAGGAAGTGGATAATAAGATACACTTTTAGACAAGTATCTGAAATTCAATGTAAGATAAGCTAGATGATTTGTATTAAGCAAGATAAAAAAGCCATACGGAAAACTATTTTTTCATTTAAAAATACACTTTAAACAGTATCAAAACTGTTAGTAAATTATATAATGTATTAGAATATTACTAAACATAAAATCCTAAACTTAAGCCAATATTTAAATAAAATTCTCTATCAAACTGGCTTTCTTACTGCTCCAAATTTCTTTGAAGCCTATAAAACTAATTGACTAATGCTGTGAACATATTCTTAGAAATTCTACTTGTATTTTGAAATTGTGTTTCTCCTGAAGTGCATAACAAGAAAATATTGAGTTTTAGTGAATCTTCAGTGATAAGCATGAGTTTCTAACTGTCGTCTGTTAGGACAGATTTCATTTATTTGGACTAAGTAACTTCAAGCTCAGTACAAACTTCAGGCTTGAAGCTATTTCTAAGGAATATCTTAAATGACCCTATCAGCTATATCTAGTTTATTCTGACTCAAGTTTTCTTGATTTAGACGTATAGTAAAAATACATATTTCTGTCTTTCTGTCCCTTTAATTTCAAGTTAGAAAGAGGGGTATTAGAGTTTCAAATATCTTGCTTATTTTAAAAGTGTTCTCATACTAATTCCTTATACAAACTGTTACTTGATGAATAACAGCTATTCTAAAACTGACTGAAAAATCTATGGCCCAAGGAGTTTGTAAAACTCCTGCACTCATTTCAACCATTTAAAATATTTTTTACACTACTTTTACCTTTTAAAATATTTGTTTGCACTGCCATATGGGGTTTATCATTCTACATTTGAAGCAAACATACAATAAGTACCAAGCTGAAGTTACAATCAGTTCAGTTCAGTTCAGTTCAGTTGCTCAGTAGTGTCCAAATCTTTGCCACCCCGTGAATTGTAGCACGCCAGGCCTCCTTGTCCATCACCAACTGCCTGAGTTCACCCAAACTCACGTCCATCGAGTTGGTGATGCCATCCAGCCATCTCATCCTCTGTCGTCCCCTTCTCCTCCTGCCCCCAATCTCTCCCAGCATCAGAGTCTTTTCCAATGAGTCAACTCTTTGTATGAGGTGGCCCAAGTATTGGAGTTTCAGCTCCAGCATCAGTCCTTCCAAAGAACACCCAGGGCTGATCTCCTTTACAATGGACTGATTGGATCTCCTTGCAGTCCAAGGGACTCTCAAGAATCTTCTTCAACACCACAGTTCAAAAGCATCAATTCTTCAGTGCTCAGCCTTCTTCACAGTCCAACTCTCACATCCACACATGACCACTGGAAAAACCAGAGCCTTGACTAGACAGACCTTTGTTGGCAAAGTAATGTCTCTGCTTTTTAGTATGCTATCTAGGTTGGTCATAACTTTCCTTCCAAGGAGCAAGCGTCTTTTAATTTCATGGCTGCAATCACCACCTGCAGTGATTTTGGAGTCCCAAAATATAAGGTCTGACACTGTTTCCACTGTTTCCCCATCTATTTCCCATGAAGTGATGGAACTGGATGCCATGATCTTCATTTTCTGAATATTAAGCTTTAAGCAAACTTTTTCACTCTCCTCTTTCACTTTCATCAAGAGGCTTTTTAGCTCCTCTTCACTTTCTGCTATAAGGGTGGCATCATCTGCATATCTGAGGTTATTGACATTTCTCCTGGCAATCTTGATTTCAGCTTGTGCTTCCTCCAGCCCAGCATTTTGCATGATATACACTGTATACAAGTTACATAAGCAGGCCTTGACGTACTCCTTTTCCTATTTGGAACCAGTCTGTTGTTCCATGTCCAGTTCTAACTGTTGCTTCCTGACCTGCATACAGATTTCTCAAGAGGCAGGTCAGGTGCTTTGGTATTCCCATCATCTCAGAATTCTCCACAGTTTATTGTGATCCACACCGTCAAAGGCTTTGGCAGTCAGTAAAGAAGAAATATATGTTTTTCTGGAACTCTCTTGCTTTTTTCCATGATCCAGAGGATGTTGGCAATTTGAACTCTGGTTCTTCTGCCTTTTCTAAAACCAGCTTGAATATCTGGAAGTTCATGGTTCACGTATAGCTGAAGCCTGGCTTGGAGTATTTTGAGCATTACTTTACTAGCCTGTGAGATGGGTGAAATTGTGTGGTAGTTTGAGCATTTTTTGGCATTGCCTTTCTTTGGAATTGGAATGATAACTGACCTTTTCCAGTCCTGTGGCCACTGCTGAGTTTTCCAGATTTGCTGGCATATTGAGTGCAGCACTTTCACAGCTTCATCTTTCAGGATTTGAAACAGCTCAACTGGAATTCCATCACTCCACTAGCTTTGTTCGTAGTGATGCTTTCTAAGGCCCACTTGACTTCACACTCTAGGATGTCTAGCTCTAGGTGAGTGATCACACCATCATGATTATCTTGGTCATGGAGATCTTTTTTATACAGTTCTTCTGTATATTCTTGTCCCATCTTCTTAATATTTTCTGCTTCTGTTAGGTCCATACCATTTCTGTCCTTTATCGAGCCCATCTTTGCATGAAATGTTCCCTTGGTATCTCTAATTTTCTTGAAGAGATCTCTAGTCTTTCCCATTCTATTGTTTTTCTCTATTTCTTTGCATTGATCACTGAGGAAGGCTTTCTTATCTCTTCTTGCTATTCTTTGGTACTCTGCATTCAGATGCTTATGTCTTTCCTTTTCTCCTCTGCTTTTCACTTCTCTTCTTTTCACAGCTATTTGTAAGGCTTCCCCAGACAGCCATTTTGCTTTTTTGTATTTCTTTTCCATGGGGATGGTCTTGATCCCTGTCTCCTGTACAATGTCACAAACCTCTGTCCATAGTTCATCATCTATCAGATCTAGGCCCTTAAATCTATTTCTCACTTCCACTGTATAATCATAAGGAATTTGATTTAGGTCATACCTGAATGGTCTAGTAGTTTTCCCTACTTTCTTCAATTTAAGTCTGAATTTGGCAATAAGGAGTTCATGATCTGAGCCACAGTCAACTCCTGGTCTTGTTTTTGTTGACTGTATACAGCGTCTCCATCTTTGGCTGCAAAGAATATAATCAATCTGATTTTGATGTTGACCATCTGGTGATGTCCATGTGTAGAGTCTTCTCTTGTGTTGTTAGAAGAGGGACGTTGCTATGACCAGTGCGTTCTCTTGGCACAACTCTGTTAGTCTTTGCCCTGCTTCATTTCGCATTCCAAGGCCAAATTTGCCTGTTACTCCAGGTGTTTCTTGACTTCCTACTTTTGCATCCCAGTCTCCTATAGTGAAAAGGACATCTTTTTCAGGTGTTAGTTCTAAAAGTTCTTGGAGGTCTTCATAGAACTGTTCAACTTCAGCTTCTTCAGTGTTACTGGTTGGGGCATAGAGTTGGATTACCATGATATTGAATGTTTTGCCTTGGAAACGAACAGAGATCATTCTGTCATTTTTGAGATTGCATCTAATTACTGCATTTTGGACTCTTGTTGACCATGTTGGCTACTCCATTTCTTCTAAGGGATTCCTGCCCACAGTAGTTGATATAATGGTCATCTGAGTTAAATTCACCCATTCCAGTCCATTTTAGTTAGCTGATTCCTAGAATGTTGACGTTCACTCTTGCCATCTCTTTTCTGACCACTTCCTATTTGCCTTGATTCATGGACCTAACATTCCAGGTTCCTATGCAATATTACTCTTTACAGCATCAGACCTTGCTTCTATCACCAGTCACATCCACAACTTGGTATTGTTTTTGCTGTGGCTCCATCCCTTCATTCTTTCTGGAGTTATTTCTCCACTGATCTCCAGTAGCATATTGGGCACCTACTGACCTGGGGAGTTCCTCTTTCAGTATCCTATCATTCTGCCTTTTCATACTGTTCATGGGGTTCTCAAGGCAAGAATACTGAAGTGGTTTGCCATTCCCTTCTCCAGTGGACCACATTCTGTCAGACCTCTCCACCATGACCCGCCCGTCTTGGGTGGCCCCACACGGCATGGCTTAGTTTCATTAAGTTAGACAAGGCTGTGGTCCATGTGATTAGATTGACTAGTTTTCCATGATTATGGTTTGTGTGTCTGCCCTCTGATGCCCCTCACAACACCTACCGTCTTACTTGGGTTTCTCTTATCTTGGACGAGGGGTATCTCCTCACAGCTGCCCCTCCTGACCTTGAACATGGAGTAGCTCCCGCACAGCCATTGCTCCTTCGACTTGGGGTTGCTCTTATTGAAGTTCCAATACAAGAGATCAATTATCTATGCTAACCTTAACAGACCAATCTCAAGAATAACCAAAGTTACTCTTAGTTTTAGGATTACAAATTTATTTCAGCTATTGCTTTGCACCACAGAGTGATGGGGTTTTGTAGGAGTTATGTAGACAATGGCTGAAAACCTAAACTGTAAACAGAATGTTGCTTCTAAGGCAGGATCTGCTGGTAACTTGCGGCTCTCTGTTAAAATTAGCCCTAATCTAGCTCTGAATTTCCTTTCCTCCAGTTGTTTAAGGACATACTCATATACTCTACACAACACCCCATATTAGCAGCTTTAAGTATGTTATATATATGTGTGTGTGTGTGTGTGTGTGTGTATAATCTGGAGAGGGAAGTGGCAACCCACACAGGTATTTTTACCTAGAGAATCCCATGGACAGAGGAGCCTAGTAGGGCTACAGTCCATGTGGTCACAAGAATCAGATATGACCACCATATATATATAAACATATATATATGATTATACCATATATATAATCACCGCCACCATATATATAATCATAATATAAAAGAGAAACAACAAAAAAAATGCATTTAGACATGACACCTATTCCTAAGAAGTTATTATCTACCTGAGAGAGACATAGAACATCTTAGAAGTTGTAGTAATAAACAAAAAAGTGAAAATTTGACTATAAGAAAATGCTTAAGGAAGACACAAAAACCATTTTGCTTAATACAAATTAAAATTGAGGACAAATATTAAAGGAGAGTGTTTTTAAGTAACATATATTACTTTTGGCTTCCTAAGTGGCACAGTGGTAAAGAATCTGTCTACCAATGCAGTAGATGCTGGTTGGATCCCTGGGTCAGAAGATCCCCTGGAGTAGGAAATGGCAACCCACTCCAGTATTCTTGCCTGAAGAATTCCAAGGAGAGCGGAGCATGGCGGGCTACAGTCCATAGAGTCGCAAAGAGTTGGACATGACTGAGTGACTAAGCACAAGTAGAAAATAATATAAAATTTAAATAAGACTACATAAAAGTCAGTTGTAGTCCTATTGAGTGGAAATAAGGGCTTCCTTAGTGGCTCAGTAAGTAAAGAATCCACTGCAATGTAGGACACCTGGGTTTGATCCCTGGGTCAGGAATATCCCTGAGAGAAGGAAATGGCAACCTACTTCAGTATTCTTGCCTGGGAAATTTCATGAACAGAGGAGACTGGCAGGCTGCAGTCCATAGGGTCACAAGAGTCGGACACAACTTTGCGGCTAAACCACCAACTGGAGATAATAAACATGTTCCTCTGTTTCTTTGTGGCTCTTCTTCCTATGATTCTGTCATTTTTTAAAGGTACCATCTCTATCTCTACGTGGAGGCTATGCCATGTCTCCCAGGTATCCCTTCAGCCCAAGGCATTCACTTCCCAGCTGCTGGGAGTGTTGGAGCTGTTAACCCTCAGCTGAGTGGCTCTCTGACAACCATCCTCAAACAAAGAGCTTCTTATGAAATTGGTTGAATCCGTTGTTTCAACCATATTATAGTTCAACAACTTCCTCAGTTCAATCCTTCTTCCCTGAGTCCCCTAAAGTTATAGATCCAAATGACAGTGTTCACAGGACTTTGTGTTAGCAAATGTCTCTCAAAGTCTGGGGTCCCAGGAAACCTCAGTTAAAATACTCTTAAAATGATTTTTAATCCATTTTCTCCCACTTGAAAATGTTTATCACTCAGCTTATGAATTTAAAAGTATGTGTAAAAATATTCTCAGGGACTTCATGGTCTCTTATTACATGAACATATCATATTGTACTTAATCATTGCTGTTATTAAATACTTAAGGAATTTGGAGTTTAAGATACAGAAAAGCTGTGGGAAAGGAGAAATCTGACCTGATGGCTGGGAGTTAAAATGGGCAAGCATAGAGAGGAATGCATGTTTAACCTGACAGGAGCAGAAAATCTAAAGAGCGAGGATGATAAGGTAGGTGAAGCAACCAACAGTAGAACTCTGAAAGCAAAGATGAAAAATAGTTAGATTTAAAATAATAGAAGGAAAGAAAATTACTTTATAAAAAAAGTGGGTTTTTTTCTTTTTCTTTTTTTTTTTTTTTAAGCATTGAAAGAAAGTTATTCCAGAGGATATAAGGGAACTGAGCATACTGGAGAAACCCTGAGGGCAATGAAGCAACTAGGTCTCTAGCACCATTATGCAAATAGGACACCATGAATGCTTGGGATAAAGTGTTGACTGTTAAGTTGGAAAAGGAGGCTCAAGAAATATAATAGACCAAGCAAGAAAAAGTGTCAAAGCTTAGTGATGGATTAGATCTAGTGAGGAAAACAGAAAGGGAAAGTGAAAATGATTATAACATTTTTACCCTGGGGGACTGGGATAAAGACAAAGCTTTTAAAATTAGAACTGGTGACTGTTGGAAGCAGAAGATGATTAACTTACACTGATAGGTTAAATTCTTGTTGTTAGGAGTTCCTAGAAAAGATAATGTGTGGGCAACTTGAATTACATAGTACAGAAAGAAGGAGACTATATATATATGTATGTGTATATAATATATATTTATATGTATAAAATGTGTGAAAGAAGAAAGGATGCTTTAATTTTAGCAAGATACAAAACAAAGCAGAGTTATAGAAACTAATACATATAAGTATGCAAAGCATTTAGCATATAAATAGAAGTCTTCTCCATGTAAAAAAAATTTTATATATATACATATATATAAAGATTAAATTAGCATATTAATGGTTAGAAATCTTAGTCATGTAAAAAGTTATATATATGTACATATATATACACATCCATATATATTCACATAAATTTTCTCTAAGAATATTATAATTATAAATTTCCCCAATACTCCTGAAAACTTGAAGGTATAGCATACCAAATGTCTTGAGACAATAAGCAGATTTCATATTTATAGAGATATAAATACTTTTTTTAATCATTACTAAGCTTAATTTATCATAAAAACAAAAATGAAAGTGAAAGTGTACTCAGCCACATCCAACTCTTTTTGACCCCATGAACTGTAGCCCACCAGGCTCCTCCTTCTTTCGAATTTTCCAGACAAGAATATGGGAGTGGGTTGCCATTTCCTTCTCCATATAATAAGAAAAGCATAGACTAATTTTTATCACTGGACCAGGCTCACCACACTTGGATATATTCTTAAGATATATTTGGAAGGAAATCTAATATTAGAATTATGTGATGAATAAAAATTAATTAAAATCTTTTTGAAGAATTAGCTTGGAATCTTAAATTTGCATTGTATTCATTTTAAGGATCATTCATCTTTTGAACCGTTGTGAAAATAGCATACCAGGGCACCAGTGTATTGATAACTTATTAGTACAATCTACTTTTCATGGATTATCTCCCTAACTTGCTCATGGAATACATTCATCTCTTACCTTCACACAAAATCTTCAAGTTATTTCTGGGAATTCTTGGGGAACACAGACAGTTCTTGGTTAGAGCATTAAGTTCTGGCCTTCCTGGCTGATCTTGGTGGCCCTTGAAGCCAGCTGAGGGCCCTTTGGTTCTTTCCTTGCTTCCAAGCCCCACTGAACTAAGGATGACATTCATGGTAAAGGTGCAATATTGCAATATCCAGAACCCACAAAAAGATGCACAATTGGCACCAGTTTCTCTGGAACCTCAGAGAGTCTAAGGAACCTTAGTACACTGTGCATAGTAATATGAGACATTTTCCTAGGCTGCGTCACATTTTGTCACCTTGTCTCTTATCACCTTGCTTTTGTCCCATAAAACAAAACCCTATAAAAAAGTTTCTTTTTTTCTTGCATTTAGAGCTTTGCTCCTCAAGGCCCTGAGACAAGTCCGATCTGAGACAATGACCATGCTCTCATTCCCTTTGCATTTCCTCTCTGTGACTTGTGCCTCTTATCTCTCTTTCCCTCAACATTCTTAATAAAAATGATTCTGAGGAGTGATGTCAGCAACATAGCTAAAGAAGACATAGCTCATTGTATCCTGCTCAACAACAATAATTTGGCATCCATCCATGGACAAAGGTGCCTCTGTGGGAGCTGTAGAATTCAGCATCATACATCAAGAGGCCCAGGAGGAGTCCTGCCCATATACATGTCAGGTAATAGACACACCGATCTCACCACAGCTTGGGACCCTGCAGTGGCTTGTATACTGGCTCCAGCCCCTCTTACCCATGGTCCAGGAAGCCCTTTAGACAATTACCCATGGATGAGAGAGCTATTGTGAAACTCTAGGTTTCCAACAGATGAATTCCAACGCAACATTAGAGCCCCCCCGCCCAAAAAAAGAATGTGAGCTTGGAGGATACTCATATTGGACAGAGGAAGAGGAAAATTTTGACCTTACCTTCAACAACTCTCCTACAAGACATCACATCTCACAGTCAAGAAAGATCTTCTTGGCCTGAGATATCTTCTGCAGGGGAAAGATAGGAGTTCCCAGTTTCTCCAGCCATGGGGGACATTGAAATAGAAGCTCATGTGAGCTTCATGAGCAGGTAGAGGCTGGGGGAGTGGCAGATATGATTCTTGTGGAAATTAAAGGAATATGGATCCAATTAATTACATTGCAGACTCCATCAAGAAGCCCAATGATGAGTTGCTGGGACACCTTGCCATGAGTTCTCCCAACTGGCCCAAGGGTATCTGCAGCATCCCACATGTCCCACTCACAAACACCCCACCCCGTGGTTGACTCTGTGCATGGTTCTGAAGCTGTAGAGACTGGGCTTTGGCAGATGACTAATAAATACCTGCAGAAAGCTGGCCTAACCTGCAGGCCAGGTACAGACCACAGGCCAAAGCAAATGGAAGGTTGTCAGTAACCTGGCCTCATGGGCTGTAGAACTGAGAGAAGGCACACAAATTAAAAAATTCCCCCACCAAGGGAAGTAAGAAGCTTGGAACAGGCTTATCCATAGAACATCTAAGAAAGCCTCAGAATCTGTAGCAAGACTGACAAAAGGTATTTCTCTCTTAAAAGCAATTAGTAAATTATGAAGGTAACAATAACTGCAAAGGCAAAGATAGCTACACAAAAATTCAAGAAACACGAAAAATTGAGGAAACATGACACCATTAAGGGATCACAGAAGTCTTTCTGTAACTGATTCCAAAGGCATGGAGATCTGTGATCTGTTTGATAAATAATTCAAAATAGTAGTTTAAAGGAAGGTTGATGAAGTATAAGAAAACAGAGAAAGACAATTCAATTAAATTAGGAAAACAATGTCTGGACAAAATGAGAAGTTAAACAAAAATAAATCATAACAAAAGAATCAAACAAAAATTCTGGAGATGAATCATACAATAAGTGAAATGAAACTGTGATACAGTATATCCTTGTGGTGTAAGGATGGTTCAACATGTACAAATCAATCAGTGTAATATACCATATTAATAGAATAAAATGGAGAAAAAAGTATAATCATTTCAATAGATGCAAAAAAACACACCTGCAAAACAGAGGATTCTTTTCATGAAAAAAAAAAATTGCTCAACATACTGGGGAAATGAACCTCAATATAGTAAAGGTCATATATATGCCAAGCTCACAGTTAATCTCATTCAGTTCAGTTCAGTTCAGTTCAGTCGCTCAGTCGTGTCCGACTCTTTTCTATCCCATGAATCACAGCACGCCAGGTCTCCCTGTTCATCACCAACTCCCGGAGTTCACTCAGACTCATGTCCGTTGAGTCAGTGATGTCATCCAGTCATCTTATCCTCTGTCGTCCCCTTCTCCTCCTGCCCCCAATCCCTTCCAGCATCAGAGTCTTTTCCAATGAGTCAACTCTTCACATGAGGTGGTCAGAATACTGGAGTTAACCTCATACTCAATGATAAAAGGCTGAAAGTTTTTCTCTAAGATGAGGAACAAGACACAGGAGACCACTTTCCCCATTACTATTCAACCTGACAAAAGAAGTCCTAGCCCGATGAATCAGGGGGGAAAAAAAGAAATAAAATATATCCAAATCCAAAAGGAAGAAGAAAAACTATCTGTTTGCAGATGACATGATCTTATATAAAATCATAAAACCTCCATACACGCACAAACGCAAAACTGTTAAAACTAATCAATGGATTTAGTAAAGAAGTAAGATACAAAAAATAATTGAATTTCTACACACAAACAACAACATACAGATATTCCTTGACTTGTGATAGGGTTGTTGTTGTGGTTCAGGTGTTTAGTTGTGCCTGACTCTTGCAACCCTGTGGACTGCAGCACACCAGGCTCCTCTGCCCTCCACTATCTCCTGGAGTGCTCAATTGCGACCACTGAGTCACTGATGCCATTTAACCATCACATCCTCTGCTGCCCCCTTCTCCTTTTGCCTTCAGTCTTTCCCAGTATCCGGGAATGAGTTGGCTCTTTGCAATGGGTAGCCAAGGTATTGGAACTTCATCTCTTCCTCTGCCGTCCCCTTCTCCTCCTGCCCTCAGTCTTTCCCAGGATCAGGGTCTTTTCCAATGAGTCAGTTCTTTGCATCAGGTGGCTAAAGTATTGGAGTTTCAGCTTCAGCAACAGTCCTCCCAATGAATATTCAGGGTTCATTTCCTTTAGGATTGACTGCTTTGAGTTCCTTGTAGTCCATGGACCTCTGAAGAATCTTCTCTAGTGCTGCAATTCAAAAGCATCAATTCTTTTGCACTCAACCTTCTTTATGGTCTAATTCTCACATCCATACATGACTATTGCAAAGACCATCACTTTGACTATACAGACTTTGTTGGCAAAGTGCTGTCTCTGCTTTTTAATATGCTTTCTAGATTTGTCATAGCTTTCCTTCCATGGACTAAATGTTTTTTAATTTCCCAGCTGCAGTCACCATCAGCAGTGATTTTGTAGCCCAAGAAAAAAATATCTGTCACTGCTTCCAATTTTTCCCTTTCTATTTGCCATGAAGTGATGGAATTGGACGCCATGACCTCACTATTTTGAATGTTGAATTTTAAACCAGTTTTTTCACCCTCCTCATTCACACTCATCAAAAGGCTCTTTAGTTCCTCTTCACTTTCTGCCATTAGAGTGGTAACATTTGCATATCTGAGATTGTTGATATTTCTCCTGGCAAGTCTTGATTCCAGCTTGTGATTCATCCAGTCCAGTATTTTGCATGATGCACTCTGCATAGAAATTAAATAAGCTGGTTGATAATATACAGCCTGGTTGTACTCCTTTCCCATTCTTGAACCAGTCAGTTGTTCCATGTTCACTTCTAAGTGTTGCTTCATGACCCACATACAGGTTTCTCAGAATACAAGTAATGTAGTCTGGTAATCCCATCTCTTCAAGAATTTTCCACAGTGATATGCTATATTTTGATAAGCCCATCATAAATTGAAAATATTATAAGGTGAAAACACATTTAATATGCCTTACCTACCAAACATCATACTTAGCCAAACCCACCTTAAACATGCTCAAAATACATTAGCCTTCATGGGGCAAAATAATCTAACACGAAGCCTATTCTGTAATAAAGCCTTAAATATCTCATGTAATTCAGTGAATACTGTACTTAAAAAAAAAGGTTGGCTGAGTACAGAATGGCTGTATATATATCAATTGTTTACCTTCATCATCACATGTTTGGATGGGAGCTGTGGCTAGCTGATGCTGTTCAGCATCACAGGAGAATTTTATACACCCACCTGAGAAAGATCAAAATTAAGATTTGAAGGATGGTTTTTACCAAATGCTTACTGCTTTCACACCATAAAGTTGAAAAAGTATAACTTTAACCATTTTAACTCTATACCTGAAAAGAAACTTCCTAAGAGAGTAAATCTTAAATGTTCTCACTACAAAAAGAGAAATGGTAATTACATGAGGTGATAAAATATTAACTAACTCTATTTTGGGATCAGTTCACAATATTTAAGTGTATCAAATCATCACATTATACACCTTCAACTTATATGTTGAATGTTATATGTCAGTTATATTCCAATAAAGCTAAAAATATAGGTAGATAGATAAATGATTCTTTGACTTCTACTGGTCCTTTGTAAGACACTTTTTACCATATATTCCAACAGTAGCAAAATCTACAGGTGGGATCCTTTTTACTTCTGTTTCAGGTGAATGTTTCTGCTATGAACAAAATAGTCTAGATGATCTAAGATGCTCACAAAGAGAGTAGAGAAAGAATGAGAGAGCCCTTCTCTTCATACCCTTTCTCCTCATTCCCTGAGGTACATATTTGCCAGAACTTGTGAATCAGCTGGTTGCCAAAAGTTCCATTTGGGGCTAATAATCAGGAAAGGAAGACTAGACATAGAGTTATCTTTATCTGACGCTAAAGAGCACTGGGGAACAGTGATGCTAAGTGACCTTTCAACCTTGGAGACTGAAATCTCTAGGATAGGGGACTTGCTGACTCTTGAGGAAACAGATCTATGGAATACAAAGACCTGCACAATGAGTAAGGAGTTTACTGCTTAGAAGGAGAACTAGAGAAGTAAATAATGATATTACTTAGGGGGAAAATAGAAGAAAGATGACTAAATGGATTCCTAACAATCACCTGCTTGTCAAACGGTCTAAGTAAAACTAAAATGTAAATATCTTTACTTTCAAAATTAAAGCAACTCAAAGCTTAATTGGCTTCCCTGGTGGCTCATATGGTAACAAATCTGCCTGCAATGTAAGAGACCTGGGTTCAGTCGCTGGGCTGGGAAGATCCCCTGGAGAAGGGAGTGGCTACCCACTCCAGTGTTCTTGCCTGGAGAATCCCATTGACAGAGGAGCCTGGTGTGCTAGTACGTGGGGTTACAAAGAGTCAGATATGACTGAGCAACTATACTTTTACTTCAAAACTGAATTAGGGGCATATTTCTTTTAAAATATTCTTTTTATTTAAACATTAAGTATGAGATACCAATGAAATATCACCTCACACCAGTCAGAATGTCAAATTTACAAACAATAAATGGTGGAGAGGGTGTGGAGAAAGGGGAACCCTCTTCAACTGTTGGTGGGAATGTAAATTGACACAGCCACTATGGAAGATGGTATGGAGATTCCTGAAAAACCTTGGAATAAAACCACCATATGACCCAGCAATCCTGCTCCTAGGCACATACCCTGAAGAAACCAAAATTGAAAAAGACACATGTTCATTGCAGCACTATTTGCAATAGCTAGAGCATGGAAGCAATCTAGATATCCACTGACAGATGAATGGATAAAGAAGCTGTGGTACATATATACAATGCAATACTACTCAGCCATAAAAAGGAATGCATTTGAGTCAGTTCTAATGAAGTGTATGAACCTAGAGCCTATTATATAGACTGAAGTAAGTCAGAAAGAGAAAGATAAATATCGTGTATTAATGCACATATACAGAATCTAGAAATATGGTACCAACTAATTTATTTGCAGGGCAGCAGTGGAGAAGTAGACATAGAGAACAGACTTATGGACATGGGGAGAGCAGAGGAGAGAGTGAGATGTGTGGAAAGAGTAACCTGGAAGCCATATGTAAAAAAGATAGCCAACAGGAATTTGTTGTATGACTCAGGAAGCTCAAACAGGGGCTCTGTATGGTGGGATGGGGTGGGAAATAGCAGGGAGATTCCAGAGGGGTGATATATGCATTCCCATGGCTGATTCATGTTGAGGTTTGCCACACAACAAATTTCTGTAAAGCAATTATCCTTACATTAAAAAATAAATAAACTTAATTAAAGGCATATTTCTTTAAAAACTACTTTCTTATTTAAAAATATTAAGTAAAAATAAATCATAGAATAACTTTAAGTAACAGGTTCTAATTTATTTAAAAATAAATGGTTGTAGAAATATTCAATAAATTCATAATTTTGAGATATTTTTCTTCTGAGAAGCAAGAGTAATCTAGACATTTCAAAGGTTACTCTGTATACTACAGATTACCTAATAAATATTGACTTAACTCAGATGGTGACTAGATGGTTAACAATAAAAAATTTTAAAGATTTGATTATTTAAAATAATATTAATAGTATCATTTCCTTTCACTCCTTTACAAAAATAATCTTTGAAACACTATAATAAATAGCTTTCATTTTCAAAACTATTGAAATACAATAATAGAAGTGTTCTTCTACTGAAACTTTCCAACAAATTTTGATAATGCATATATGAGATAATGAAATAAATGTGTATCTTGCATAAAATAAAGGAAAATACCAAATGTCCAACTCTTACAAGATGGACAATGGCACTTAAATAGTATAGAAAAATAAACAAAATCCACACTGCTAATATTTGTAAATAACTTGCAATCTCCTTCATTCTGTATCAATATCTATGGTACCTTAATTAAAGATATATTGTTCTTATATTGAGGATTTACCTTATCCCAAAGGACCTGTTTTAAAAATAATATCTTGAATTCAAAGAATCACTTCCGGTACAAATAAGTGCTGGTTTCCAACACAGATAAAGCTAGCTTTTATATTTATCAACTTGGTATTCACTTTGAAATATCAGATAAGCAACTTAAAATACACAGAAGAAACCTATTTTTACTGTAATAAATAATAACCACAAAAAGAAAATGCCACTATTTTTAAGCCTTTATTACCCCTATGTCCCGCATCTTATGTACATCATTTCATATAATTCTCGCAAAAGTCATATGAGAAACACATATTAATGGTCAGTGTTATGAATAATGTAATTGAGTTGTGGGAAGATTACAGCTATATAATGGGGAACTAAGTGTAGCTAATCCAAATTTATTGTGTCTAACTTCTGTATATTGGCCCACTGTGCAAGACCGTCTATCTGAGTAGCTCTTCTTTCACTTGCGTCTTTTAACTCCTACCACATTTCCGTAGGTACCTAGAACTAGACAGACAATACATAACATTTAACCTAAGGTGTTTGTTTTACAGTACAAAATAAAGTTTTTACAACCACATAAGGAATACTTTCTTCACATTATTCTTCCTTATATCCCTGTTTTGTTTTTCTTCTCCAATGCACACCATAGCACTTTCCTTAGTAAGGAGAGACAACATTTACACTGTGTGCAAGGAGGTTACCTTTTGATTTTCTTCCTCATAGGGAAGGAAGGAATTGGGGCTTCCCAAGTGGCTCAGGTGGTGAAGAGTACACCTGCCAAGGTAGGGGACCCAGGTTCCATTCCCTGGGTCGGGAAGATCCCCTGGAGTAGAAAATGGCAAAGCTCCAGTACTCTTGCCTGGAAAACTCCATGGACAGAGGAGCCTGGTGGGATGCAGTCTATGGAGTTGCAAAATAGTTGGACATGACTGAATGACTGGGCACACAAGGAAGGAATACCACAAAATATGTTGTGCTGATAGGTCTGAATAAATAGCCTGTTCTAAAACCGAAAAACAGTTTACTTTTGTAGGTAGGGTTACCTTCAAACTTGAGAGAGATAAACATGTATTTTGAGAGTATGGAGATAAGAGTGGAAAGAAAAACTAAAAAATAATTCTTCTAACTTGCTTCTCCCTGTTTGTACTTGTATTTATTAATTTTCAATATTATCATTATAAATGCTTTGATGACAACAGTTGCAACCTGTCTCATTGAAATCTTTGGGATTCAGGACAAAAAACTTCAGTTTATCAAACTAAGCAATTCTTCATTTCCCATCAGTTCAGTTCAGTTCAGTCACTCAGTCATGTCCAACTCTTTGCGACCCCATGAATCTCAGCACACCAGGCCTCCCTGTACATCACCAACCCCTGGTGTTCACTCAGACTCACGTCCATCGAGTCGGTGATGCCATCCAGCCATCTCATCCTCGGTCGTCCCCTTTTCCTCCTGCCCTCAATCCCTCCCAGCATCAGAGTCTTTTCTGATGAGTCAACTCTTCACATGAGGTGGCCAAAGTACTGGAGCTTCAGCGTCAGCATCATTCCCTCCAAAGAGCACCCAGAACTGAGCTCCTTTAGGATGGACTGGTTGGATCTCCTTTCAGTCCAAGGGACTCTCAAGAGTCTTCTCCAACACCACAGTTCAAAAGCATCAATTCTTAAGCACTCTGCTTTCTTCACAGTCCAACTCTCACATCCATGCATGACTACTGGAAAAACCATAGCCTTGACTAGACGGACCTTTGTTGGCAAAGTAATGTCTCTGCTTTTGAATGTGCTATCTAGGTTGGTCATAACTTTTCTTCCAAGGAGTAAGCGTCTTTTAATTTCATGGCTGCAGTCACCATCTGCAGTGATTCTGGAGCCCAAAAAAATAAAGTCTCTCACTGTTTCCACTGTTTCCCCATCTATTTCCCAAGAAGTGAAGGGACCAGATGCCATGATCTTCATTTTCTGAATGTTGAGCTTTAAGCCAACGTTTTCACTCTCCTCTTTCACTTTCATCAAGAGGCTTTTTAGTTCCTCTTCACTTTCTGCTATAAGGGTGGTGTCATCTGCATATCTGAGGTTATTGATATTTCTCCTGGCAATCTTGATTCCAGCCTGTGCTTCTTCCAGCCCAGTGTTTCTCATGATGTACTCTGCATATAAGTTACATAAGCAGGGTGACAATATTCAGCCTTGACATACTCCTTTTCCTATTTGGAACCAGTCTGTTGTTCCATGTCAAGTTCTAACTGTTGCTTCCTGACCTGCATACAGATTTCTCAAGAGGTAGGTCAGATGGTCTGGTATTCCCATCTCTTTCAGATTTCCCACAATTTATTGTGATCCACACAGTCAAAGGCTTCATTTCCCATAGTGGGTGCTAACTCTTTAACAGTGGTGTAGCATCAGTAACAATACACACATTTAAAAACAGGTATTAAAGTATAGGCTTCCCTGCTGGCTCAGTAGTAAAGAATCCATCTGCCACTATATGAGACGAAGGTTCAGTCCCTGATCTGGGAAGATCCCCTAGAAAAGGAAGTAGCGACCCACTCCAGCAATCTTGTCTGGGAAATCCCATGGACAGAGGAACCTGGCAGGTTAGAGTCCATGGTGTCACAGAGTCACACACAACTTAGCGACAGAACACACAGACACATAAACATACACACACACATCAAATTATAATACTCCATACCATGTAGAAAGTCACATTAATGCTGGAGACTGTTTCTCCAAAATGTGTTTCAGTTTTGTTTTCAAAAACGGAGTTGTATGTGAGCTTTTACTTTTCTCTGGATGATTAGCAATTTTTTTGTGAATAATATTTGTATACTAATATAATAATAATATATTCTACAAATAATAAAATTATTTATAGAGTAATATTTCAACAATTTGATAATTCTATATAAACTTATGTAAGTGGAATATATATATATATATGAAAGTTTAGCAACTAAGTAAAATAATATAAAACTACCAAACCTTGACTGATCTGGTATATAATATTAAATGTTCTATGACTTCGAATTATTTTCAACCCAGCTTGCAGGGGACAGTGAATTGAAGGGAGTTAGAGTGATGCTTCAGAGAAGGTAATGGCAACCCACTCCAGTACTCTTGCCTGGAAAACCCACTCCAGTATTCTTACCTGGAGAATCCCAGGGGCAGAGAAGCCTCATGGCCTGCTGTCTATGGGGTCACACAGAGTCGGACACGACTGAAGCGACTTAGCAGCAGCAGCAGCAGCAGCAGCAGCAGAGTGATGCTTAGAAAAAGAAAAAAAAGTCTTCCAATTGTTTCTTTCAGGAAAAGACATGACATTTTGGTAAATTATAAAGTAGAGGGTGCTGGTGCCTTTCAGAAGATGTAAAACGCTTCACTTGGTACTAATGTACATAAAGCAATTAGTTACTTGTCATGATGGGTGTTCCCTAAGGCAGTGCACTTTCTCCATTAGTATTTATATCTACATGCCATTACACATTGGGTAGCACTAAATAGATGAGAGACGACCAGAGAATTACTCAAGGCACGTGCCATGAAGGAAAGAGATATTAACAAACATTATTAGCACACAGGTGGAGCTGGATCACTTAATTTCCAGTGAGATATTTATTTTTAAATGCTTGCTAAGAGTGCGACATTTAACCCTTAGAGAAGAAGTTATTTTTTATCAACTGGTAAATATTTCTGTCTACTGAACACGACCATGACAATTTCGTTAGAGGTCATCTTCCCTGAATATTCTGCCTACTCTGGCTGGAAAATTCAAGGGTCTCTTCTATTTGGAAACTATGACTAATATATTAAGAGAAGCTTTAAGAATCTTAAGTATAAAGCCATATTCTGTCACATTTTAGGCTTACCATAGATATCTGAAATGAAACCAAAACTGTGTTATTCATCCTTAAATATATTTTTCCTCTTCCTCTCCCTCTCTCCCCATCTCTCTCTCTGTCTCCACCCTAAGATCTTGAATATTCATATCTCTTAAAAGATAATCTATTTTTAACTTGACTCTCTTCAAATATGTTTTTATTTAAAAAGCTATTAAATTTTGATTCATCAGCTTTTACAATGAAATTATTAAAGCATAATCGGCCACATTCACCACACTTGCAGAAAATATTTATGAGTGTCTCATATATTCACAGTGTTAAAAGTTATCAGAGAGTATGGCTTTTGACATAGGGTTCATTTTTTGTTTAGAATGTGCCACGCTGTGTACCATTTACATCTATGTAGGTTTCTTTCTCTCATAATAATTCTCAATGCATTTTCAGGCCAAGTAGATTAAACCTGTATATGTAACACAAACAGTGAAATGCTGAAACCTTTAATATAGTTATTACTGATATTTTTTTTTCAAGAATTTGAAAGCATTCTTAGTTGTTTTTCATCTAAAAATCAGGGCTCTTTTCCAAACAAGTTATTATGTTCCATTACAGGGAAAGAGGACTTCCTTGGTGGCTCAGATGGTAAAGAATCTGGCCGATAAGCAGGAGACCCAAGTTTGATCCCTAAGTCAGGAAGATCTGGAAAAGGGAATGGATAACCCACTCCAGTATTCTTGCCTGGAAAATCCCACAGACTGAGGAGCCTAGTGGGCTATAGTCCATGGCGTCACAAAGAGTCGGATGAGACTAAGTACACATGCATGCTTAGAAATATTAAACTTATCTACACAAATATATTTTAAAAATATATAGTAAAATATTATTATATTAATATTGATTGGTAATATTACTTCTTAAGCAAATTCATTGCTTCTTTGCATACTTAGAAATTCCAAATATTACACATAGAAGGTAATTTAAATGCAACATAATTAATTTGAAATTTTTAACATATAGAAGTTTTAAATTTTAAAGAATTTATCATATCACATTCACCTACTATAATTTTGGGGTATGTACCTATCAACCTGATATTTGGTAGTCAAAAATTATCTATGCTTAAAACATACAACATTTCCTAAATCATGTGTTCTGAGCCTTAAAAATTAAAATCATGGCAACTAAATAAGAATAATTTCTACCTATTATTTTATTATGGCTACATATATTTAAAAAAAATCGTACTCTGAAATGTCAATACATAACTTAGAAAGAGAAAGATACTGCTATATGTCCACTGGTATTTAAATTCCTCTTCTGTGTCTGGATTCCTGTGCAATATCATATATGGTGAGGCATTCAATATACAGAGGAAACACACAGTGTCCTTGAAGGATCTTTTCTATTGTGAATCTTGGGCAGGAGGATTTAGCCTTGAATATGCACTCAAGGCAACATCTATAGAGACTAAAAAGACTGAATTGTCTGAAATATTTCTAGATCAACATTCCTCAAAATAACTCAGCGAAAAATTCTTGCCAGAGAGACTTTACTGCCAGGGATGAGTCACTCAGGGTAGAATCTAAGGCTTGTCAGCCTTCCTTCCAACTATAAAATGCTATACACTCTTGTTTTATGGTTGTTCTCTAAGTAATAATTATACAAATGCACTTCTAAACACTATATCAGCCTTAAGAAAAGTCTTATAAATTAGCTAATGTAACTGAGTCAATTGAATAGTGAATCACTACCACTTGCAATATATTGTTGTAGGTATATAAGAGATACATAACAATAATTCAGTCAGTGGTAAAAAAAATCCACCTGCCAATGCAGGAGATGTGGGTTCAGTCCCTGGATTGGGAAGATACCCTGGAGGAGGAAATAACAACCACCCCACCCCAGTATTCTTGCTTGGGAAATCCCATGGACAGAGAAGCCTGGTGGGCTGCATGCAATCCATGGGGTCACAAAAAGTCTGACACAGTTTAGCAAATGAGCACAATTCAGTCATTGCAACCATAGCTATCAATTTCTAGGTCAAACATGAAAATCCAAAACCATATTCTTTCTAAATATTAAGATGATAAGCAAATCATCTTTAAAAAATCTATCCCAACCTCTGTGTAAAGCTGCAAGCTTTTTTTCATCTGTGGCATCATACTAGAATAAGTGTAAATTTTAGTATCTCTAAAACATTTCACTTAAAATAAAACCAAGCCTCACTGCAGAGTTATAAATATAAAAGCACCAACTGAGTTATGTTTCAGGTTTTTACCTGGTTTTGTTACAATTGGGAGAGAAATGAGTTGGTAAATTGGCAAGAGTTCCATTTAGCAGGTATTTATGGAACAATTACTGGACAAAAAAGGCACCACTAGACAGGACTGACCACATAATTTGTAGGACTCAGTGCAAAAAGAAAGTTTCAGGATGCTTGCTCAAAACTTAGTAATTTCAAGATGGAGACAGCAGAGCATTCAACCAAGCATGGGCCCTTCTAAGAGTGTGGCCCTGAATTACAGAACAAGTCATAAGCTCATGAAGCTGGCCCTGCTGCTGGACGATATGAAGTACTTGGATGAATATAACTTTCCTACCTTCAGGAGAAATGGGCAAGGTCCTGCGGGGTGGTGGTGGGGGGTGAGGGGGGATGTACTTACCTGAAAGCTAAGTCAAATGATGGTTTTTAACTAGGGGAATCAGGAAATGTTTATTTAAAAATTAGAATCAGAACAGGACCCATCCTAAATGATACACTGAGTATATATCATGGTGAAAATGGGGAAGTGAAACTATTTTGGACAAGGGCATACAATTGAGTATAAACTTGGGGTAAGAAAAGGACAAGGTGTTCTGGACTGTGTTCTTGTGGAGGAGACAAAAGAGACAGAGTTAAAACTATAGATGTGGATCAAAAACAGAAGTACATGAATGCTAGTACAGTGAGCTTGAATTTCACCTTGTAAGCAAATGGAAGACTTTGAGTAACACGATCACAAGCAGGCTGCAGAGTGAAATGGGAGTAGAGGATGAAGAGAGATAATCAGAGTCCAATGTCTGATTACTAAGTCAGTTGTACTAGTTATCAGAGCTTGGATTAGAGAGACAGCAACAGAAGCAGAAAATAGAATGGTCATGAAAAGCATTGCAAGTGAAGTATTGGTATACACATGAGGAAGCAGAGAAGGTTTAAATCACAATGACTTTATCAAGCAACTCAGCAAAAAAGAAGAAAAAGCAAGGTTCTTGGACATTCCAGAAATCATTCCTTGAAAAAGTAAATGATAACTCTATTAGTAGACTTGGATGTAGGAAATGTGCTGTGCAATAAGAAGGGATTATTTGGTCATAAACTAAAGAATATTGATTTCTAGAAAAAAGGAAGTTAATGATAAAATTTGAGAGCATGGATAGTTCCATTTGTAAGTAGATAAGACCTAAGAAAATATATTTTTAGATTACTATAGCAGGACAATCAAGGATTATGTATGCATGTCATACTGTCTGGTTTGAACATATCCTCAGCAAATTTAGCAACATCTGATTCCACATTACAGGATATATGAAAATAATAATAATGCAACCATCTTTTTGTTTGTTTGTTTTGAATTTTTGAACTCCTCATATTCTTCACACTAAGAAATGTATACAGATCATCTACAAATTACCAGGTGTTAGAAGGCAGAGGCACAGTAGAATGGAGCAGAGGAAGGGTGGAGAGATACAGGAAAAACAGATGATATCCATTCTGAGTGCAGGTTGAGGCACCCAAAGGAAAGAAGAAATACAATGGCCAGAATGTGGAAGCAACCTAGATGTTCGAGAGATGAATGGATAAAGATGTGGTGGATGTACACATGCATTCAGCCATGAAGAGGAGTGAAACTGAGTTATTTGTAAAGATGTGGATGAGCCTTACTACAGAGTGAAGTAAGTCAGAAAAAGAAAAACATATATGGTATATTAGGGCATATATATGGAATCCAGAAAAATGGTACTGATGAAACATTTGCAGGGTAGGAATAGAGACGTAGATCTACAGAACGGACTTGTGGATACAGCAGGGGAAGGAGAGGGTAGGGCAAATTGAGACAGTAGCATTGACATATATATCGCTACCATATATAAAAGAGAGAGCTAGTGGGAAATTGCCGCATTAACACAGGGAGCTCAGTGCTTTGTGATGACCTGATGGGGTGGGGGGTGTGATGGCTGGTGGGAGGAAGGTGCAAGAGGGAAGTATGCATGTATATATGTAAACATACATACAAAATATGTATACATATGGCTGATTTATGTTGCCATACAGCAAAAACTAACACAACATTAAAGCAATTGTCTTTCAACAACAACAACAAAAAAAACAGGTTCATATTCATTCACTCTCTGTATACATTCACATGTTATAGAGTTTGCAACAAATCATTTTGTTACAACTCTTCTGAAGAAAAATATAATTAAATCAAATATTCAGCAATAACAAAACATTTTCTGTTTAAATATTTTATATATTTGCCAATTAGAAAAATATAAAGTGGTAACTCAAAATTAAGAGACTATTGGAATAAGGGCTTAAAAACCTAGTACTTGCAGCTTTGATTTTTTTCCATTTCATAATCTTAAATATATCTTTTTTTAAGCTCAAAATCTCTGTTATATACACTTTTATAACACACTTGAACATTGCAAAACTAAGCCACGTGTATTTTAGGACAAATATTGGGGAAGCTATGTTCAATACCAATATCTATCCCATTAAAACAATGGAAGCATCAGGTAAGTAACAACATTTAGACAGCAAGTCAATATGACTATGAAAGGTCTCCAATAATGAGCAAATTCAGACCAATACTAGTTTGAGTATTTGGCCTTCTTATTGACAAAGGTTGCTTTCAATCACACTGTATCTATTACCATATCAATCATCACTCCAAATGAATACAATGTTATCATTGACAAAGACATCACTTAAGCTGAGAAAGTAAAGATTGTAAATAACAAAATAATGAAAGGTCCGTTGTTAACAGCAAGAAAATGAAAAATACACCTTAAGAATTTATTCATAGGAAAGTAAAGAAATTGAGGACCACCACAAGAACAAAAGCTTGCTTGCTCACAAGGACCTTGAAATAGAGTACACTTAATATCATACTGTTATTTATTAAACTTAATGCAACAGGGTATTTTCTTTGGTATACAAATTAAGACATGGAATTGAACTGATAAAATGATTTACATGCAGGATTAAAATATTGGCAGCTTTATAGAGTGAAATGTCACTTTTTGTCGTACTTTCAAGTTTTACATTTCCTCCTTTGAATCCCTGTCAGCCTTCATGAACAGTGGAGGGTTTAATCAATGCTTGAGGTAGCAATAGTATAACACTGAGTATTTTTCTTGCTAATAATCAAAATAAAGTTAGTAAACATCATAAAATAGAGTGAAACACACATACATTATCATATTACAAATTAAATGATTCCATACTTTAAAAAAATGTGCATTTAAAAGAAGCTTGCATTTCCATTAAATGAGCTGTTTTATAGTTACCCATTTAGCCTAAGGCATTTAGTTTCAACAATAGATTCAAAGATCTGGAAATTTAAAATCTGCAGTTATCACAAATGGAGCCATTTTTTTCTTAATTCAATGATGCAAAGCTGTTGTAGAATCAGACTGTGTGCCTATATGTGTGTGTTTCAATGTTCTTCAAAGATTTGGGTTACTTTGCAGTTTTATTCCAGTGTAACTTCAGTTCAGTTGCTCAGTCCTGTCCAACTCTTCGCAACCCCATGGATTGTACAGCACGCCAGGCTTCCCTGCCCATCACCAACTCCCAGAGCTTACTCAAACTGATGTCCATGCAGGCAGTGATGACATCCAACCACCTCATCCTCTGTCGGCCCGTTCTCCTTCTGCCTTCAATCTTTCCCAGCATCAGGGTCTTTTCTACTGAATCAGTTCTTCACATCAGGTGGCCAAACTATTGAAGTTTCAGCTTCAGCGGTCCTTCCAATGAATATTCAGGACTGATTTCTTTTAGGATTGTTTGGTTGGATCTCCTTGCAGTCCAAGGGACTCTCAAGAGTCTTCTCCAACATACAGTTCAAAAGCATCGATTCTCTGGGGCTCAGCTTCCTTTATAGTCCAACTCTCACATCCATACATGACTACTGGAAAAACAAAACTTCGACTAGATGGACCTTTGTTGGCAAAGTAATGTCTCTGCTTTTCAATATGCTGTCTAGGTTGGTCATAGCTTTTCTTCCAAGGAGCAAGTGTCTTTTAATTTCATGGCTGCAGTCACCATCTGCAATGATTTCGGATCCCCACACCCCCCCCAAAATTTTTCAGTGTAAAGAGACATATCATTAAGATTCCCTTGAATTCAGACAAGTGAAGTAAAAGGTAAAGGGTGGAGTCTCACATAAAGAATGTGAGATTTCTATTTCAGTTAATTTGTTTATAAACCAAAACAATATTCAGGAAACAAAAGAGAGGGAAAGATGGCAAAAAAATGACAAAGGAAATCAAGAGAAAAATTTCAAGCAGATTCACGGGAATGAAGAACCCACATGGAATAGCGAGACACATATCACCATTATGGCAGATCATACAAATGAGTGTGAGGAATGGCTGGACAATTTCATGGTGGGGGTAGGAAGAACCTGCAAAGTGTGGAAGCATAAAGGTCATACGGAAGGGATGTGAGAGGAAAGAGGCTTATAGCAATCTGCCTTCATCAGGCCAATGATTCCTACTCACCTAGAGATTACTTCTCAGATCTATACATTGTCTCAGCTTTCAAGTAAAAAGGAAATACTGTTGCTACTTATGAATGTTTTAAATGACCAGGATGTATTTCTCCTTCAAAGGTTTGGAGAAAATAGTTTAACTAGAAAATAAAACATCCTTTGATTTCAAAATAATTCTTGTAGATTAACTTTTCTTTTTTGTTGCTTATAAATAAAGTCTTAAGTTTAAAATCTTTGTATAATGAGAAAAGAAATGAAAATTAGTAAGCAAGGTTTTTCTTTCCAAATAAAAATTTAATACATGGTTTTCACATAACACAAAGCAGGTAAATATTTAAATAAGCAAGGGAATATAGAACAGTTAACCAATATATGTTATATTTGCAACCTTAGTGATCTATTAAAACATTTTTTCTCTTTTAACTTTTATATTAGAAGCATATCTTTCACAATTAGCACATGTCAACAATTTCATTCTTATTGGCATATATACCTCACCATGCATCTTATGTCCTCCTCACATATCTAGGCCATTGCCTCCTTGAACTGAATTACACAAGGTAGACTGACTTTTGACATTAGTCCTAAAATGGCATTGCTGTTTACACCTTCATTTTTGAACGAAGGTGTATTCTCTTCTCATAGTTACACCTTCATTTTCAAATTGTGAACATTTTACCCTCAATTGTAACCATATTTGCCAATGTATGTCTTTTCATAGACTATTTTGTATAGAGAATTAACATATTACTCCTCTAACCATTGGAACTAGCATCAAACACTGGTCTGAGCCCTTTATTAAATCGCAGTTTGAATCTTGAAAACTTTGATGCCAATGAAAACTTTTGTTATTTCATGAAGCATATTGCCACAGCACTTATGAAAGTTTTAAAAAATCAGAACACCATATTTAATAACTCCTTTTAGAAGGACTAATTCATTTAACTAAAAAAAAAATAGGAAAAATTGGAAAATAAAAGCCTGCAGTGAGGCACATTTTGAAATCCTAACGAGAAGCTGGGATGATCAAATTACCCTACCAGCGTGAAATGGGTATTACACAGACAGATTCTTATCTGATAATAAAATAGAAATAGAAACCAGAAGACACTGAAAGAAGTTTCTAACCAGTGTGAAGGAAGAGACTGCATGTAGAGCCATTTTATTCCCCCCAATGTAAAATAAAGAATTCATGAGAAAGATATTGTTTTAAAAAAAGACATGTTGCTTAAATGTAGGGGAAAAAATTAAAATGAGCTAAAAGATTTAAAAAAAAAAAAAAAGAAAAAGACCTAGACAGGAAAAGAGGCATTCTTTGTAAAGGATTTAGAAAAAAATGTTAAGAGGGGCACCTTATAAAATTCTGATCTTCCCAAGCAATAGGCAGCCAAAAGGGTGAGAGACAAAGAAAACTGAAAGCATTTCTATAGCTCTTACACCTGGATTTCATAAATACCACCTCATCATTAAAGTAAAAAATGCTAATAAAAGTAGAAATAAAGCAATTACGACACAGTAATGATCCAAGGATGGTTTCAGAGAACCAAAAGTTTCTGTTTTCAAATTTATTTCCTCATGGATATCAGAGCTGAAATATTTCAGAAGATCACTGGTTCTAGCCAAAGGCCTCTAGCTAATAGAGTTTTTGTGTCTTTATTTCATAGAAGAAATATGCAAGGACTGCTGCTGCTGCTACTAAATCGCTTCAGTTGTGTCCAACTCTGTGTGACCCCAGAGATGGCAGCCTACCAGGCTCTTCTGTCCCTGGGATTCTCCAGGCAAGAACACTGGAGTGGGTTGCCATTTCCCTCTCCAAGGCATGAGAGTGAAAAGTGAAAGTGAAGTCGCTCAGTCATGTCCAACTTCATGATCCCATAGACTGCAGCCCACCAGGCTCCTCCATCCATGGGATTTTCCAAGCAAGAGTACTGGAGTGGGGTGCCATTGCCTTCTCCGATGCAAGGACTAGGGAATTAAAATAAAATAGTTAAAGCAACAAAAAATAGCTGTTATTTATAGCTAATGTTAATATCCTTAAGATAATAATAGCTAATGCATATACTAATAAATACATGCCATTCAGCTGGCATATTCAAGGGAAAATTACCATATAATTGCTTTATTCAGTTTTTGCCTATCCCAATATCTCTTATTTACAAATTTTTGTCAAGATGTTGTGCATCACTGCTCTTTGGGAATTAAGTTAAACCAGTTTGTGGTGGGTAATATGGCAATTGTAGTTTAATCAGGCCTAATTGTCATTTGAATAATTTTTTCTAGTTTATTTGAGTTCGTATTATTCCATTTTCATCTGAAGAATTTTTGGTACCCCATGAGGATAAAAATGTGCCTATCTCTATGTTCATCTGCCCACTTCAGAAGTGTTTACAGAAGTACTCTACAAGGCAGTTTACATGTGTTATTTGTAAACATCACAAGGATCTTGCAAATAAATGATTACACCCACTTCACATTTGAGGAAATTTAAGCTTATTGATGCAAATGACTTACTTTTGGTCACAAACCCAGTGAGTGGGCCCTGGCTCATATAACTTTGGAGCCCATATTATCTTTACCAGACTATTCAACCTCAAATCATGAGTATCAGTCCTCTTCTGATGATGATTACAGATCTGATGATGCAAGCATATAGAAATACAAGTCGGAGCCTAATGCCTATGAAACCGGAACATAAAAAGAAAATAATAGAGGACTGATTAGAAGTCTATAGATTACTGTACACCATTATAGATGCTTTAAAAATGAAGAGAAAGAAACTGGAAATTACCAAAATATTTTTTTAAGTGAGTTACACAGAGTTACTGACATGGCAAAATATTACATTGTTATATATATACACATTATATATATGTATTAAATATTACATATGGATGTATATGTAATTACATATTTAGATGTATGCATTATACATCTAATTAATATTTAGATTATGGAATATACATTTAACATGTATTATATATATATTTATCCATTTCTTAAAATCCTTACATTTTTTCATTTTCAAGATATGATTTTTGTTTTATGTATTGTGGTTGAGCAAAAAAATGCCCATGTAGATATGACTAATACATTGTAAGAAAAAGAACTTAAAGATCCTACTTTACAAATCTTATACAAGTTATTATACTGTATTCCTAAAAGATGAGAGCTCCCCAATCTCTTAACATCTGATAATTTTCCTTTATATATATAATATAAAACTGAGATATATAATATTAAAAAATACAATATAAAATGTATATATACTATATTACATATATAATATAAAACATAATATGTAAAGATAAAACTTTACATATATATAATATAAAACTAAATTTTATATATGATATAAAACTAACCAGTCCATCCTAAAGGAGATCAGTCCTGAGTGTTCATTGGAAAGACTGATGTTGAAGCTGAAACTCCAATACTTCCGCCGTCAGACGCGAAGAGCTGATTCATTTGAAAAGACCCTGATGCTGGGAAAGATTGAAGGTGGGAGAAGGGGACTACAGAGGATGAGATGGTTGGATGGCATCACTGACTCAATGGACATGAGTTTGGGTAAACTCCAGGAGTTGGTGATGGACAGGGAGGTCTGGTGTGCTGCAGTCCATGGGGTCGCAAAGAGTCGGACACGACAGAGTGACTGAACTGAACTAGAGATAAAACTATATATATATATATATATATATATATACACATACACACATATATATACACACACACATATATATAATATAAAATCGTGTATACAATAAGGAGAGCACATTAAGGAGAAGGTTTCCTTTCCCTGTATGATATTACATCATGGACTACTTTGTGGGGCAATGATTATTTGTCTCCGTATGTTTGATGCAGCTCAGCAAAGGGGATTTGTTCAGGTCACCAGTTTAAGTTCTACCACATTGTATTCTACCAAATTGACAGATAAAAAATTACTTTCTGAACTTTTAGTATTGGGCCAAGCAAGGTATCAGTATGAAACCAAGCAGAGAGAAACCATTTCTGGGGAATGGAGCAAGGAAAACTGAAAGAATGAGAACCATTCTTTGCTAATTTCAGGGTGAATGCCTGAAGTTAAAGTAGTCTCAAGCAGCCTCATTTTCCATGAAAGAAATAGCACACAACTCAGGGGAAAATCCCACCCAGGAAGTCAAGTCATCCACACAGTTCAGATCGTTTCTTTGATGGTTTGCTTTCATGTTTACTCACATGCTTACATTCTGAGCTCAAGAGGAAAAAGACTCATTGGCTTTCTTATTAATTAGTTCAGAATTATACTGAGACCCTGTGATGTACTAGGCACCATGCAAGCTATTAGGGATATCTACATATATCACCTAGTAATTTCATGGAGAGTATAGGAATATTAAGAAGGATAAGAATTCCAAACTTGGGGAAACCTTTATATAACGATGAATTGCTTCTTTAATTATAGATACACTTCGTTTTTTAAAATTGCTTTTAAAAATTACATGTAAATATCATGTTTAGAATAAGGCTTATAGTTAATTTGCTTTTTTTCTAAATATCAGTTCTCAAAACTCAGTTTTTAAACTCTAATTCCCACATTCTCAAATCATTTGCTTAGATTTTAGAAATGTGATTTCTATTAAAGACAACAGGAATAGTGTTTCTTCAAACTCCAACCAGTACTTTGAAAAATTACCTCTATTTAAGTATTACAAGCCTTTCCAGCTGTTGATACTAATGTTTACCAAAAGTTGAATTTGAAAAATGTCCACAGATGTAAACAATTTTATCAGAATTTTCATGATTTTTCTTTGTGCATAAACTACCATGTTGAATCATTTGAAAAGTGTTTCCAAGAAAATTAAATTTTTTCATAGCTTAAAAATTGTTCTTTGCAACACTTAATAATTTTCCTTTAAATAGGAAAAACATATATTTTTATGTATATAAAAACAGCAGCAAATATTAATTTTATAAAATTTAAATATGAAAATATATCAGATATATTTTTAAAATTTATTGCATTTGAAAAACTTTTCCTGAAATTCCATGGAATTCTACATATGATAAAAAAACACACAAGTTATGCAATATTCATGTGACATAGTAGAATCTACTTTGAAGGCAAATTCTGAGTAAGGAGTACCTTTCCCACTTAGAGAGTGAGAGAGTGAAAGTCACTCACTCAAGTCCAACTGTTTGCAACCTAGAATTTTCCAGGCCAGAATACTGGAGTGGATAGCCTTTCCCTTCTCCAGGGGATCTTCCCAACCCAGGGATTGAACCCAGGTCTCCCGCATTGGAGGCGGATTCTTAACCTGCTGAACCACAAGGGAAGCCCAAGAATACTGGAGTAGGTAGCCTATCCCTTCTGCAGCAGATCTTCCCAACCCAGGAATCAAACTGGGGTTTCCTGCATTGCAGGTGGATTCTTTACAAACTGAGCTATCAGGGAAGCCTTTTTCCAGCTTAAGCCTAAGCTTTTTCATAAATGGCAATTAAGATAACATGTTAACATCAAATAATTTCATATGATTATGAAGAAGGACAAATGTTTTATTTGTGCAATTTAAATAATTAATGGTATGCTACTAATCCAAGGTGTCTGTTTTGTTCATTTCCATTTCCTCCTCAAGGCTAACAAAGCAACACTTTCTAAACAAACAATGGATCTAGTTGTATAATTTATTGATAGTAATTTAATAATAACAATTTTGACAGTGTGTATTTGTTTAGTACATTACCATTTGCAAAGCATTTTGTTTTATTCTCAGTTTGTCATTCAGTTCTTTTAAGAACAGCAAATTGCATATGGCTGCAGTCAGGTAATGCGCTGTGACAGATTGATGGAAACAGTGATGCCAAGAATGACACATCCTGGAAGCCACCCTTTCAGGTTCAGCCACCACCTCCCTGCCTTACTCAACCCTCTATCTGCTCCCATGACTTCTACTACTTCCACTACAGTAACCCGTGTGTGTGTGTGCTAAGTCACTTCAGTCTTGTCTGACTCTTTGTGACCCCGTGGACTGTAGCCTGCCAGGCACTTCTGTCTCGGATTCAGTAGGCAAGAATACCGGACTGGGTTACCATGACCTCCTCCAAAGGATCTTCCAGATCCAGTGATGGAACCTGTGTCTCTTACCTCCTCTGCACTGGTAGGTGGATTCTTTGCCACTAGGGTCAACTGGGAATTTCATCGTAATGGATAATCATACATGCTTGGTTAGGTATCTGTCTTCCCAATTACACACACTGTTTCCTGAGTCTAGGCCCTTTATTCTTTTCCTGAGTATCCTGTGTGTTCCAAGCACAAAGTAGGTTTAAAATCTTAATGGAAAATCAATGAGTCCTTAATTTTCAGGCCAGGGAACAAAAGCTAAAGGGAAAACAACTCATGTTTCTAGTATCAGGTTAGTCCTTTAGCTCTAGATGAACTTGAGCTCTGCTTTGCGGTATAAAATTAATTTTATGTAGGAACTGACTTGTTAGGAATTCAATGAATTCAACTAATGTAATAATAATAATAGTAATAAAACAGAAATGGATGAATGTATTGTTGTTGTTCAGTAGCTAAGTCTTATCTGACTCTTTGCAAGGTAGACCACCAGACTCCTCTGTCCATGTAATTTCTCAGGCAAGAAAAACTGAAGTAAGTAGCCATTTCCTTCTCCAGGGGAACTTCCTGACCCAGGGGGTCAAACCTGTGTTTCCTGCATTGGCAGGCAGATTCTTTACCACTAAGCCACCTGGGAAGCCATACATTCTATCAAATAATTATGGTATTTACTGATACCCAATAATTACAGTCTTCAAATTTATACTTACTTAAATCATCAACCCAGGTCATCGCATGATGTGGCATGGTGTAAGGTTTGAGATCAAATTCTTTGGGGTCACAATTTAGTTCTGACATTAATTGCTGGATCTTGGACAAATTTCTTAAACTTCTATGTGTCCCAGTTTTCTTGTCTGTGAAATATGAAAAATAATATTTTCTTCTTCTTCAGATTATTTTTAGGGATTCCTTGAGTTTGGGCTCCAAAATCACTGCAGATGGTGAGTGCAGCCATGCAATTAAAAGATGGTTTCTCCTTGGAAGAAAAGTTATGACCAACCCAGACAGCATATTAAAAAGCAGAGACATTACTTTGCAAACAAAGGTCCATCTAGTCAAAGCTATGGTTTTTCCAGTGCTTATGTATGGATGTGAGAGCTGCACTGTAAAGAAAGCTGAGCTCCAGAGAATTGATGCTTTTGAACTGTATGTTGGAGAAGACTCTTGAGAGTCCCTTGGACTGCAAGGAGATCCAACCAGTCCATCCAAAAGGAAATCAGTCCTGAATATTCATTGGAAGGACTGATGCTGAAGCTGAAACTCCAATACTTTGGCTACCTGCTGCAAAGAACTGACTCATTTGAAAAGACCCTGATGCTGGGAAAGATTGAAGGCAGAAGGAGAAGGGGACAAAAGAGGATGAGATGGTTGGATGGCATCACCGACTCAATGGACATGAGTCTGAGTAAAAACTCAGAGTTGGTGATGGACAAGGAGGCCTGGCAGGCTACAGTCCATGAGATTACAAAGAGTCGGACAGGACTGAGCAAATGAACTGAACTGAACTGAACTGAGTTAGTAACAGAAAACATTATGCAAACTCGAACTTGACAAAAGTAATTTTCAATAAATGTTATCTATTATTATGACTATTTTATATTTATTTTTATCAGTGTCTGAACAGTTTAGAAGGCCTTAAACTTGAACTGGATCTGACTTTTCCAATTAGCTGTAACTAAATACCCTCTGAAAGGCAGCCAGCTCTAATACTGACCTTAGAGAATTTCAATTCAGTTGTTCTTAGTGGCAGGATTTTCTATTCAGAATATTTTTTCTTGTAAAACTGAAGTACAGATTCCTTTCAATAAAAATTTCAGCAAGTTGTGTTTCCATTAATGAGGTAGAGGTGAAGGTGGAGAACTGTGCCTGGTCATAGGTGAATTGTTTATACCCATGTTTCAAACCAACATTAGCTAAGTTCCACTTAGCTTAATTTGAACTATGTCTCTTTTAAAGCACATATTGCTGCTTTAGAATAATACTCAGCTTTCCTCCTTGCCTTGAAATTATCATCTTAACTGAAAAGCAGGTAATGAATAAGGTCACCCTGAATCTACAAGAAAACTGTTCTTTTAAATAGGGGAAAAAATTCTGCATTTCCAAAGTTGTTACTGATAGCTAACTTTATAGCCATAATTCTATTTTCTTGTATCTTTTATTTAAATTTAGTCACATTCTTCTCATTATAAATGTTATCAATAAATGTAAATTCTTTCATCCTTTTTGCTTTTATAATTTTGAAACAATGTACAACATTATTTAACTCAATTTTGTCTTTAAATTGCATGAGTAGTAAATAGTTCAAGGTTAGCAAAAGTTTCCTGGACTAAACATTATATCTTTGCCATATGTCTGTGTTGTATTTTGGAGGACATTAGGGAGGCCTTGTACAATGTAAATATCCCAAATAAAAGCTTTAAAGGAGAACCATTCATCTAGATATTTTGATCTATATCTACATTGCATAAACTAACTGCATTGTCTAAAATATCTGTTTGACTATATGGTTTTCTCACTTATCTAATTATATGACTTTACATAAGCCATCTTAAATGGTGTTGGTCACCTGAGGATATAAAAGGAATTTATTTTAGAGAGAGTAAATAAAAGTACAAGTCTGATATTTCATCAGATGGAGTTTGTCGTAATCATTAAGACAATGAATTAAGTGCACAGGATCCTTTAATGATGAAGAGAATAGAGTGAGTCATTGCCTTTTTTAGTATGATGAATATTTATTCAGAACTGTCAGGAATACTTACTACATACTATGTCATGTTCATTAAACATGTTATACAGCAGTCTGTCAGGGAAGGAATCAAAAGATATGCTAGAGAAAAATATGCTTCACAAGCAAAAGAGGTCATCATTAATTCAAAAGCAGAATACACCATTGAAAACAATATTTTTCTTTCCTGTTCCTCTCCCAGCCCCCAATATTCAAAATTCAATAAAATGGCATCAAATACAAAGTGTCACACTAATAAAATCCTAGATGTTCCCTTGATATATGTCAGAAAATTGGAACAGTGTGGTTACATGCAAATAATCTAAGCCTTTAGTACACATTATTATCAAAAAGAAAAAAATATTCATACAACTTCTATGGCCAGAAAGTAACTAGTAACTAGCCATAATTCACCACTTCATAAATTATATTATCATCAGAAAATGTGTATAGTAATGGAAGAAGAAAAAGGAGGAGAAATGGGAAGGCAAGGAGAAAAGAAAGCATGTACTGTTAAGATCGCTAAAGCAGAACATAGACTGACCTTTCATCACCATCTTTTGGAGAATAAATAATGTGAGGTAGCTTATTTAAAAATTTAAATGAAAAGTAGAAAGCAACTCACTGTCATATGAATTTACATTTTCAAAGCAGTTCTGTTAATTTTGAACGTTTATATCCTGAGCATGATATATTTATAAGTTGCTTGTTTAACCAAGTATGATCTGTATATATTGAAAAGTGATTTCCTTTAGTTTCAGTTTTATCTTTTAACTACTGAAAGGAGATCAGCCCTGGGATTTCTTTGGAAAGACTGATGCTAAAGCTGAAGCTCCAGTACCTTGGCCACCTCATGCGAAGAGTTGACTCACTGGAAAAGACTCTGATACTGGGAGGGATTGGGGGCAGGAGGAGAAGGGGACGACAGAGGATGAGATGGCTGGATGGCATCACGGACTCGATGGACGTGAGTCTGAGTGAATTCCGGGAGTTGATGATGGACAGGGAGGCCTGGCGTGCTGCGATTCATGGGGTCGCAAAGAGTCCGACACGACTGAGCTACTGAACTGAACTGAAGTGAAAGAAAACTATGAATTGTCAGTGGGACATTAAAAAGCAATCAACGGGACTTCTCTAGTGGTCCGGTGGTTAAGACTCCTGACTTCCGGTGCAGGCGGCACAAGTTCAATCCCTAATCAGGGAGAAAAGATCCTGCATCCTGCATCCTACATGCCATATGATGCGGAACCTAGCTAGGCTTTGAGTTATTTGAGTTTTATTTGCTTGCTTGATGTCAGAATGAAATTCCTTGGGGAGGAAAAAGGATATAATCCCTGGGGGGCATAGTTAACAATTCTAGGGACTTTTAGGGTTAAGAGTGTTACATCTGTGAAGAGCTATCTAAGGGAGTTATTACAAAGAATTATTAGTAACAACTCCACTGCTTTCTTCTCAAGGGTTAACCAGTATTTGCTGATTATTTTCTCTTTTCTGTCAAGAATTACTAAGTGTGGAAATTTAGAAGATCTGGATTTATTTAAGGCACCCACTGGTCATAAGAGCATAGACAATTTTTACTAAAGCTCACTTTTCATAATTTGAAAGTTGGGAACAATAATATTTTTCCTACTCTTGAAAATCAACTTCTTAGAGGTTATAGTGATGTAATACATGTGATTAAAAACAGACAAACAAACAAACAAAAAACCACTGGTAAATGATCTACCCGCCAATGCAAGAGATGTAAGAGACCAGGGTTTGATCCCTGGATTGGAAAGATCCCATAAGTATCTTCAAATAAGATAAAATTCTTGTTTAAATAAATGTAGGATGTAGCTGCTTCCTAGGATGAAAGTAAAAATTACTGGAATAAAAACTATTTAAGAAACTGATTTGAAAATGGCAACCCACGCCAGTATTCTTGCCTGGAAAACTCCATGGACAGAGAAGGCTGGCTATAGTCCATTGAGTCACAAAGAGTTGGACATATCTGAGCAGTTGAGCACATGTATAGATTTAATATGTGTCAAAAATCTGCTAGAAAAATGTGCTTCATAAGTAAAAGATATCATTAATTCAAAACAAGATAGTCCATTGGAAACATTGTGTTAATATATTTTTCTGTTTCTAAACCACTACCGTAATTTTTTTTTTTCTTACTTCCCCTGGTATCATTCTCCCCACCTTTCTCTATACAAAGGAAAAATTCTTGTTTTAATAAATGTGTGATGTAGCTGCTTCCTAGGATGGAAATAAAAATTACTGGAATAAAAGCTATTTTGGAAACTGATTTTCAAATCACAAATAATTACCATATTTTTACAGATGTAAGAGTTGGACCATAAAGAAGGCTGAGGACCAAAGAATTAATGCTTTAGAATTACGGTGGTGGGGAAGACTCTTGAGAGTCCCTTGGGCAGCAAGGAGATCAAACCAGTCAATCCTAAAGGACCCTGAATATTCAGCTGAATATTTTAGCTGAAGTGCCAGTATTTTGGCCACCTGATGTGAAAAGCCGAGTCTTGGAAGAAACCCTGATGCTAGGCAAGAATGAGGGCAGAAGGAAAAGGGGCGGCAGAGGATGAGATGGTTAGATAGCATCGTCAACTCAAGGGACATGAATCTGAGCACACTCCGGGAAATGGCAGAGGATAGAGGAGCTGGGCGTGCTGCAGTCCTCTGTTTCTTCACTGGAGTGTGTCTAAAATGAGTCCTATTTTACAGGTTTATCAATTTGCTATTTCTTTGACCATTGTTATTATTTTTCCAGTTATACATTTAGGAATTCTTGACATCACCTTGACTTTCATTCAGTTCCTCAATCCCTGTTACACCTTTTTGAGATTTGCTTGCTCCGCCTGTCCTCATGCCACCAGCTAATCTAGGTCTTTATTACTTCATCACTGGATCACTAAGATAGCCTCATATCTGGTTTCTCTGGTAAATAGCTCTCTCCTCCAATCTATCTTTTATGCTTTTGACAGACTAATTTGGTAAGGGGCCAATTTCATCATTTTACTTCTTTTGTCAAAAATTAAAAAGGGCTTCCTCTTATCTACCACATTGAATCCAGATTCTTCTGCTTGCCTTTCGCTGTGCTTTATTATCTCTTTCTCCCCCTTGCAAATTTATTTTATTGTTCTGTGCCAGAAAAACCTGTCAAAAATATCTCTTAGTTGTCCTTTCCAAATGCAGTGATTAGACTCTAAATTTGTCATGCATCATTACTCCTAAACTGCATCAAATAGGAGGGATTTCTTTGCTTCTTTTATTTCCAAATTCCAGTCATTGTTAAAGTCCAATCATTTCACACATTTACTAGAAATCATTATTTTATTTTGATCTCATATTCCTTTATTTGAAGCACTTATTTTCAGTTTCAGTATGTTCAGTATGTTATACATGAATAATTAATTTTCATTTCTAAAACTACCCTCTTAGCCAAACACTACGCTTATTGTACAGTGAGTAGAATCTTAATCAACCTTCACAACAATCCTAGGAGGTAGAGATTCTTAATGCCTATAGATTAACACCTCAAGTTTCCAGAAACAATGAATGACCCTGAAGATCCACTATTCTCCCTACAAAGAAACATTTTATTATGCTTAATTTAAGGTTGTCAAATTTAACAAATAAAAATATGGTAATAAAATACTTAAATTTGAATTTTAATTAAAAAATCAAATATTTTTGTATAAGCATGTTCCATGCAATATTTAAGACATATTCATACAAAAATATTATTTATGGTTTACCTGAAATTCAATCAACTGATTTCCTGCATTTTATTTGAAAACTTTGGCCTAAATCTGACATGGATCGCAAAACTTTTCATACCAAATAGTATATTTTTCATATGTTTTAAGAAAATGGACAATAACAAGGCTCCTCTTCCCCTGGGATCAGCTTATACTTTTAGTGAAAGTAGAACTAGATGTTGGCTCTCTGATCTTCCTCCTGGATTGCTCCAATACATGGCTATTAGACACAAAATATAAAGAAAAAATAATTAAATTAAAAGCAAAATCTTTGGGACCAAAAGAGAAATAAAATGCTAAGCAGTCAGTGGGGTTTAAGCCACACACTCCTAGATTCTTGGTCAAGAAGCAGGATTAGAAGGAAAAGAGACAGACTCATGAAGGAAAAGCAGAAAAAAGATGCTGAGCATAAGACGGAGTCAGGAGTTAAGGGCAGTAACTGAAACTAGGGTTTGAGGTAGGTTTCTTCACTCACGAAAAGCAGCTGGACAGCAGCCATTGCCAAGCAATCCTGAGGTTATGCTCATGTCATATTGATGCTTAAGAAAGTGAGATACATTTCTTACTTCAGTTTTTTCATTCAAAACCTCAGGGAAATAATAGATAGCCAACAGATTTATTCTGAGGATCTAATGATGAATACTCTTTAAAGCAATAAGTCAATAAATTAGAACATTTCTAGACAGCACCTATAATCAGCCTATAAATGTGATTACAACTTTATAAACACGGTCTCATTATTACATTGAGGTGGTAAAACTAGGTCATTTACTCTTGTCTTTAGAAGTGGAACCTGAAGATCAGATTAATTAAGTGTTTTATTCCAACCTATACTAAGGAATAACAGGGGTGGCTCAGAGGTTAAAGCATCTGGCGGCAATGTGGGAGACCCGGGTTCGATCCCTGGGTCAGGAAGATCCCTTGGAGAAGGAAATGGCAACTGACTCCAATATTCTTGCCTGGAGAATCCCATGGACGGAGGAGCCTGGTGGGCTACAGTCCACGGGATCACAAAGAGTCAGACGCAACTGAGCAACTTCACTTTCACTTTCTTTCATACTAAGGAAGGGGGCTTCCTTGATGGCTCAGTAGGTAAAGAATCTGCCTGTAATGGAGGAGACGCATGTTTGATCCCTGGATCGGGACAATCCCCTGGAGGAGGAAATGACAATCCCTTCCAATATTCTTGCCAGGGAAATCCCATGGACAGAGGAGTCTGGTAGGCTACAGTTCATGGGTGTTGCAAGAGTCGGATACGACTTAGTGACTTAACCACCACCACATACTAAGGAAATGTTTGGGCCAGGATTTGAACCCAAGTCTGACCAATAACCACTGTACCATGTGTGTTGTTATCAGTGGTGTAATTTATTAAGTGGGAAACAAATCACAGAAAGAAGTGATTAAGTTCAGATAGTCAGTAGATGGTTGGAAGGAGTGAAAAATAAGCAACTTCACAGAAAACAACCATTTGAATTTTCAGACTCTAAGCATGATTTGTCACCAAAGATATATTTAATTATATTGTGGATAAGTTCATATATATTGGTTTGTAAATTGACCCTATAAACATGGAGGACAGGGAGGCTGAAAAACAGGCAGATCACTGCAGACTGGTAAGCAAGGGAACATGCGAGGCTTGTCTTGGGCAGTCACAAGGTGAGCAGGTCTCTACACCTGTCTTCCAGAATCTTAAAAGGTTATCTTCAGACTTTAACTAGGTTCAGTCACATCTACAGTCCAGATGGTCTCAACACACATTTCTCTCTCAAAGCTGTGTCCTTGAAATAGTTACTATTGTGGGAATGGTGAGCAGAAGGTAACTTCCAAGGACAGAGGAGGAGGTGAGGGGCCACTAATTGCCCAGGTCTAGCTCTTGGTCATGTCCTCTCAATGATCTCCTCCAACAGTGCCCTCTACTCTCTCATCAATTACTTTATCCAGGGGAATGTTAGCCTTAAAATAGGTGTTAAACAGATGTGGCTTGGTCAATCTTGGGGCTCCCCAGGTGGCCCTAGTGGTAAAGAACTTGCCTGCCAATGCAGCAGACATGAGACTCGGGTTCCTTAGATGGGTTGGGAAGATCCCTTGGAGAAGGGCATGGCAGCCCCTTCCAGTGTTCTTGCCTGGAGTATCTCATGGACAGAGAAGCCTGGCAGGCTACAATCCATGGGGTCGCAAAGAGTCAGACACGACTGAAGTGGTTTATCATGTACCCACACCCAGTCAATGTATTGATAGTGAGAATATCATCTTCCAAGGATCATTCCTATCTAGCTGAATAAAACAAATATATATACATAAGGAAATAAGGAGTCTCTATGAAGGTGAAAGAAGAGAGTGAAAAAGCTGGCTTAAAACTCAAAACTCAAAAAACGAAGACCATGGCATCCGGTCACATCACTTCATGACAAATAGGTGGGGAAACAACGGAAACAGTGACAGACTATTTTCTTGAGCTCCAAAATCACTGCAGACAGTGACTGCAGCCATGAAATTAAAAGACACTTGCTCCTTGGAAGAAAATCTATGATAATCTAGACAGTGTATTAAAAAGCAGAGACATTGCTTTGCCAACAAAGGTCTGTATAGTCAAATCTATGGTCTTTCTAGTCACATATGAACATGAGAGCTGGACAATAAAACAGGCTGGGCACTGAAGAATTGATGTCTTCAAACTGTGGTGCTGGAGAGGACTCTTGAGAATCCGTTGGACTGGAAGGAGATCAAACCAGTCAATACTAAAGGAAATCAACCCTGAATATTCATTGGAAGGACTGATGAAGCTCCAATACTTTGGTCACCTGATGTGAAGAGCTGACTCATTGGAAAAGACCTTGAAGCTGGAAAAGATTGAAGGCAGGAGGAGAAGGGGATGACAGAGGACAAGATGGGTGTATGGCATCACTGACTCAATGGATATGAGTTTGAGCAAACTCCAGGAGACTGTGAAAGCCTGGGAAGCCTGGCGTGCTGCAGTCTAGGGGTCACAAAGAGCCAGACATAACTGAGCAACTGAACAACAACAGGACCCCCTTGATTAGAGTTTAGGCATTTGCTTTCCAAGCTGTAATGTCTGTGGAACTCACCCGGTACCTATGGTTCTGAGGAAAAATGGATTAGTGGGGGTGCTTTAATGACTACAGCAAATAGCCCAGAGCCAACAACCTAAGTATACTAACATGATAAACAGTTATATTTTACCTGTTTCACTTTCTCTTCCAAAGTAGATGAGAGAATGGAAGGACAGAGGAAAAATGGGCAGGAAAGTAGGCAGCTTACTCCACATAGTCAGTCATTCATGGACCAAGGCTCTCCATCTGGTACCAACACACTCCCCTACAATCTCAGAACTTTTTACTGGATTCTCCATCTGATTACCCAGTGAGTAAAGATCCAGCATGGAAAATAGTGCAAGAGCTTATGGAGGCCAAGTCAGAAGCGATAGTAGGTTACTTCTACCCATATTCCATTTTTTAGAATGATAGTGCGACAGGCTAACTGTAGGAAAGGCTGGCCATTGCTGTCAATCTGTGAGCCTGGGAGGGAATTAAAATGCATTTGATGAAATAAGGGCACTGTTCCACCCTAAACCTATAAAATATGAAGTGGAGCCTAGTTGCAAGACAGTCAAAACCAACAATTATCATAATTTGGCATAGGAAGAGATTACCATTGGCAGTCTCAGACTGTGCTTTCAATTCTTATTTATTTTATCACCAGTGGTGGCTTCTTTTCCCTTCAAGGATATCAAGGAATCTTATGCTTTATTTCTGGAGGTTTCACTGAAGCCTCTTCTTGTAGCCTTAATGCATTTAGAGGTATAAGTGATTGATATGCTCTTCAAATGTAATAAATTCATGACCTGATTATTTATGATGGTAACTTCTACTTGTGTAATGTTTTATAACAAACTCTCTCATACATTATATCACTATATCTTTCAATATATGCTATTATTTCTAATTTCATAGACATTCAATCAAACACAAGTAATAGGCTTGCCCATCATAGCCCAGTTTGTAAATCAAAGAGAAAATCAAATACAAGATTCTTTGTTTTTTAAATCCAAAGTAAGCATCATTTGCACTTTGAAAACACAATTAGAATAAAATGGCTATTAAAACTCCAGATTATCTTTTTGCACCCTTTGCAATTATAATATAGATATATTAATCTATTTATTACCACTGTGTGTTTACTCTTGTTCACATATTCAGTTCAGTTCAGTTCAGTTCAGTTCATTTCAGTGGCTCAGTCATGTCCGACTCTTTGTGACCCCATGAACTGCACTACACCAGGCTTCCCTGTCCATCATCAACTCTCGGAGTTTACTCAAACTCATGTCCATTGAGTCGGTGATGCCATCCAGCCATCTCATCCTCTGTAGTCCCCTTTTCCTCCTGCCCTCAATCTTCCCCAGCATCAGGGTCTTTTCAAATGAGTCAGCTCTTCATGTCAGGTGGCCAAAGTATTGGAGTTTCAGCTTCAACATCAGTCTTTCCAAAGAATACCCAGGACTGATTTCCTTTAGCATAGACTGGTTGGATCTCCTTGCAGTCCAAGGGATTCTCAAGAGTCTTCCCCCATGCCACACTTCAAAAGCATCAATTCTTTGGCACTTAGCTTTCTTTTTAGTCCAACTATCACATCCATATATGACCAATGGAAAAACCATAGCCTTGACTAGATGGACCTTTGTTGGCAAAGTAATGTCTCTGCTTTTAAATATGCTGTAGGTTGGCCATAACTTTCCTTCCAACGAGTAAGCATCTTTTAATTTCATGGCCACATTTACCATCTGCTGTGATTGTGGAGCTCAAAAAATAAAGTCAGCCACTGTTTCCACTATTTCCCCATCTATTTGCCATGAACTGATGGGGCCAGATGCCATGATCTTGGTTTTCTGAATGTTGAGCTTTAAGCCAACTTTTTTACTCTCCTCTTTCAATTTCATCAAGAAGCTTTTTAGTTATTCTTCACTTTCTGCCATAAGGGTGGTGTCATCTGCATATCTGAGGTTATTGACATTTCTCCCAGCAATCTTGATTCCAGCTTGTGCTTCTTCCAGCCCAGCATTTCTCATGATATATTCTGCATATAAGTAAAATAATCAGGATGACAATATACAGACTTGACGTACTCCTTTCCTGATTTGGAACCAGTCCATTGTTCCATGTCCCGTTCTAACTATTGCTTCCTGACTTGCATACAGGTTTCTCAAGAGGCAGGTCAGGTGGTATGATATTCCCATTTCTTTCAGAATTTTCCACAGTTTATTGTAATCCACACAGTCCAAGGCTTAGGCATAGTAAATAAAACAGAAATAGATTGTTTTTTTTTTTTTTTTTTTTCTGGAAATCTCTTGCTTTTTTGATGATCCAGTGGATGTTGGCAATTTGATCTCTGGTTCCTCTGCCTTTTCTAAAACCAGCTTGAACATCGGGAAGTTCACGGTTCACATATTGCTGAAGCCTGGCTTGGAGAATTTTGAGCATTACTTTACTAGCGTGTGAGATGAGTGCAGTTTTGAGGCAGTTTGAGCATTTTTTGTCATTCCCTTTCTTTGGGATTGAAATGAAAACTGACCTTTTCCAGTCCTATGGCCACTGCTGAGTAGCAGGCAAATTTGGCCTTGGAGTACAGAATGAAGCAGGGCAAAGGCTAGCAGATTTTGCCAAGGGAACACACTGGTCATAGCAAATACCCTCTTCCAACAACACAAGAGAAAACTCTACACATGGACATCACCAGATGGCCAACACTGGAATCAGATTGATTATATTCTTTGCAGCCAAAGATGGAGAAGCTCTATAGAGTCAGCAAAAACAAGACCGGGAGCTGACTGTGGCTCAGATCATGAATTCCTTATTGCCAAATTCAGACTTAAATTGAAGAAAATGGGGAAACCACTAGATGATTTAGGTGTGGCCTAAATAAAATCCTTTATGATTATACAGTGGAAGTGAAAAATAGATTTAAAGGACTAGATCTGATAGATAGAGTGCCTGATGAACTATGGACAGAGGTTCGTGACATTGTACAGGAGGCAGGGACCAAGACCATCCCCAAGGAAAAGAAATGCAAAAAGGCAAAATGGTTGTCTGAGGATGCCTTACAAATAGCTGTGAAAAGAAGATAAGCTAAAATCAAAGGAGAAAAGGAAAGATATACCCATTTGAATGCAGAGTTCCAAAGAATAGCAAGGAGATATAACAAAGCCTTCCTCAGTGATCAGTGCAAAGAAATAGAGGAAGACAATAGAATGGGAAAGACTAGAGATCGCTTCAAGAAAATGAGAGATACTAGTGGACAGGGAGGAGGCCTGGCATGCTGCGATTCATGGGGTCACAAATAGTCGGACACGACTGAGTGACTGAACTGAACTGAACTGAACTGAACTGAAGGGAACATTTCATGCAAAGATGGTCTCAAGAAAGGACAGAAATGGTATGGACCTAACAGAAGCAGAAATATTAAGAAGAGGTGGCAAGAATACATAGAAGATCTGTACAAAAAAATATCTTCATGACCCAGATAATTATGATGGTATGGTCACTCACCTAGAGCCAGACATCCTGGAATGTGAAATCAAGTGGGCCTTAGGAAGGATCACTATGAACAAAGCTAGTGGAGGTGATGGAATTCCAGTTGAGCTATTTCAAATCATAAAAGATGATGCTGTTCACATATTACCTACTCTAAATGTGCCTACTATGTCATTTTAGGCAAGGGTTCCACATGCCTGCAGGGCTGGGTTTGATTAGTTGGTGACATGCCAAACATAATTTTTTCTGGCTGATGAAAATTAGAAGTTACCTTTTGTTCCTGCTGAGCCTTCAAAAGTATTTCAGTGAAATATGCATGCCACTGTCATTATCATGGATTCCATATTTGAAATTCCATCTATTCATTACAATTTACTTGTAACCCCCAAATCAATATTTGCAGTCCTTTTGAGGATCATCTGTGCACATGTACATGACAGCAAAAGGCTTGAGTTTTCCAAGGAACATTTTCCCAGATGAGGCTGAACAAAGCAATGCTCTGCCTTCTTGGTGTTTTAAGTAGAGGTCATTACTTTACAAGGTTGTGTTAGTTTCTGCTGTACATCAATTAAGCACACTTATATCCCCTTCTTTCTGAGCCTCCCTCTTTCCTCTCGACTTCTTATTTAACTTTCACATTGTCAACAAGTGTTCTTCATTTGGCCTATTCAGTGCTACATTTTCCTCTTTTTTTTTTTTTTTTTTGCTTTTTCTTCATACTTTTACTTTTTTTAATTGTCCCCAAGTTTTGTGCTGAAGTGCTGTCTAGTGTTCCTAAGTACAAAGCTGTTATGTCACTTGTGAGAAAATGCATGTGTTAGATAAGCTTTGTTCAGGCATGAGTTGTATAGTTCTGTTGGCTGTGAGTTCACTGTTAATATATCAGAATATATTAAGTAAGATGTTTTTAATCTCCTGGTAGCTCAGTTGGTTGAGAACCCACTTGCAATGCAGGAGACCCTGGTTTGATTCCTGGGTTGGGAAGATCCACTGGAGAAGGGATATGCTACCCACTCCAGTATTCTTGGGTTTCCCTTGTGGTTCAGCTGGTAAAGAATCCCCCTGCAATGTGCGAGACGGGGTTCTATCCCTGGGTTGAGAAGATCCCCTGGAGAAGGGAAAGACTGTCTACTCCAGTATTCTGGCCTAGAGAATTCCACAGGCTGTGTAGTACATAGGGTTGCAAAGAGGTGGACACAACTGAGCAACTTTCACAACAATCAGAAGAGAACGTTATGTATCAGTTGGTTGATAAAAATGTGATAGGAGGCTTTGAGGAACCTAACCCTGTATTTTGACAAAGAGCAATGACTCAATTACTAATTCAGTGTTTATGATGATTTTACAAAACATAACTACTGTGAATAATGAAAATCAACTGTACATGGCTGTCAGCCACAATCAACATAGTTCCAAACCCTTTGAGCAAAGAGTACAAATCTTTTTTTTTAAAGGTATACACTTGTCTTTTGTAATAATACAATAATGTCAGCAAAAGAATTTTGTTATTACTTATATAAAAACAAAATATCTTACTATCCTTTGACCTAGTTTATGATGAAAAACTAAAGGTTTTAGTGATTATAAGCAGACCAGAGATATTTGACATTTAAGAGAGAGAGGTAGATTAATGATGTTTGATAGACCAGGTGTGCTGCTCTTAAAACATATAAAGTAGGCATATGTCCATTTCTTTTCTCGCATTAGAACTTGGTAAACATTGTGAGGAAAGTATAGATTCCAGTATTCTCTTCCAGCAGATCAGAGTCTGCTTCCCTGAAACCATCACTAGAGACATGAGAAGGAATGGAGGATAAACATTTCAGGGCAAAGAAGAATTTTAGTAATCTAGCAATGGTAAACCCTGCAAATGATTTCTGTTCCTTTTCCTCTAGAAACAGAACCTTGGTGTGTTCTTCACTGTCATACATGGTGAGAGTGAAATGCACTCTTCATGTAAAATGCTTGTAGATGAATTTGCTATGATATAAAGATAGGCTACATCAAGAAAAAAAGAATAAATACAAGGTGGTCAATAATAGAAAATCAAATGTGTTTATTCTAGATTTTCCCTGGTTCAATTACCTCCACTAACATATAGTAAGATTCTTCCTCTACCCTCTTTGGTATATTTGGTAAATGCTATAAAACAATAACCACAAAGGGCTTTTTGCTTATGGCTGTCAGTTTTTTTCAGTTGCCTGAGTCCTCAGAAGGCTGAGCACCAAAGAACTGATGCTTTTGAACTGTGGTGGAGAAGACTCTTGGGAGTCCCTTGGAGATCAAACCAGTCGATCCTAAAGAAAATCAGTCCTGAATATTCATTGGAAGGACTGATACTAAAACTGAAGTTCCAATACTTTGGCCACCTGATGGGAAGAATTGACTCATTGGAAAAGACCCTGATGCTGGGAAAGATAGAAGGCAGGAGGAGAAGGGGATGACAGAGGATGAGATGGTTGGATGGCATCAACAACTCAATGGACTTGAGTTTGAGCAAGCTCTGGGAGACAGTGAATGACAGGGAAGCCTGGTGTGGTGCAGTCCATGGGGTCACAAAGAGTCAGACACGACTGAGGGACTGAACAGAAGCAACTTGTTTCTTGCTTGTCATGATACTTGATCATTCTTACTTAATAGGGCTTCCCAGGTGGCTCAGTGGTAAAGAATCCGCCTGCCAATACAGGAGATGCAGAAAACTTGGGCTTAATCCCTGGATCAGGAAGATCCCCTGGAGGAGAGCATGACAACCACTCCAGTATTCTTGCCTGGGAAACCCCATGGACGAAGAAGCTTGGTGAGCTACAGTCCATGAGGTAGCAAGAGTTGGACATGACTGAGCAACTAAGCATGCATGCATGCATTAAATATGGAAGGTATCCATCCATCAGTCAACTAATCCTTCTCTCTTCCCCTACACCGTACACATTTAACTACAACGTCATCATACAATGCCAATGCTTATTAAATCACTTATTGTCTCTTTGTGCTAGGAAATGGGGATTACTTTTTCAACAAATATGTATTTTTCTATTTTGACAATGTGCTGTACATTAATAGCTTTTAGGGCATTTAAAATTTTGTATTTTTATACAACCACGTGATAACTGCAATACTTACATACTTGACTTATCACTTGGATAAATTCTATGAACATTTTAAATTTTGGTAAATATTGAAAACAACACTCTAGGAGGGGCATATAAGCTTGAACATCCTCCAACAGAGTATGTGGGTGTTATTTTCCCAAACCCTCTCCAACTCTAAAATCCTCATTTCTATTTTACTCTAATATTTAGGCAAAAACTAAAACAATACAATGCAAAAGAGAGAGAGAGAGAGAAAGAAAACAGAAGGAGAGATAAAAGAGAAGAATCACAGAACATAAAATCTTAATTTACTTTTATAAATTATTTTTAGTAGATTAACCGCTTTCCTACATTTATTAGCCATTTGTACTTCATTGAATTATCTATTATATCATTTACCCATTTATATTTTAAGGTACCTTCATTTGTAAACTTCCCTGGTAGCTCCAATGGTAAAGAATCTGCCTACAATGCAGGAGACCCAAGTTTGCTTGCTGGGTCAGAAAGATCCCCCTGGAGAAGAGAATGGCAACCCACTCCAGTATTCTTGCCTGGAGAATTCCATGGAATAAGAGCCTGGTGGGCCACAGTACATGGAGTCACAGAGTAAGACATGACTAATTGACTAACACACACATTTGTGAACACTTTAAAATGTATATTATTTTAAAGAATACTATTTTTATATTAGAGGAAGCCTTTCACATAGCAATATAAAGTGATGCTTTCAGTAGTACTCTACAATTACATTTTGCAATACAGACATTTGGTGGGTTTTGTGAGATGTGTGTGTGTGTGTGTGTGTGTGTACTCAGTAGTGTCCGACTCTGAGACCACATGGACTGTAGCCCACCAGGCTTCTCTGTCCATGGAAATTTCCAGGCAAGAGTACTGGAGTGGGTTGCCATTTCCTAACTATAATTCAGAGCAGACTCTGTATGAGAAAATAACTAAATTATTATCCTGACAGGATACAGTCCAAAGAGTCTTCGCAAAGTGTCGGATACGACTGAGCGACTAATACTAGACATTAAATCAGGTATCTTCCCCTTCTATTTCTCATTTCTTTCTTTCAGTAACTCCTCTTCTTTCCTCTAATAATAGTGTTCATGTATAGCGATTTAACTACTAAAATTTATTACCTCTCCTTCATCTTGTTCTTTTCCATTTTTCCTTGTATAATACATAAGGCTAAAGATCTAAGACCAATATGATATTAGCCTAAACTGAACAGTCTTAGAAAACTATTCTCAGTAGGGTTTCCAACAGTTTGACAGCTTGCCAACAAGTGTTCAGTGCTACCCTGAATGTAACTGAGTGGACATCAAACTTCAACCAAGAAAAGCCTGGAAGAAATTTTCAAATTATATGTCCTAAGCATTTCCAACAGACGTCATGCCCACAGCATATCATTGTGGTCAGTTTAGCAAGTATTAATAGCCAATATTTATTCAACATTTATATTCTGGGATCATTCAAACCGTTTAAATGTATTCATTCATGTCATTCACATAACAGCACCTCAAGGCAGGTACTATAAAAAATTCTTACCTTAAAGCTGAGATAACTGGGGCACTGAGAGTTTTAATCATTTGCACAAGATCACATAACCAATAAAGGTTACAGGAAATTTAGAACCCAGATTATTTCATTGTAGAAGCTTTGAGTATAGCTATTAGGTTAGTGGTTGTTTGATGAGTTGAAAGACCTCAAATTTAATCTTGTGTAGTTGGCATCCTAAGCATGTCTAGAATTCAACTGTATGGAACTGGAATTGCCAGTAAACTCTGCAGAGTCGTATTTCAGGGCCACTGGAGAATCTTCACAGGTTCGTAGAACTGTCAAACTGCCAAACATGCAGCCCCACCTTCGGATTATATCTTGGTCTTAGCCATTGAGAATGCTACATCTAACGGTGCCATGAGCTACCCAATCAAAAAGAGATAGAGAGAAATATTTTCCAAAACAATATTGAAGAAAACAGCATTGAGTAGTTGGGGATGAAAGTGAATCTCTTAAATTACTCAAAACTCCTAATATCTGTTCTCAAAGCAAGATTCTCAGAAGATGATCAGCCATGTAAGAACTGTTGTGTTTGACTCTCAAGCTGAGCAACAAGCTGAAACAATAGCCCATTTGTCAAAATCACACTCAACAATCAAAGATGTGCTGCCTTCATAGGACATCAGATAAAACAAAATGATGTGGATGTTTCTGAGGGTCCAGTGTATTATAGGTTCTGGCCCTGTGACTTCAATTATTTTTAAAAATATTATCTTCACAATATAGCTGGTGAATTTAATTTTGGTAAATTGGTTGCTATTGTTTCAAAGCATCCTCTAATTTAAATGCAGGAGCTTCTGTATTCCTTTCTCAGGTTCAGAATCAAATCCACCTTTTAATCCATTAAAAGGGAGGTATGAAAACCTTCATTTTAAAGATAAGGAACCCAAGACTCCTCAGATTTCATAGCTACTAAGTGGCAGAACCAAGTTGTAAACCTAAACTTTTTTTTTTTTAAGCGTCTGCCTACAATGCGGGAGACCTGGGTTCAATCCCTGGGTCGGGAAGATCTCGTGGAGAAGGAAATGGCAACCCACTCCAGTATTTTGCCTGGAAAATCCCATGGATGGAGGAGCCTGTTGGGCTACAGTTCATGGGGTCGCAAAGAGTGGGACACGACTGAGCGACTTCACTCACGCATTCAAAAACAAAAATAAACCTGAGATGATCTGTTATTCAAGCCAGCATGGTGACATCTGAACCCAGGTCTCATCAATATCCACAATATCTCTTCTCCATGCTCAGTATTTTCAACTGCTGTTCATATGAAATTATTTTAGGACTTTATCACAAGTCTGGCTACCTCCTTCTGAAAATATGTTAAAATTCTTTAAAGACAGACACCAACACCTGACCACTCTTTTCTGACCACCAGAGAATTCTATCTCACACCTTAGCCTCTCTAGGCTTCAGTTTTCCATAAATTGGTTTATGACATTTAAATACTTTCTATTTCACAGAGACGTGAATTTCAATTAAATCACATGGCAAATTTTCTAAATTATACATTGCTATACTTTCGTACCAGCATTAAAATTACAAGAGGTATATTTGAAGTTCAGTATTTTTTCAATAATTATCTGTAGTCGTAAGATTTTCTCTTAAAAGATAGACTATGATTTCTATTGATATACATTCTACTTACTTCAAAAGGTCTCTGTTTCCTAAGCATTAGCTTGATGTTTCATATGGTGCACAAACGGAGTGTATCTTGTACTGTCTCTAATTTGCAAATCGAAAAAGACAGGAAGTAGAAACCATTTGGTAAATTAATGAAACATTTAACAATTATACAAATTTTGTGACTCCAAAATCAGTACATTAAGGCTTTTGATTCACTTATCTTTAATTCATGTGTAGTTCACTGATGCAAATGTTTTGGATATAATGTTTCTATTGAATCAAATGTATGCTCCATTAAAGGCTCTGAGTGACCTTAGGGCCTTATCTGACTTAATTCAAATGATATTAATGATGGAACACATTCTCATTTACTATAAATTTTAAAAAACCTTTCATACCGTTGCTCAGGAAAATGATTGCCACGGGTGGCAACTTTTACTACAATGAAAACTTGTGTGGTATTTATTTGCCTATTAGATTTACTCTTGATTAGCATAGAGACAATTTCTGGGATTTATTTTATTTTTAAACTATAAAATATATAATAAATATATAGAAAAAGAATAATATCAATAAAAAAGCAAGGAAATAAGTCAGTATTTCTAAAACTTCATGCTGATCTATATATTTCCAGACATTTTTATGTATGTATATATTTTATGCAGTTATGTTTTACAGTATGCTCTCTTACTAAATATATTGTAAACATTTTCAAAATCAATAAATACATTTCTTCAAATTCATTTCATTAATCTCTAGCATTTCAGCATATAAATGGAATGATTTCTCAATCACTCTTTATAGAAAGTCCTTTTTAGTCTAATTTTACTTGCTAAGTGTTACAATAACTGTATTTGTGGTTAAATTTTATCCTAATACTTCACTGTTTCCTAGGGATAGATAACTAACACTGGAACTGCAGTCTTCAAGGGTTTAGATACAGATTGCCAAAGTGATTCATAGAATGGGTTTATGGATTCTATGAATTGACTTCCCACAATCTCCTTGTTTTAAGGCAACACTGGCTGTAGTCATTTTTAAGTTAAATCTTTCTCAGTCCCATAAATGATACATCTTCTTGAAAATTGCAAGTCTTTCCTGGTCATTACAATTTAAAATTGTTAATTGGCTATTTTAATATCTTTTCCTGCACAGTTCATGTTCATTTCATGTTCTTTTTTATAAATTATAAATAAAGTGTTCTTTTTTCTTTTTTTTTTTTGGTCTTAATTTTAAGAGTATTTTTTAACATTTATTTAAGAATAATTATCTTCTCTCTGTTTAGATTTTTAATCTATTTTAAAATTTACAATTTTTTTATATGAAAAGTTAATGTGTCTTGAATGTAAGGGAGAAAACAATTTTGCCTCTTTTCTAGAGTTTTTTGGTTGGGCCTGAGAATTAAACTGACAAAGGACAGATTAATAGGAGAAAAGCATACAAATTTATATGTTTTACATAACACAGGAAATGAGCCCCAAAATAGTGGCAAAACCTAAATACTTTTATACTAGGTTGAACAAAGAAAGGCAATTGTAGAAAAGGAACTAAAATGTATGGCGAGGCTAAAGGAAGATAAATTACTTTCACAAGGTCTGTTTGTACAAGCCTTAGTGAAAATTGCTCAATAAATAAGTTATTGTCAGAAGTTATCTTTGGTAGCTGACAGGCCCAGGGTCATTGAGTTGGGTAAGCCAGCTCATTTTGGTTCTGCACGTTGACCTTGATTACTCCTTGTCTAAACTATGATACTGTAATATAATTATAAAAAGGACAAACCTAGAGAGAGGCATTGTACACTAATTCTGATACTTGAGTGTGTTAGTCACTCAGTTGTGTCCTATTCTTTGCAACCAAATGGACTGCAGCCCCCCTCTGTCCATGGGATTTCCCAAGCAAAAATACTAGAGTGGATTGCCATTTCCTTCTCCAGAGGATCTTCCCAACCCAGAGATCAAACCTGGGTCTCCTGCATTACAGGCATATTCTTTACCCTCTGAGCCACTGGGGAAGCCTATATCATTTGTAAGCTACTTATCATCTCTATGTTTCAGTTGCTTTATCAGTAAAATTTGGTTGCTCATTCACATCTCTTGCCTTTGTCCATATGCATTTGTACCTTAATTTTTTCACACTGTATATTGATTTATTCAAATATATAATGAGAGGTGATAATGATATAGCTGTTGTTCCAGATGCTGGAGATACACTGGTTTCTTTTACAGCCCCTAGACTGAATTCCTTGGTGCAATTTTTCTCTCTTGGTGCAATTACAGAAAGCAAATTTTACTTATTTTTCTAGAAAATATTTAACAAAATAATTCCAGCAAATATTTAGCAAGATAATTCCCTGGGCAACTATAGTCTCATATATTCTAAAGCTGCTGAGGTTTCCCCACAAAGTGAGAGGTAGCCTATCCTTTTCCACTATCCAAGAAGTCCTGAGGTCTCAAGAAATTCCATTTGATGTTTCAGAGCATATTGAAGACATAGATTTGAGGGGAAAAGGAAGCTGTCTTCAAGGAGTGCTATTTTTATTACCTTTCTAACACTCTCTGCCATAAAAGAGAAATACTAGCATTTAGTAGAGTTGTCATGGCAGAAAGGTCTGATATTCTCTAAAGATTATACTTGAACCCCTGGGAATGTATCTAGGCAATGAGAATATTGGCCTGTTGTGAGCTTCATACAAAACTGCAGAGGCCATGATCATGTTTGCTTAAACCGTCAGGAAATTCAGATGGAAGGGACAGTGCTACCATGTCTGAGTGAAATACCGGACATCTTCCTCTGGGTTTGTGGACTCGGGATGCCCAGTTTTCAGTATTTATTATCAATGTGACATGTACTCCACCAACTGATGTTCCTCTGGGTTGCTTTAGAGCCCCATGAGCTGTATTCTCTTGGCAGCTGTAGTTATATAAATGGCTCTGGACTGGGAACACAGTTCTTTGTTAAGAGAGATATTCACAAATAAAAGGAAGAGGCTAAAGACACACCAGCCCCTAATATAGATCCCCTTTCTGATGAAATCAGGAGAACTAAAAGATCTGGGGGGAAGCAATAAGAGACCTGTGGATTGTTTTAGGTTGAAACCCACAACTTTAAGTTTGCCCAATTCTAGAAATCTTTATACATTTCATCCTTCAAGTAAGAAACCTTCCTGAGCATATATCATGCACTCAGAAAATAAGTTCATATGAGATTTGACAAGCTTTAATAAGTTATGACCAACATAGATAGCATATTGAAAAGCAGAGACATTACTTTGCCAACAAAGGTCCGTCTAGTCTATGCTATGGTTTTTCCAGTAGTCATGTATGGATGTGAGAGTTGGACTGTGAAGAAAGCTGAGAACCGAAGAACTGATGCTTTTGAACTGTGGTGTTGGAGAAGACTCTTGAGAGTCCCTTGGACTGCAAGGAGATCCAACCAGTCCATTCTGAAGGAGATCGGTTCAGGGTGTTCTTTGGAAGGAATGATGCTAAAGCTGAAACTCCAGTACTTTGGCCACCTCATGCAAAGAGCTGACTCATTGGAAAAGACTCTAATGCTGGGAGGGATTGAGGGCAGGAGGAAAAGGGGACGACAGAGGATGAGATGGCTGGATGGCATTACCGACTCGATAGATGTGGGTTTGGGTGAACTCCGGGAGTTGGTGATGGACAGGGAGGCCTGGCGTGCTGCAATTCATGGGGTCGCAAAGATTCGGACATGACTGAGCGATTGAACTGAACTGAACTGAACTGACTATGTAGTTGTCATTAGCATAATTTTTGAAATCATACATAAATATGCACGTGTTTTAGAAATTTATATTGCCTCTCTAGAGGAAAGTTTTTCACCTTAAAAGGTTCAATTTCTTCCCCTCCTGTTCTTCACCCTGGTCTGCACTCAGTGTCACTGATGACTCTCTCTTTTGTCCCACATGTGGGCCTTCTATGGAAAACTATTAGGTAACTTTAAAAACAAATTACAATTATTGGTTTATCTGTTTATCTCTTCCATTAGATAATGAAACACACTGAACACAGTATATTCAGTCCTGGAACACTGCTGCTGCTAAGTCACTTCAGTCGTGCCTGACTCCGTGTGACCCCATAGATGGCAGCCACCAGGCTCCTCCATCCCTGGGATTCTCCAGGCAAGAACACTGCAGTGGGTTTCCATTTCCTTCTCCAATGCATGAAAGTGAAAAGTGAAAGTGAAGTTGCTCAGTTATGTCCAGCTCTTCACGACCCCAGGGACTGCAGCTTACCAGGCTCCTCCGTCCCTGGGATTTTCCAGGCAAGAGTACTGGAGTGGGGTGCCATCGCCTTCTCCAGTCCTGGAACACAGTGAGTAGCAAATAAATGGCTATGAATTGACTAATGAACCGCACTTACTTGGTTAGTAGTTATGATTCATAAGGAAATACTAAAATATGTCATTTAAAAAAATCTTTTCAATTCTAGAATTATTGCAGAAGTTGATGCAAAGTTGGAAAATTTTCTACTTAAAAAATCACAAAACAAGATTATTTTTAGTAATTATGGTAAGAGTTAAAGAAAGTGAAATGAAAATATTCATTATTTTCATTTTTATTGGTTTAATTTGTAGAGTTAATATTTGAATGTACTATGAACTGTGATTTTTTTCCCTCATTTTCAGTTAGATGTATTATATTTTAAGTGAAGAGTTAATAGAAACAACAAATGACAAACCTTGAAATTGAGAAGGATTAAAGTTACCATAATAAATATTTCCTTTGAAACTTATGAGAATGTTTTGTGATGGTATTATTTAAGAAGCCTATGCTAGTCATTCTCATTATAATGTAATTTATTTCAGAAAGGTGTACTTTGGTCTGGCACTTACAGTGATTTAAAAGGGAAAAGAATACAATACATAATCGCATTTTACACTGGAGCTTAATTTATGTGGAAATCATAGGAAAGACTCCCAAGAACCCTTTGGTTCCTTTGCACAAATACCAAGTTACCTAAATACTGGCACACAGGACAGAAATAGCTGTGTATTTATCCTGTAATTATATGTAACTTAACCTTATAATTAAAGGAACAACAGTTGCCACGTACACAAAGTGCACTTACAGGAAATAAAAGCACTGTAAAATAAGGCAATTACAGAAATAAACTATATAATTAAAAAATCTCTTAAGGCAGCAACAAGACTTGCCCAACTAATTCTGAAAGCGGCAGGATAGTTACTCTAGATGCATTATCCTGTAGTTTACAAAGAATAGAAAATGCATCTTTTTCAGAAGCATGTTCTCTGGAAAAGAACACAAACAAGCTAAAACCTTTCATTTGTTCCCAGAGCTCCTATACCCACCCTGTTTGGGAAAAGACTGAAGTTAGAAGAGCATTCTGAACACTAATGTCCAAATGCATTTTTTATAATAAGTGATGATTCAAAGCAGACCTATCCATTGGCATTGAGAGAAACAGCGTCTCTTTTTAAAGGCTCATCCCAGTAAGTAATATATCACTTTTCCAAAAAAACACCTCAAAAGTAGTTGGACAGATATTTCTCTTTCTGAGTGCCATATATATTTGACCTTGTCTACCCTTTGTTCCAATATGCATACAAGGACTGAGTAAGATTCAGGGAAGAACTTGTATGTGGTTCTCACCAACTTTCACTATAGTTTCTCCAGAAATATCTTCTATTTCTATCCTAGCATTTGTTTACTTTTTTGCAACTGTTTTTAATTGCATCCTCTTTTGTGGGAAATAAGATCTTATAAAGCCTTACTAATTTATCTCATATCACAGATAATGCACATGGAGTATCAAAAATGACTTCTGAATTTCTGACTTATGCAACTGAGTTGATATAAAGGCCAGTCACCAAGACAGAAACTACTGATTAGTGTGGAATATGGTGAGCTTATTTTGGTCCTGTTGGATTTGAAGCTGTCTCAGAACTCATGACTGATATTTTAATGTACACTTATGAACTCCACAGGTAGACCAAGGATACAGAGGATAATGGAAGTCATGAGTGTGGGTAAGGTTTTCTAGAGAGAGAGAGCACGTTGTGATAAACCCAGGTGTAGGACTAAGGTTGTGCAACAGTGACAAGGGATGAAGGGATGAGACAGCCATAGAGACTGAAAAAGAAATGCTTAGTCTTGTAGGAAGAAACACGAGAGAGCACAGGGCCAAAAATGCTAAGGAAAGGCACTTTTTCCAATAAGGCAGAAGGATCAACAATGTTAAATGCTCCTGAGGCATAAAGGGATATGAGAACTAAAAATTACCCTTTGGAATAAAGGGTAATTTAGGACATTTTCATAAAGGACATTGATAACTGAAAGAGGTCACCGATGACAATGGAGCTTTACAGTATTTTTGTGAATCAGAGGACTTTTACACCCAGGGTATAAAACCCACAAGGCAATGTACCCCTTTAAGGCAGATCCCTGATGGAAAAGGAAGGCTCATCCAGACAAACATCCCATTTTCCACTTCTGATCTGTATAACTGGAAAAGTCATAGTAAGGGGTTGAGGGAAGATCCAGATGGGTTTCTGAGTCTGATTAGAAGAATCTTTTAGACCCATGAGCTCAGCTGGGCTGACATCCAGAGCCTCCTCAATGTACCCCTAACAGGGAAAGAAAAAGTCCTGATCTTTTCAAAAGTCAGAGAGGAAGCAGAGACCACTGAAGCCAAACTGGGACCACCAGGACAATGGAAGACAAAGGCTGACCCATTATAAAAATATGACCCTAAATGGTATCCAGGCAGCAGGAAGGAAACCTGTTGTCTGGAATAAAATAAAGGAAATCAATCAGGAACCAACAGAATACACTTCAGCATGCCTAAAGCAGAGAATGTCTCTCAGTGTATACCATTTCTGACCCAGAGTCATTGGAAGCGAATGGCAATCCTGAGATTATATTTCACTTCTCAAAGTGCCTCTGACATTAGGGAAACTTCAGACACTGGAAATAGGACCACATACCCTTACCTCTTACCTAACTGAGGTTTTCTATTATTACTATGATGATGATGATGATGATGACAATGCTAAGTTGCTCAGCTGTGTCAGACTTGTTGCTACACCATGGACTGTAGACCACCGGGCTCTGTTGTCCTTGAAATGTAGCATGCAAGAACAGGTGCAGGTTGCCATTATCCTCTCCAGGTGATCATACCAACTCAGAGACAGAACCCAGGTGTCTTGTCTTGCAGACGGACTCTTTATCACTGAGCCACCAGGGAAACCCATGGAGCACAACTGTATAGAAACCACAGACATGATCTATTCCAGTCTCCTTGACCTAGGAAGTAAGCCTCTCCTAAATGCTGAGGAGGAATGGTTCAGAGACAAGAACAGTCACTGAAAGAGGGAAAGGGACTGGAGGTATACTTTAACTTCCCAGACCCAAGTTATAGAGGCACAAAGCCTAGTCCTGGGGACTTCAGCCCAAAAGATCAAAATGATAGCCTTCACCAAAGCCCTAGGGCTCGGTTGGGACAGGAAAGATCTTAAATGTTTATATAGCCTCCCAGTATGTTTGCCATCCTACACATACAGGCCTATTTAGAAAGAAAGGGATAAGGTTAATTCTTAGAATAAACAGGTGAAACATGGCTTAAACACGTTGAGTTTCCTAGAAGCAGTGCAGCTTCTGAAAAAAGAGGCATTAATTCACCATAGTGATCATCAAAAAGGGAATATGGAGTTACTAAAGGGAAACAACCAAGCAGACACAGCTTCCAAAAGGGCCAGTAACTTCGCAATTACTCCTCATTCCTAAGAGACCGGAGCCATCAATTACTCCCCAGTCTATACAAAGGAAAAGTATGGGGCTTCAGTAGAGATCTGGGAGGTCATGAATGGCTAATTAATAAACATGGGAAATTATTTTCCCAAACTGCAGCTTGTCAACCCATTAGGGAATGCATCAAGGAACTCACTATGGCAAGGAAGCCCTGTAAAATGGATTAGTTAGTCATATTATTTCCTGACATGCAAAGCTATTTGAGATATGCCCCATATGCACCTGATCAACCCCAACAACAGACCCCTCAGAGGATCCCAGATTAGATCCATCCAGACCAAAGGATGGATCCTGAGGAAGACCGGCAGACTGGTTGCACTATCATGCTCAGAGCATCAGGCAACTTCAGGTATTTCAGTGCTATGGACACATTTTCAGGATGGGTAGATGCTTTGACTACTAGAACTAAAATAGCAGCTCAAGTGGCTAAAGTATTACAAATAGAGACAATTCCCAGTTTGGGGCACCCAGGATCCCTACAAATTAATGATAACTCAACATTCCTGCCTCCTGCCTTAAGTAACAAAAGGGATAAAAAATGCCCTGGACATAAATGGCCCTTGCACTCAGCCTGGATACCCCAATTGTTGAGGAAAGGAGAGAGATTGAATCAGACCTTGAAAGGAACCTTAGTCAAACTACGCCAAGAGACTCAAGGAAATCAAATTGTTACTTCCAATTGTTTTGCTCTGCAAGTGGTTAGCTCCAAGAGATAAGTTAAAGTTAAGTGACTTTGAACTTATGTATCGTAAACCATTTCCCCAAGAAGTTTCACCTTCATCTCCTTGAAATGGAACAACTTCACGTATGCCCTATAGGTGTGTGCCCTCCAGGTAGGAGAAACCATGAAAGCATGAATTTCATAGAATACAAGCAGGTGGTACCAGCACCCACCAATCTGGCTCCCCACCACTTCAAGCCAGAAGACTGAATTAATTAAAAAAAAACCTGGAAAACAGGCAGCCTGCAAGACCAACTCACTTTTAAATGGAACAGGCTCCCTGGGTGATCCTAACCACCCACTCAGCCCTTAGGTTACAGAGGATGACTTGGTGGGTACATCACACCTGAATGAAGGAGTCTCAGAGCCCCAATCTCCAGGGAGACAACCTGGGACAACAACCCCCCTTGACTACTCATATGAATCTCTCTCTGATTTGTGAATCAGACAGTTCAAAAGGGAAAAACACAGCTTTAAAAAGGGTAACCTAGATGCCCCAATAAGACCCTAGAATCATTATGTTCACAGGGGTGCTAATAACCTTGATCAGGGAACTTTGTATGTAACAGTACAGGTAACAAACACTATAACCATAGAAAAGGTAACTGTTACCATGGTGACAGAGGCCCAGGAGATCAACCTTGACTTCACTACATTAACTAGCTAATATTGTCCTGGGTAACCAAATTGCCCTATGTAACCTATCAATTGAGGGGCACAGAGAGGGGCTCGAGCACCAGCCAACACTTTATGCTATTGGCCTTATTGAAGAAAGTGCAGACAGACTACTGGGAAAAGCAAATTGTCTTGGGAAACAGGTAGCCTAATCTAGCAGAACAAATTTGGACCAGGGTAAAATGGACCCTGGCTTCCCAGGTGGCTCAGTGGCATCTGTCTGCAATGCAGGAGACACACGAGATGCAGGTGTGATCCCTTGGTAGGGAAATTCCCTTGGAGAAGGAGATGGCAACCCACTCCAGTATTCTTCTCTGGGAAAACTTGTGGACAGAGGAACCTGATGGGCTACATTCCATGGGGTTGCAAGAGTCAGACACAACTGAGTGACTAAACAGCAACAACAACAACAAAACGGGGCCTCCTTGGCATCACTTACTTTGTATTGATACCTTTTCCTGGGCCCCTTAATGACTATATTGTCTTGCCAATATTTGGGCCCCACATTCTATATTGTCTGCTGTCCCTTGTCTCTAAAAGTTTAGAATCTATAAAACTCTAAATGGTGGCCATTCAGAAATAGGAACTGGAGAAGGCAGTGGCACCCTACTCCAGTACTCTTGCCTGGAAAATTCCATGGAAGGAGGAGCCTGGTAGGCTGCAGTCCATGGGGTCGCTACAAGTCAGACACGACTGAATAACTTCACTTTCACTTTTCACTTTCACACATTGGAGAAGGAAATAGCAATCCACTGCAGTGTTCTTGCCTGGAGAATCCCAGAGATGGGGGTGGGGGTGGGTGGGAGAGGTGGGGGCCTGGTAGGCTGCCGTCTATGGGGTCGCACAGAGTCAGACATGACTGAAGTGACTTAGCAGCAGCAGCAGCAGGTATAGGAACAGACAGGGCTGAAGTCCAGTGACTATCAAATGAATCTAAAGGCAGTTGAGAGGTTCTGCTCCTCTACCCAGGGTTAGGATGATACCCAAACTCATAGGAAGCAGTTAGAGAAGATGCGCCTGTGCTCCTCAGCACCCCTCCAAAAGGAGGAGCAGAAAAAGAGGCAGAGGAGGGATTTCTGACTGCCAAAGCCTGTCAACTAACAAAAAGATGTACAAGTTGAGAGTTGCAAGTTAAGTTTTATTTGGGGCAAAATGAGGACGGTAGCCCCGGGAGGCAGCATCTCAGATAGCTCTGAGACTGCTCCAAAGCAGCAGTAGAGGAAAATCAATATATAAGGTTTTGGTGAAGGGTGAGTTCAATACCGTGAAGTACTCATTTTACAAAAGCTTTTTTGTTATTCATGAGGATCTGATGTCACTGGGAAGGGATTTAGTGCCTCTCTAGATGTGAGGAGATGCAAGGATTGAGATCAAAAAGTATGTTCCTAAAAACATCAAACTAGCTAAAGATCTGTCCCACTAGATTCCCTGAAATACAGAGTGCCTCACTGCACCCTGAACTCCCTTAGGAGTTGTCGAAGGCCACAGCAGCATGGGGTTCAAACTCCATGGCAGAAGGCAAGCGCCTTTGTTGTCCAGTCATTGGCAATGTTCTTGGTAAGTGCCAATTTGTAGTTGGCAAGCCCATGTATAATACCCAGGAAATAAAAATAGAATCTAAAAATAAAGTCTAACCCTTTCTTTTCTTCCTTTGTTCTTTGGTTTCACTTGCTCACGGTGGGCCAAGGGCAGAGGCCTCACACCCAGCGCTTAAGACCAGCATTCCTTGTGTGAAAAAACCATGCAGACACCAACATCTCAGCTTGGAGGGGCCTGGTGCAGACGTGCTACATGAGCCCTTGGATTCAAGACGGCCATGGCTGGCCGCCGCCCTGTGAGAACTCCACCTTCTTCCCGCGAGAGCAACTATATGTGAGAACTCCGCCTTCTTCCCGCGAGAACAACTCTATAAAGCAGCCTTGTCCATGAGGCTCAGTGCTCTAGAGCACCTGTCCACTCTTTGCTGTTGTTGTGTAATCACTAAGTAGGGTCTGACTCTTTTGCAATCCCATGGATTGTAACCTGCCAGACTCATCTGTCCATGGGCTTTTCCTGGCAAGAATACTGGAATGGTTTGCCATTTCCGTCTCCAGGGGATCTTCCAGACCCAGGGATCAAACCCCAAGCTCCTGAATTGGCAAGCAGGGTCTTTACCACAGAGCCACCAGGGAAGCCCATTTAATCAAAGAGTAAACTTCCCTTTGCTTCTGAACCAAATTCAAGTCCTTTTCTATTGGCATGAACGGTGTCAGGCAGAAGAACCCTTTTGGGGAACCGAAACAGGAGAATGAGTAACAAACTCACTGTTCAGAAACCCATTTAGTGATAGCCATTTAGTATCAGATCACTGATAAAACAGATAATATGCTATTCTTTGAGTAGTTATTTTGAAAGACTTTTTATCAACATGCATTTGAAAAGAGATATATATGCATTCCAAGCAGCATAATATATTCTGCCTTAGTATTCATAAGACTACTTCATATTCTGCTTGCCATCACCCTCTGATCCATGACATTTGAATCATAACTTTTAGACTTAGTTTCATTGTTTCAACTGACTTTTTAAAAACAAATAAGCAGAAATATTTAAATTTTTAAAAACTGGTATGTGTATCTTTTTTCCTTTTGACGCAATGTAAAAAGAAAATGGGAAACAAAATATAAATAAATGTCTATTCCTTTAAACATTTTTGAAACCCTTTCATCTTCTGTGCCTGTTTTTGTCATTTATCTATTTCACCAGAAAATCCCATGGATGGAGGAGCCTGGTAGGCTGCAGTCCATGGGGTCGTGAAGAGTTGGACATAAGTGAGCAACTTCACTTTCACTTTTCACTTTCATGCACTGGAGAAGGAAATGGCAACCCACTCCAGTGTTCTTGCCTGGAGAATCCCAGGGACGGCAGAGCCTGGTGGGCTGCCATCTATGGGGTCGCACAGAGTCAAACACGACTGAAGTGACTTAGCAGTAGCAGTAGCCGTATCATCATGTTTTTTCCTTATATCCCATTGTTCAATAAGTCCCTTGTTGTGGGAGCGAAGGCAATACATCTTGCTCCTAACGATATCCCTTTCAAAACCTAGCATAGAACCTTGAACATTTTAGAGATTTCGTAAATAATTGGTAAATAAAAGTGATAGAAAGAGAAATATAGGATTTCTCACTCTACTAAGCACACATAATTTGCATTTCAATTAATTTAACATGTGGTTATAACTTTTGCTGATTTAAAGCCTTTGAATAGCATGCCTACAGCCCTAGGGAACACTCACTCTTTCAAAGATATCCTTCCGTTTCCTACTCTGAACAGACACTATGACAAAGAGGGATGGAATCTTTGTCCTCACTGGAGTAAGACCTCAGAGGTGTGCCCTGTTAAGCGACGTGTAAAGCAACTGACTACCTCTTTTTCTTTTACAGGAAGAGTATGCCTCCTTTGGAACTCTTGGAACTAAGAGATTTTCTTTTTCTCTTATTTTGTGTCACTTTATTTTATGGTTATGAGTTCCTGTTCACCCTCTGTTCCAGGCTTCTGACTCAACAATGACTTTCAGCAGATTTATAATCGTTGTCCTCCCGCATCCCCACCCTTTTTCTAGGACTCTATATTCCAATAAGTTGTTGGGAATGGGGTTTTTTATTGTTCAGTCACTAAGTCCTGTCTGACTCTTTGTGACCCCTATGGACTGCACCATACCAGGCTCTTCTGTCCTTCACTATCTCTCAGAGTCTGCTCAAATTCCCATCCATTGAGTCAGTGATGCTATCTAATCTTCACATTCTTTGCTGCCCCCTTCTTCTGCCTTCAGTCTTTCCCAGCAATGAGAACTCCGGGATTGGGGAGGGGAAGACTAAATCTGTCCATTATGAGAGATTCTTATCAATTTCTAGCATACTGACCTACCAAGTATGCCTCTCTCCCCCAAAGAGGCAATTAGTGAGTTGAGGAGAGAAAAACTCTCCCAACTCCCTGCCATGTCCCTCCCCACAGGGTACCCCAGGTTGTCAAGCAACCACTGGATGAAGAGTTTTGGCTCAGCTACTCTATGCTGTGATGCAGAGGCACTAGGCAGCCTGGCTGTGTCTAGCACTGATTTTGACTAGGTGTGCAGACTTGTCTAATTTGGGGAAGCATTGCTCAGAAATACTGTCCACACTAGGCTCATGCTTATCAAATGTTGTTATTATTCACTCACTCAGCTGTGCCTAACTCTTTGCGACCCTATGGACTGTAGCATGCCAGGCTTACCTGTCCTTCACCATCTCCCAGAGATAGTTCAAACTCATGTCCATCAAGTCAGTGATGCCATCCAACCATCTCATCCTCTATTTTCCCCTTTTCCTCCTGCCTGCAGTCTCTCCCAAAATCAGGGCCTTTTCCAATGAGTCGGCTCTTTGCAACAGATGGCCAAAATATTGGAGTTTCAGCTTCAGCATCAGTCCTTCCAATGACTATTCAGTACTGATTTCCTTTAGGATTGACTGGTTTGATCTCCCTGCAATCCAAGAGACTCCAAGAGTCTTCTTCAACACCACAGTTCAAAAGCATCAATTCTTTGGTGCTCAGCCTTCTTCATGGTCTAACTCTCACACTTGTAACATGACTACTAGAAAAACCAAAGCTTTAACTATATGGACCTTTGTTGGCAAAGTAATATTTCTGCTTTTTATATGCTATCTAGGTTTGTCATAGCTTTTTTCCTAAGGAGGAAGCGTCTTTTAATTTCATGGTTTCAGTCACCATCAGCAGTGATTTTGGAGCCCCCCAAAATAAAGTCTCTCACTGTTTCCATTGTTTCCCCATCCATCTGCCATGAAGTGATGGGGCCAGATGCCATGATCTTAGTAGTCTGAATGTTGAGCTTAAGCCAACTTTTTCTCTCTCCTCTTTCACTTTCATCCAGAGGCTCTTTAGTTCTTCTTCACTTTCTGCCATAAGGGTGGTGTCCTCTGCATACCTGAGGTTATTGACATTTCTCCCAGCAATCTTGATTTCAGCTTGTGCTTCCTCCAGCCCAGCATTTTGCATGATATACTCTGCATATAAGTTAAATAAGCAGGGTGACAATATACAGCCTTGACGTACTCCTTTTCCTTTTTGGAACCAGTCTGTTGTTCCATGTCCAGTTCTAACTGTTGCTTCCTGACCTGCATATAGGTTTCTCAAGAGGCAGGTCAAGGTGGTCTGGTATTCCCATCTCTTTCAGAATTCTCTACAGTTTATATTATGATCCACACAGTCAAAGGCTTTGGCATAGTAAATAAAACAGAAATAGATGTTTTTCTGGAACTCTCTTACTTTTTCGATGATCCAGCAGATGTTGGCAATTTGATCTCTGGTTCCTCTGCCTTTTCTAAAACCAGCTTGAATATCTGGAATTTCATGGTTCACGTATTGCTGAAGCCTGGCTTGGAGAATTTTTAGCATTACTTTACTAGCGTGTGAGATGAGAGGAATTGTGTGGTAGTTTGAGCATTTTTTGGCATTGCCTTTCTTTGGGATTGGAATGAAAACTGACCTTTTCCAGTCCTGTGGCCACTGCTGAGTTTTCCAAATTTGCTGGCATATTGACTGCAACACTTTCACAGCATCATCTTTCAGGATTTGAAACAGCTCAACTGGAATTCCATCACCTCCACTAGCTTTGTTCGTAGTGATGTTTTCTAAGGCCCACTTGACTTCACATTCCAGGATGTCTGCCTCTAGGTGAGTAATCACACCATCATTATTATCTTGGTCGTGAAGATCTTTTTTGTACAGTTCTGTGTCTTCTTGCCACTTCTTCTTAATATCTTCTGCTTCTGTTAGGTCCCTACCATTTCTGTCCTTTATCGAGCCCATCTTTGCATGAAATGTTCCCTTGGTATGTCTAATTTTGTTGAAGAGATCTCTAGTCCTTCCCATTCTGTTGTTTTCCTCTATTTCTTTGCACTGATCACTGCAGAAGGCTTTCTTATCTCTCCTTGGTATTCTTTGGAACTCTGCATTCAGATGCTTATATCTCCTTTTCTCCTTGGCTTTTCGCTTCCCTTCTTTTCACAGTTATTTGTAAGGGCTCCTTAGAAAGCCATTTTTCTTGTTTGCATTTCTTTTTCTTGGGGATGATCTTGACTCCTGTCTCCTGTACAATGTCACGAACCTCCATCCATTGTTCATCAGGCACTCTGTCTATCAGATCTAGTCCCTTAAATCTATTTCTCAGTTCCACTGTATAGTCATAAGGGATTTGATATAGGTCATACCTGAATGGTCTAGTGGTTTTCTCCACTTTCTTCAATTTACACATTAAGGAACTAAAATAAGAAGAAAAAACTAATCCTAAAAATATCAGATGGAAGGTGATAACAAAGATGAAAGCAGAAACAGAGAATTTCACACCATACACAAAAATTAACTCAAAATCAATTAAGGACTTAAACATAAGACTTGAAACTCTAAAAAATCTTAGAAGCATACACAGGGAATAACTACTTTGACCCTGGTCTTGGGGATAATATTTATGGAATGATACTGAAAGCACAAGCCACAAAGGAAAAAATAAACAACCAAGACTACATCAAACTGAAAATCTGCTATACAGCAAAAGAGACAATCAAAGTGAAAGGATAACTTACCAAATGGGGGAAAAAATTCAAACCGCATATCTGATAAGGCACCAATATAAAAAATATATAGGAACTCATATAACACAATAGCCCACAAAAAAATTTCTGACCAAAAATTGGGCAAATGACCTGAATAGACATTTTTCCTTGGAAGACACAGGGATGGTTAGTAAATACTTGGAAAGGAACTCAGCATTTCTAATCAGCCAAGAAATGCAAATCAAAACTGCAATGAGGTATCACCTCCTGCTGGTAGAATGGCTCTCATCAGAAAGACAGGGAATAAGGAATGCAAGAATGTGGAGAATAGGGAAACTTTGTGCGCCACTGCTTAGAATATTAATCTGTGTAGTCAACAGGGAGAGCAGAATACATACATACATACATATGTATATGTGTGTGTGTGTGTGTGTGTATGTATTGTTGTTGTTTATTCTCTAAGTCATGTCCAACTCTTTACCACTCCATGAACTGTGGCACGCCAGGCTTCCTTGTCCTTCACGTCTTCTGCAGTTTGCTCAAACTCATGTCCATTGAATCAGTGAAGCCATTCAACTATCTCATGCTCTGTCGGCCCCTTCTTCTCCTGCTCTCAATCTTTCCCAGCATCAGGGTCTTTGCTAATGAGTTGGTTCTTTGCATCAGGTGGCCAAAATATTGGAGCTTCAGCTTCAACATCAGTCCTTCCAATGAATACACACACACACACATATATAACCACAAAATTATATAAGTATGTATAATATATATTTATATATTTTATTTATCCAGAAATATAAGGAAATTGTGCCTTTTTGGACAACATGCATAAATTTTGAAGACATTATGTTAAATGAAAAAAGTTAGACAGAGAAAGACAAATACTGTGTTATCTTTCTTAAATGTGGAATCTATAAAATTTGAACACCTAGAAGCAGAGAGTAGATTGGTGATTTCCACAGGCTAATGGGTAGGGAAAATGAGAGGATGTCATTCAAAGGGCATAGAATTCCAGTTAGAAGAGAAATAAGTTCTGGGGATGTAATATACGGGATAGTGACTATAGTTAAAAATATGTATTGTATGCCTGAATGTTGCTAGGAGTTTTTGTTGTTGTTCTAGTTACTCAGTCATGTCCAACTCTTTGCAACCCCAAGGACTGTAGCCTGCCAGGTTTCTCTGTCCATGGGATTTACCAGGCAAGAGTACTGGAGTGGGTTGCCAATTCCTTCACCAGGGAATCTTCCTAACCCAGGGATCAAATCTACCATGGCTCTTGTGTCTCCTGCATTGGCAGGTGGATTCTTTACTGTTGAGCCACCAGGGGAGAGTGGGTATCAAACATGCTCACCATAACAATAACAGAATAAAATGGTAATTATATGAAATGAAGCATGTGTTAACTAACTTTATTGTGGTAATCACTTCACAATATAATGTGACCAAATTATCATATTCCCTTAAACTTACACAATGTTGTATATCAACTACTTCTAAATAAAGCGTAATTTAAAATGTTAAAAAGAAAAAAAATGTAAACCTTTTTTGCGTAGATCTTCTATGACAACCCATTCTTCACCAAGAAATCTAGTCTCCTTTGCCTATCATTTGCAGTCTTCATATTCTTGCCCTAAGCAATTCTATAGCTATTAATTCTTTTCTACTTTTTATGAGTTGTTCATATTTTGACCTATTTCAGCCTGGCTTCTCCCTGACTCCCTCCCAAAGACACCACTGCCTCTGATCCAGCATAGCTCATCAATGTCTTCCCATATGACAAATCTGCTGGACGCCTTTTTCCCCCTCTGATTTTACCTATCTGTGCAATTAGGCAATGTGGAATCTCACCTCCTTTTCTGAATTCTATAGGGGGGAAGTCACATCCTCCTATTATAATCTCTTTCAATATTTTGTTTGTAGATCAAACATTTTAATTTCTTCATTTCCATTGTGTGTGTGTGTGTGTGTGTGTGTGTGCAAACGTAAACCACTGCCTTGAAAACACGCATTTCTTTAGAATGACAGGGACTTTATATTAGTTGCTTTTGCAATCCACATCAGACTAGAACTACTACACACCAGATATTTAATAGATATAGTTGCTGCATGAGAATTTAGCTTCAAAGAGGATCTTTATTTAATTTGTTTTATAAAGCTAAACCACAATTAAGACCATTTACTGAAACGTAAGAAATAAGTTACACAAAATCTCAAAGGAGAAGAAATATCCTTGCACTAACCATCAGTTCAGTTCAGTTCAGTCGCTCAGTCATGTCCAACTCTTTGCAACCCCATGAATTGCAAAACGCCAGGCCTCCCTGTCCATCACCAGCTCCAGGAGTTCTCTCAAACTCACGTCCATCGAGTCAGTGATGCCATCCTGCCATCTCATCCTCTGTCATCCCGTTCTCCTCCTGCCCCTAATCCCTCCCAGCATCAGAGTATTTTCCAATGAGTCAAGTCTTCGTATGAGGTGGCCAAAGTACTGGAGTTTCAGCTTTAGCAACATTCTTTCCAAAGAACACCCAGGACTGATCTCCTTTAGAATGGACTGGTTGGATCTCCTTGCAGTCCAAGGGCTCTCAAGAGTCTCCTCCAACACCACAGTTCAAAAGCATCAATTCTTCTAGTTTTCTAAAATAAAGTTTTTAACCATGTCATGTCTTTCTTTAAAGAAAAATTTTGTGGGTAAACATTAATATATATAAAGCAAAAATCTACTGTAGTGTAAGCAGTGGAAGATTCTAGGGAAACAGATCTAGAATTCTGACATCTAAAATATAAAAAGATTTGTGTTTTAAAAGAAACTGAACCTAACTCTTACACTGTTGGTGGCAATGCAAACTAGTGCAGCCACTATGGAGAACAGTGTGGAGACTCCTTGAAAAACTGGAAATAGAACTGCCATACGACCCAGCAATCCCACACACTGAGGAAACCAGAATTGAAAGAGACACGTGTACCCCACTGTTCATTGCAGCACTGTTTATAATAGCCAGGACATGGAAGCAACCTAGATGTCCTTCAGCAGATAAATGGATAAGAGAGCTGTGGTACACATGCACAATGGAATATCACTCAGCTATTAAAAAGAATACATTTGAATCAGTTCTAATGAGGTGGATGAAACTGAAGCCTATTGTACAGAATGAACTAAGTCAGAAAGAAAAACACCAATACAGTATATTAACACATATATATGGAATTTAGAAAGATGGTAACGATGACCCTATATGCAAGACACCAAAAGAGACACAGAGGTAAAGAGCAGACTTTTGGACTTTGTGGTGAAAGGCGAGGGTGGGATGATTTGAGAGAATAGCATTGAAACATGTATATTACCATATGTGAAACCGATCATCAGTCCAGGTTTGATGCATGAGACAGGGTGCTCAGGGCTGGAGCACTGGGATGACCCTGAGGGATGGGATGGGGAGGGAGGTGGGAGGGAGGATCAGGATGGGGAAGACATGTACACCCATGGCTGATTCATGTGAATGTATGGCAAAACCACCACAATATTGTAAAATAATTAGCTTCCAATTAAAATAAATTAAAAGTAAAAGAAACTGAACCTAAGAATATTTCCCTAATGAATTTTGTGAGTCAGAACTGGATCTGCTTTTAATCCTGATTTTTAATAAAAAAATAACATGCACTATTTTATTTTTATCAGTAAAATATCTTAACTTCTTATTTTTATTTTTGCCTGATTATCCTTACTCATTTTATCTAGCTTATGCCACTTTGCCTGGTAATGTCACCAACATATTGCTATAATATTTGATAGAAATATTATTTTCCATACATGAAAAATGTCATAGAGGTTGAATTTTGAGAGAGTGGAGTTGGAATTTGATGAGTTTTTCTTAGGTAGACAGCCCTTCTGAGAGTGCTGTGTTTGCTGGGCTGAGCTGGACTTAACATCCATTAAGGCTGAGGACGTGGCTTGTGGTGGATAAAGATTAAGTATTTGATTCTGGAATATTTTTATCCTTCCCTCTCTCTCATTCACTTCTTCTAAACGATGACTTCAGTGACTTTGAGCCCAGCTGCTGTCATCATTTATAACATGTTTATTACTAAGGAAAAGCCACAGATTTTTTAAAAGAACATGCAAAGTTTGAATTATGAACTTTTTGTAACTTTAAGGATATAACTATGCCTTTTATACTTTCTTGTATTTGAAATGCTATAATCAAAAGCAAAAAAACAAAAAAACAAAAAACTTGACCATGTAGGCAGAAAAAAATAAGAATATGCACTGTATGAGAGTTCTTTCAAAAAAATTTCTCAAATTTTGAAATTAAATAAAGATTGGAGGATTTAAGGATCTGCTACAGCACCCTTGGAAGGAAAAAACTGTCATATCAGAGAAGATACCAGACTCCACTTCAAGTTTATACTCATTGACACTTTGAGAGAGGAGTGAATAAGGACTTTTTCCCCCCTCCCTGAGTATGCCTGCATGTTGAGTCACTTCAGTCCTATCCACTTCTTTGCGACCCCATGGACTGTAGCTGCCAGGCTCCTCTGTCTACAGAGTTCTCCACGCAAGAATACTGAAGTGGGTTGCCATGCCCTCCTCCAGGGGTCTCTTCATTATTTAGGGATCAAATCCATAGCTCTTATGTCTCCTGCATTGGCAGGTGTATATTTTACTACTAGAGCCACCTGGGAAGTAGGAACTGTTAAAAAGAGGACTTTAGCATTGGCCACCTTCATGAAGGTGATATTGAAAAGCACAATTATAAATGTGATATTGAAAAGGAGTAGAAAAGTCAGTTTTCATTCCAGTCCCAAAGATGGGCAATGTCAAAGAACTGGGGGTTCATTGACTATGCTAAAGCCTTTGACAATGTGGATCACAACAAACTGTGGAAAATTCTTCAAGAGGTGGGAATATCAGACCACCTTACCTGCCTCTCATGAATCCTATATGCAGGTCAAGAAGTAACAGTTAGAACTGGACATGGAACAATGGACTGGTTCCAAATCAGGAAAGAAGTATATCAAGGCTGTATACTATTATCCTGCTTATTTAACTTATATGCAGAGTATATCATGCGAAATGCTGGGCTGCAGGAAGCACAAGTTGGAATCAAGATTGCAGGGAGAAATGTCAATAACCTCAGATATGCAGATGACACCACCCTTATGGCAGAAAGTGAAGAAGAACTAAAGAGCCTCTTGATGAAAATGAAAAAAGAGTGAAAACCCTGGCTTAAAGCTCAACATTCAGAAAACTAAGATCATGGCATCCGGTCCCATCACTTCATAGGAAATAGATAGGGAAACAGTGGAAACAGTGTCAGCCTTTATTTTTAGGGGCTCCAAGATCACTACAGATGGTGACTGCAGCCATAAAATTAAACGACGCTTACTCCTTGGAAGAAAAGTTATGACCAACCTAGACAGCATATTAAAAAGCAGAGGTATTACTTTGCCAACAAAGGTCCATCTAGTCGAGGCTATGGTTTTTCCAGTGGTCATGTATGGATGTGAGAGTTGGACTGTGAAGAAAGTGGAGTGCTGAAGAATTGATGCTTTTGAACTGTGGTGTTGTAGAAGACTCTTGAGAATCCCTTGGACTGCAAGGAGATCCAATCAGTCCATCCTAAAGGAGATCAGTCCTGGGTGTTCATTGGAAGGACTGATGCTGAAGCTGAAACTCCAATACTTTGGCCACCTGATGTGGAGAGCTGACTCATCTGAAAAGACCCTGATGCTGGGCAAGATTGAGGGCAGGAGGAGAAGGGGATGACAGCGGATGAGATGATTGGATGGCATCACCGACTCAATGGACATGGATTTGGGTGGACTCTGGGAGTTGGTGATGGACAGGGAGGCCTAGTGTGCTGCCGTTCATGGAGTTGCAAAGAGTTGGACACGACTGAGTGACTGAACTGAACTGAACTGAGTGTGTAAATTTAGATCTTTTTCAACTGTTAGTTTTACTTATCCTGTTTAAAACATACTCTGTAGTTGATACTGAATACTTTGTTATGGAAGCTTGTATAACAGAAACCAAAAACAGGAGGCCATTGGTATACCAGTTAGAGGACAGCCAGAGAGGAAACTAATATTAGGGTCAGAAAAATGGTAATAATATTCAGTGACAAACATTTGGAAAAATGTTGCCTGTGATAACCTGAAAGATGGCATTGTTGGAATAATTGTTGTTGTTCACTCACTAAGTTGTGTCCAACTCTTTATGACCCCAGGGACTGCAGCACTCCAGGCTTCCTTGTCCTTCACTATCTCCTGCAGTTTGCTCAAGGTCATGTCCATTGAGTGGGTGATGCCATCCAACCATCTCATCCTCTGTCACCCCCTTCCCCTCCTGACCTCAAACTTTCCCAGCATCAGGGTCTTTTCCAATGAATCTGCTCTTTGCATCAGGTAGCCAAAGTATTGGAGCTGTAGCTGCAGCATCAGTCTTTCCAATGAATATTCAGGGTTGATTTCCTTTAGGATTGACTAGCTCAAAATTGTAGTATATGTAATTGTCTACATTTGGTGTGCTTGGCAAGATATTCCAAACACAGAATGATTTCAGGTGAAAATTGCCAAGATTGACAGTAAGAATGAGAAGGATAAAGATCATCTTGAATATAGGACCTTAATATTTCTTGAAAAGTATATTGCTTCTATAATCCCAATTAGTGGCAGATAAAACAGAATTCTTGGCATATTAATTTCTACTAAGACTTAAGTTTGCAGCAAAGTTTATAGAGTAAGAGGTGTAGTCTATTCTCTCAACCTTGATAGTCATAAATAACCTCAGAGGATGAAGCTTGAAGTCAAGGAACAGCATAACAAGAGAATTTTCTAAGACACCAAAATTTGGGGTAGTCAAGGAACTATATCTACCAAGAGGGTTAAAAGCTTTCACAATGTCTGGCCTGTAAGATCTCAAAATTGCTTTAGGCAAGTATCTATTGTGTGTTTGTGTGTATTCTAGTCCCTCTTTTCTCAATCAGGTCTATAACTATGGTTATCCCCACTCTGCTACACTGTTTTATGCTATGTTTCTATGTGGTGAGGGTTAAAGGGTATTAGCATAAAAGGTTCTTTATCTCTTTAATAGAATAACTAGACCAAGAGCCACACGCAGAAACAGACTGGACTTCCCTGGCTACCCAAAGGATAAAGAATCTGCCTGCAAAGACCTGGGTTCAATCTCTGGGTCAGGAAGATCCCCTGGAGAAGGAAATGGCAACCCACTCCAGTACTCTTGCCTGGAGAAGTCCATGTACAGAGGAGCCTGGTGGGCTACAGTCCATGGGGTCGCAAAGACTCAGACTTGACTGAGTGACTAGCTTTCACGTTCAGACATTGAGCTTGATGCAAGGTCTGGGTGGGACCTGTCTCCTTAAAGGAAAGCCAGATAAAATGGATATGTAGTGGTCAGAATTGCAGATTAGAAAGGCTGAATCTATGCTCACCGTATGGACATTTTTCTTGGTCTTACTGGGCACATTAATTTCTCAACCACTTTGAATTTGGGCTGAGACTGAGATATGGCCAATAAAATGTGGGTGAAAGTGATGTATGTTATTTCCATCCTTAAGCCATGAAAATCTTCCATGCACAGTTTCCCATGGGCTTCCCAGATAGTGCTAGTGGTAAAGAACCACTAATGCAGGAGATGCAAGAGAGGCAGGTTCCATCCCTGGGTCAGGATGATCCCCTGGAGGGGGGCACAGCAGCCCACTCCAGTATTCTTGCCTGGAGAATCCCATGGACAAAGGAGCCTGGCAGGCTATGGTCCCTAGGATGGCCAAGAGTTGGCTGTGACTAAAGCGACACATCCAACCTCTAGTGACTTGAGGGCACATAATGAAGATGACAATATTCCAAGTGGAAGAAGCCACCCTATGATATGAAGTAGAACCAATTGGACTCTCATAGATTATGACGTGAGTGTTAAATAAACACTATTATATTAAACCACTGTGATTTGGGAACTATGAATTATTTTATATTCATTAATACACAATCTCAAATGTTATTGTCAAGATTAAATTAACACATGCAAAATATTTGGAAGCATGTCTGTATGTTAGTCACTCAATAGTGTCTGACTCTTTGTAACCCCATGGACAGTAGCCAGCCAGGCTCCTCTGTCCATGGAGTTCTCCAGGCAAGAATACTGGAGTGAGTTGCCATTCCCTTCTCCTGGGGATCTTTCTGACCCAGCGATCGGACCCAGGTCTCCTACACTGCAGGCAGATTCTTTACCATCTGATCCACCAGGGAAGACAATGTCAGCTATTCCTATAACACGCTGTCCAACATGTATATGTGTTTAGAGGGAGTGGTTTTCTCTGTCAGACACACCATATTGGTCTCCTCTTCCCTCTTTCATTTCTGATATTAGTAATTTTCTTCCTCTCTCTCTTTATCTTAGTTAGCCTGACTAGAGGTTTGTTTTCTGTTTTGTGTTGTTTTTCCTTTCTTCTTCTTTTTTTTTTTTTTTGACTGCACCATGAGGCATACAGGATCTTAGTTTCCGGACCAAGGATTGAACCCAGGTCCCCTGTGGTGGAAGTGTGGAGTCCTGGCCACTGGACCACCAGGGAAGTCCTGAGAGGCTTACTTTTTATTGATCTTTTCAAAGAACCTGCTTTTGGTTTCACTAATTTTAACTATTACTTCAAGTTTTATTGATTTCTACTCAAATGCTTACTATTCCTTTTTCTTTCTGTTTACTTTGGATTTAATTTGCTCTCTTTTTCTGGTTTCCTACACTGGAAACTTACATCATTGAATTTAGATCTTTCTTCTTTTCTAATATATGCATTGAATGCTATAAAATTCCCTCTAAGTCTTGTTTTCATTGTATGCCACAAATTTTGATAAGCTGTTTCTTCATTTTTATTTTATTCAATATACTTTTAACAACTCTTGATATTTCTTCTTTGATCCATGTGATCTTTAAAAGTGTGTCATTTAATTTCTACTTGCTTTGAGACTTTTCAGTTATCATTTTGGTATTGATTTATAGTTTAATTCTATTATGATCAGGGAGCACATATTGTATGATTTCTATTCTTCTAAATTTGTTAAGCTGTTTTATGGCCCGGGATGTGGTATATGTTGGTAAAGGATCCATGTGTGCTTGAGAAGAATATGGGTTTTATGCTTATTGGATGAAGTAGTATATGTGTGTTGTGCACGCTAAGTCACTTCAGTCCTGTCCAACCCTGTGACCCTATGGACTCTAGCCCACCAGGCTCCTCTCTCCATGGGATTCTACAGGTAAGAATACTAGAGTGGGTTGCCATGCCCCCTCTAGGAGATTTTAACAACCTAGGGATCGAACCCACATCCCTTACGTCTCTTGCACTGGCAGACAAGCTCTCTACCGTTAAGTGCCATCCAAGGAGCCCAAGGTAGCATATAGGTGTCAGTTATATCAGCTTGATTGATAGAGCTGATGAGTTCAACTCTGTCCTAACTGATTTTCTGTATTATAGAGATTTTCTGCCTTTTGAATCTGTCCATTTCTGAATGGAGGGTGTTGAAGTGTTCAACTATGATAATGGATTTTTTATTTCTCATTAAATTTCCATCAGTTTTTGACACATATAGCTTGGCTCTCTGTTGTTAATATATTGATTTTTTTAAAAATAAAATATCTGACTTCTGAGCAAGACTGCACACTCCTGAGGGTATTTTCTCACTATTACATGTTCAGTCCCCCATACTGTAAGTAGTCAAAATATACACTCATTAAATAATTTTCAAATGAATTAATGAATAAAATGTTTTCTATTTTCTAATTGTTAGTTGCTCAGTCATGTCCAACTCTTTGTGACTCCATCGGCTATAGCCTGCCAGGTTCCTGTCCTTGGAATTCCCCAGGCAAGAATACTAAAATGAGTTTTCATTCCCTTCTCCAGGGGATGTTTCTGACCCAGGGATCGAACTCGTATCTCCCATACTGCAGGCAGATTCTTCACTATCTGAGGCACTATATTTTCAGAAATGAGTCGCCATGGAAAAAATGAGATTAGTGAGTTGTCTTCATTGTCAACTGATCTTATTTAGGAGTGACTTCTAATTTAGGTTCCCCTCGTAGGGCACATACAGCAAATAGACTCTAAAAATTAGCAGTTAAGATCGATAGAATGTTCACTATTTTTCTGGTTTCAGTTCAGTTCAGTTCAGTCGCTCAGTCATGTCTGACTCTTTGCAACCCCATGAACCGCAGCACACCAGGCTTCCCCGTTCATCACCAACTCCCGGTGTCCACCCAACCCATATCCATCGAGTCGGTGATGCCATCCAACCATCTCATCCTCTGTCATCCCCTTCTCCTCCTGCCCTCAATCTTGCCCAGCATCAGGGTCTTTTCAGATGAGTCAGTTCTTCGCATTGGGTGACCAAAGTATTGGAGTTTCAGCTTCAACATCAGTCCTTCCAATGAATACCCAGGACTGATCTCCTTTAGGATAGACTGGTTGGATCTCCTTGCAGTCCAGGGAACTCTTTAGAGTCTTCTCCAACACCACAGTTCAAAAGCATCAATTCTTCAGCACTCAGCTTTCTTTATAGTCCAATTCTCACATCCATACATGGCCACTGGAAAAACCATAGCCTTGACTAGATGGACCTTTGTTGGCAAAGTAATGTCTCTGCTTTTTAATACACTGTCTAGGTTGGTCATAACTTTCCTTCCAAGGAGTGAGTGTCTTTTAATTTCATGGCTGCAGTCACCATCTGCAGTAATTTTGGAGCCCAGAAAAATAAAGTCAGCCACTGTTTCCCCAGTAGACTGTCTTATTTCCATTGTCATGCTATTCTCTCAACAGTCATATAAAATACATGATATTGTTATTCAATAGATGAGTAACAGAGGCTTAGAAAGGTTAAACAAGTTTTTTTAAGGTTAAAGAGCTATTAAGTAAAGATCTTGAGTATTGAATAAAGTGTTTGACTCCCAAGGCACTGCTCTGTATCACTAAAACAAGGATATTGGAAATTAGGTCTGTTCTGGTAATTCTATGTTTGCTCTTGGGAGATTTGTCAACATGTATGAGCAATTCAGACAGCTAATAAACAAAAAATTTTCCTATCCTTGGGGAACTCTGGCCTCCTTGACAATAAAAAATTGCTAGGATAAAACCTTTTGTGACTGGAGAATAGTTCTCTGATTTAGCTGCTCCATAAGTTTGGATTTCCAGGACATTGGGTAATCTTAAAGTGAGACACTTAGGCACTTGAGTTGGAATTACCTGGATTATCTAGGCAAAATGTGTTTTGAGCTCTTGGAGACTTAATTACTAGGGCAATTGCACAACCCTCCACTTCAGTGTGGCTCTTTGGTCGCAGTGACCAAGTAATTGAGGTGGTTTTGTCAAATTGCGGTTTCTCAATTTTACTGTTACTCATTTTAGATTGAAGTTCCCCTTTGCTGTCCTTTATTTTCTAAGATGATAACATTGATAAGGGTTACAGTCAGTATGTCTAAGTATTGCTTTAAACACCAATGAACACCTAATCATTTTTTCTTCTCCATGAATACACGAGAAATAATGTTAATAAAATAAAAACAATAAAAATTTTCTTTATAATAGACACGTCTAGTGGAAAAAACAAAGACTATTAAGACAAGTGCATATAGAATGTCTAATCATGAGATAAAGTACTGAACATTTTTAAGAAACAATGAAATATTCACACACATATATACTAGTATAATTATAAACTCAAGCATATGTTATTCTTTAAGGTTTTTGTACTGACATTATAATGGCCATTAAACAGAGTAGGAGAACAAAATGCATCAGAAAAAGACATGCTGAAAACCTAAGTAATCAAGAAGAAGCTTAGAAAGTGTATGACTAGTTAACAAATAAGTTAATGTACGAGTAAAATTATCAGTATATTTGGTCCCTTTCTCCTCTTATTCATGACTTGGGCAGTTCTCCTCAAACAACATCTTTGATATCACATAAGTTTTCAAATGTCAGTGAAAGCACTACTTGGTTTGTGTCACCTACTGTGACTAAATTTGAAAGAAACTATGCTCAGTCTGAGAAAGAGACCTTAGCTGCAGTGACTAGAGTAATGAAATTGCCCAAATAAATTCTTGGAAGAGAAATTACCTTGACAACTGCCCATAAGCTCTTATTTGAAATCTTAAAACCTTAGATTGGGTAGCATCTGGAGGAGCTGCCAGAGTGCTGTGATGAACTTTAATACTGTCATGCATTCAATATAAATATTTTCTGGATTACCCTAATGCAGATGTCTTTCCAAGGTTGCCCTGAGAAATGTCACTGAGTCTACTCTAAAACACTTTTGAAACCCTTTTTCTTTAAATATTATAAACAGTATGATATAGTATATTTCTAAGGAAATAAGATGTAAATAATTCTTACTATAAATGTGATTAGAGCTCTATTACTTACTTTGATATAAAAAAGGACAATCATTTATAACATACAACTATGATGACTTACTAATGGTTTCAAAATTATTAACTACCAACTTTGTGCTAATTGCTGGGTTGAATTCTCCTTGAGATTAAAATATAATAATTTAAAAATAGTTTGCCATGCATGTCTTAAAATCTAATTTCTCTATTCTCTTTATTTTGTGTAATTATGTGTGAAAATATGTGTTCTGGTCAGAAGTCCTAGGCTGGATTCCTGGTACCACTTTTTGACTTGGACAAGTAAGTACCACTCAGAATTTCCTCATTTGTAAAGCAAATACATCTAAATTAAATTTAATGAATGAATAGGAAAATAAAAATTGGGTTTTTTTTCTGTTACATTGGAAAATATAATTATCTGTAGGTCAATATTCCTGAGTGTGAACCAAGACTTCACCAAAATATGTTTTCTTTTTCTAATTTAGTTTCTCTTTATGAATTAGAAATAAAAGGCTGTAAAAGTTTACCAGTGTTATCAATTGGTATAAGGATTGCTGTTACGTATTTACCCCAGAAAGAAGAAACAAAATTCTATTCCACTATGAGTGCATCTAGGATTGAAGGATCAATTGATTGAAGGATCACTGATTGAAGGATCAGTGACAGAGGAAAATATTCTGTCATGTTTTTTAACATTAAACATGCTGACAAATTCTGCTTCTTGGCTTGATTTGTTTTCCAGTCATTCTTTATTTTAAAATTATTCAGTTATTACAGTTGAAATTATTGCTATTGATATGCCTTTAGAGTAGAATTTGGTTTTTGAGTAGGAAATAAAGGAGTTTAAAAATCTCAAAGATCTGAAGTGAAAGACAAAATCAAACTGAAAGGGTTTCATTTATTTGAGACATTAGTAATGTTTCATGTTGCTGAAAGCTGACTTTATGTTTCGGAATAAAGCTGACTTTATGTTTCAGAATAAGCAGCCACCTCATCACTAAGGAGAAAAGGCTTCTACACAGACTTCTGGCTGGTTTGCATAATATGAACTGCAATCCTCTTCCTGCTGGTCTTTTTCCCAGTTCCCCCAGTTCTCTGCAGAGTTATGAACTTGACCCATGGTCATTACTTGAAGCAAGGTAGTTTGAATGTGTCCACTTCACACCTAAGTGCATCTTCCTCCTCCACTTATCTTTTTTTTTTTTTTTTTTAGCTCTTCTCCAATCTTTCCTCCAGTGTTTATGGTTCAGAATTCTGATGAGATAATCTATGGTGCACTTGCTGAAATAAAAATCATCATACCTCACTGAAAATTCTTTGAATATCAGTAATCAAGTTTATCACTTTGTTAAAGGGATATTAAAATGAGCAAGAATCATTTGGAAATGGTGCTTATATCAGTAATAGAGAAATTAATCTTTCATTCTTCCTCTAGATTGTTACTCTTAAAAGATAAGCTAAAAACCTTATACTTTTTTCTGTGGCACATAGTTGTCTAAAGATTTTTTGAAAGAAAAAATATTCCCTAAGAAAACCTTTCCTAAAAAAGATGCAGACAGATTTGGGCTTGTTTCAAATAGGCTAAATATTTATTCTTATTTAAAATATTTCCAAAGACTGTTCTCTCCCTGAGTATAGTATTCTTAATTTTATAAGCATTGAGTAAGTAAATCATGTAATCAAGTAATCACAAATTACATATTAAATAGATAGACTAAATGCTTAGTTGAACTTAAATATTTTCCTTTTATACACATTTGTGAAATTAGTTAAAATTCTTATGACTGCCACTGTGATACCAGAGAAAAGAATACATGTCATTGTAAATAAGGCTGCATTATTTAACTATAAAGCCTTTATTCTTAAAGGTTTTAATTATAGCTGGCCACATCAGATTATTAATCACAAGCAATAATCATTTTAAGTATTTGTGTATATTAAATACATATTTTCAGTTGGTTAATGATTACACTTAACCTACCAAATCTGCTTTCAGAATACAATTATTTGGCAATTCAGCAAGAGGTTCTAGACATAAATTCAGTCACCTAAACCATCAACCCCTATACATCTTATATGGTCCATTGGAAGATGGTTAAAAAATAAAATGATGTCAAGAAGGGTATGACATAGTGAACTCATGACTTAAATCACTTTGGCTCTCTTGTGTCTATGTGATAGGAATTGAACTTGATGAAGCTGTCTACTGAAGAATGGCTGAGTAGGTTCAGCAAATTTAGTATAATGTAAATATAATAAATGCAATTTCATAAAATAATTATAGTTTATTTATTAATAGAAAAAACATGTCTCAAATGCAGAATTTTAGTAAAATTAGGTGTACAGACCTATTTAAATATTATTTAATATGTAGAGTATTATAATTATAGATGTCTGTGCAGCATGCAAATATCTTCTGATATAGATAAAATAATCTCAGGCTCAATATCAAAATCTAATTTAATTTCCCATTGTCTAATTTGAAGCTTACTTTTACTAATAGCTACATTTAAATTACTGGATATCATAGCTGTTTAAAGATAGAAATAAGATAAAAGATGTAAAACTATATCTATCTATAGAGCTCATACATCGCACAGTTGTGTTACTTTGATGATGAGCTGTATTCAAAATAGCAATTCAAAAATCTATGTTCTTATAAAAAATATTTTTTGGTATAATGATGTTATACTTAAGCCAAAACCTTATTTCAAAAATAATACTAAGGTTTTAATATATATTCCTAAACTGCCTATTTATATTTTATAGATGGAATTTTAAAAGTATTAGAATGTTTAACAAGGTAATTTGGAATCCAGTGAAAATATATTGCATATCTAATGTAAAATTAGAGATTGAGAAACAGGAGGTGTCTAGTCTACTTCATTTCCCTCATCTTTGTGTTTTTAATTGCTCATTTTCTCAGTGAATTGTTTTAGCAGGAAACTTCAAAGATTGAGCTGACATCTTTAAAGTATCATCTGGGAAAGTAAATCTGAATAGCCTTTCCACAAAGCCCTGAATATAGGATCTCACAAGACTCAAAAAGAAAATGACCCGGCCTCTGCTCTTTGCACAATAAGGGTCAGGCTCAGTTTTGCATTTATACTATAGTTACCTTTGTAACTCTTCTATTTGCTATGGCACATTAATTATTATAATAAGTTCAGTGATGGTGAGCTTGCAATGTAGAATCTAAGTAAAACATTTTAACATCTGTCAATGAGAACTGCACTTCTGGTGAAAATCTGTACTCTTAGTAAAAAAGTTGCTTTTTTACTACATGCCAGCCCATTTTTCTTATTAAGAATGAGCTTTTAAGTAGACAGAGAGAAAATCATTTAAAATAGACCGGGAAACAGAATTGGCACTTCCTAACGTCAAAGTAAAAGAATGAGTCCTTGGTCCAATATTCATTTCTTGAATAAATTTCATTGCAGGCTGTCTTGACATAAGCATCCACATTCCACTGACCTTTATTTTGTAGTCTAGAGAGACTGGGACCACACAGAATCGGTGCCGTTATAGCTAACTGTACTTAAACTTTGTGTCTGATCAACTTAAGTGTATTGGATTTGAAAACAGTTAGTCAATTGTTTCTAGTCCCTAGGTGGTGGTTTATGGTAATGTTTGCATCAATACTAACAAAAGCCATACCACAGTACAAAGTACATCAAGGAAATGAAAGACAGGGCTGCCTGTTGTCACTTCTGTCTACAATAAAGGCAGGATTCAGAGCTGGGGCAGAGATCGTTAGAGAAACACAAAAATGAATGAACCACAGAAATCATAGGGCTGATGTTTCACATCAAAGGTTTGGGGACTGGCTAATGGGCAAGGTTGCACGCAGGCCACAAGACATGTACCCTGGACTCATTTGGCCATACAGAAAGGTCACCAAAAAGAAGGGCAGAGGCTTATAAGAGAGTATGAAGCAGTTTTCCGGAGAAACTATATAAAGAAAAAGAAGAAAAAAACCCCAGGATTAACAGCGCTGTGTTTACATTCACTTCAAATAGTATTTTGGGTGAACAGATCTATTAATATTTTTATTTTACACAGCAAAAATCTTAATATGGAGAAATAGAATATGATACTTATATTTGCTAGAGTATTTACTCTTTACATCAGACAAATACAATGCATAAAGTGTCAGTTCACTGAAATTTAAATATTTTGAGCTTTCCTGCATTTAAATAAAATGGTCCAGAATATTTTCTTAATTTCCAAAAACCACATGCCTAGAGAACAGCTGGTGTATATGTAAGCAGATGTGTATAAATAGAACAATAACGATAACACAATTGATTTTGGTATTTTTCTCGCTTTGTCTGAATCAGCTTATCATGTATAATTTTAAAGCACAATTAAAAGAACTAAATGCTACAATAATATGACATAGTCAAACAATGGCATCTATTAATGTAAGAATGTAGTTATCCTTTATTTGAAGCCTACCCTTCAGTTACCTGCTGTGCGGCTAGATGCTAGAATGTCAAAGAAAAATAAGTGAAAGCATATCTCATCATGGGGTAAATTGCCTGTTGAAAAGAAATGTACTTAGTTTCTCATTTGAATGCTGCTTTCAGTTTAAAAAAAAAATTGGAGGGATTGTTATCAAGGTAAGCACTAATCTTTCCTGACCCAAAGGAGAGAGAAGGGAGAGAGAGAGAAACAGAGGAAGAAAGAGAGAAAGAAAAAAGAAACGTTCATTTGAACAAAAACAGCAATCCAGAAAAAAAAAAAAAGAGGCCAGTGTTGTTCATTGTGATTTAGGGCAATTTTTTTAAGTTTTCAGTATCAATTATGACAATGTAAAACCCACTTCAAATTGAAAAGATGTACAAAATCACTGATTTCTGTTGTGAAAAGAAAAATATCTATTGTAAAGCTGTATGTGAATCTTATAATACTAATTAATCACATATAGCCAATAGTCATTTGTAATATGTGAGAAATATGCCAAACTGTACCCTATTATTTAAATGACACACATTAGTCATACTTCAAATGGGTAGACATCCCCTTGAGTCCCGCAGATAAGGATTTAGTGTATAAAGACATGTATTTACACAGGTAAAGCAGTTCCACAAAGCCATTTGCATTGAAGCAATTATCTAGCACTTTGTAAATAATATTGGATCATTTCACTTGGAATTCATTTGCTCCTTCTTTTTCTTAGTATTCATGAAATGGAACATATTCTAAAGTAAAGAAATGATAATTTCTATAAATTAAAACTCAAAAGCTACACTTAAAATTCAATATAAATATTAAACTTAATATGAATGGATTAATAAGTTACCACAGAAGGAATAAATTTTTAAGTAATATCAATTCTTAAATAATTATCAAGTTCCTTTCCCTTGCTTTATATGCTAAAAAGCATTAATTCCCTTGAGAGGTCTGGGACTCATGTACTCAACAATTTTCTCATTGATTCACAGATAAGATTTTGTTTATAATTTACTAATTTTCAACTTACCTTCAAATAATATATTCTTAAAAGCTCACAAATTTGGCACTGTGGGCGCAGAAACATTCTCCTCTTTTAAGAAGAACACTCTACTGTTGTTTAGAGATAAACATAGCAGTATTAATTTTTACATAGGATAGTTTTTATACTATGTTCACAAGTTCTGTTGTATTATATTTTTATGATATTCCATTGTTGTTATTTAAAATAGTTCTACAAGGAGAAAAAGCACTTTCCTGAAACAAATTGTTAATGTCTGATTACAGTAATGAGATATAATTTGAAGCTACCATATAAAGTTTCTTTAGACAAAAAAATTGTTCAAAAAATATGTACAAAAAATAGACAAACAAAATCCAATATATTTAAAATAACAGAAAGCATTTGGCTAGATATTTTAAAAATCCAAGGACGTTTGAACGTTAGCTGTCATTATGGTCCAGTTCACTGTTTATTTCTTTGGTATGCATCTCCTGACCTGTATATAAAATTCATAGTTTCAAAAGTGACATGTGCAAGCCTTGGACAACTGGGGAAAAGGCATATTTCCTGACCTTGTAACCATAGCAACCACTTGCTGATTGGTAGCAGGCAGGCTTTCCATCCTTTACCACTGAAGGCAAGTATGTGAGGTTGTTGGCTTTGTTTGTGACTCTGGCTTTATTTATATGCAAACAGGAATACCAGAGTTGAAATCACAGTTTTCTGTTAAGCATTCTATCATAGAATTGGAAAAAAAAAAAAGCATCTTAATTTCATAGCTTTATAATAATGTTATAATTACAATGAAAGCAGAATACATTTTCTACGGAAGCTGTGTGTAGAAGCTGAACTTAGGATCTTGTTCTTCTATCTGGCTTTGCACCATCAATCTTCTACTCCAAAGCAGAAAAAAATATGTATATAGAGTAATATGTAACTTGTAAACTATTTCCATAAATTAATATAATGTTTTATTTGGTAAGATTTACATGTGAATAAAAAGAAAAAACTCCTTTAAATTATGCTAATGATAAAGAATCTATTTCCATAAACTACCTTACGTGGTAATTAGGCAAGCATTTGTGTATTTTTTGCATCCCTATGAGGCTAAGTCATTTAGAACTCACTTCTGGAATGACCTAACACAAACTTCTTTGGCTGTCTTTGCTTTATATGCAGGATATTTGTCTTTGGAGAGTAGAGATCTTCCTATTCATTTTCTTTTCCCCAATCTATTCCACTGTCTTCTCATAACCAGCTTCAGGCCCTCCTGTGATATAAATGAAAAATGGAATTTTGTAAAATTCACTTTGGTGAATAATCTCTTCATGGGATTCAGGGGGATGAACCAGACACACACTGAATCCACACTAACCCGCCAATTGGACCTCTTCTCCACGTCAAAGTTATGTGTCATGATAGAGAAGTCATATGAAAATTCGCCTTAGAAAATCCTTGCTTGAGGACAGGATAATGAAAGGATACTAAGTGAGATTGAACATTATATTAAAATATAACATTTAGTACATATGTGACATAAATATCAAGTGCTCTAATTTTTATATAAATAAGTTTATATTTGTTAATGAGGTTTGTTAGAAACCATTCAATGAAATAAATTCTGTAATTTATAAAGCTAACATTTTCCTGAATGATCTGTTAATTAACATGGGTTCACTCACATAGATTTTTACTAAAATGTTCTGTGTTTGTTTCTGATGTGAGCATATTCTCACAGATGCGTACAAGTCTGAATCATATTATGCAATAAAATATTTATGATAAAATTACATATTTCAGATAAAATAATAAGTGGAATATATTACCAACAAAGTAAACACTATATTACCAACAAAGTACACACATAAATGATTTTTACTTATAAGCCTGGCTTGAAGTGTGAAATTTACTTTATTTGCCATAATATTAAAATAAGCTTAAACAAAAATTCAAAATAAAATTAATTTTTAAAAACCATTACACTAGTGGTTTTATCAAAGTAGTAAATAAATACTGACTTTGAGCCTAAAAAATGCTCTGTAACTTACATAATACATATTAAAATAAGATTTAAGTATTCACTATACATTTTCACAGTCTCTCTGGGACCTACTTAACAATTCTTCTATATAAAACTGTCACTGTTACTTGTTTTTTTTTTTTTTTCCTTATTGAAAGGTCATTTTCTGATTTATTTGTATTTTTAAAATGTTCTTCATAAGGACAGAATGATCTTTGTGTTTAATAAGACAGAGCTTAGATTACTATTAATAATTTTATAACAAAACTCTAGTTTTTTTCAAAACCTTTAACAGATGTACATGTTTTAAAAGTACTAATACTTTATTTTCATTTTATTTCTATATGGTGTAAAATAAAACAATATGGTTGCCTTAACATAAACATTAAAAACATGGAGTTTTGTACTAGCTCTTGGCTAAGACTAGGAAAGGATTTTTTTAATTTTTGTACATAATGGTGGTATTCAGACCTAATTTGATTTTAGCATATTCCTGTAAAGTTCTTTCCCTGCCCTGATGTACTATATAAAACATTTCTTAACTCATTAATGTCAAATATAAATTAGTCTTATATTGGATTTTTAACAGTCTAGCCTCCACAGGCAACATAAAAACTAGACTATTGTCAGAAATGGTGTTAGACTGCATGCAAATTTAAACTAGATATCATTTATCATCAAAGAAAACACAAGATGTATTAAACTTTCGGTATCCGCACCACAGTCTCCAGTACCACAAATTATTTTGGTTCATCTATACTTTCAAAATATCAACAGTTTTTGTTGAACACACACAGAGCAATTTCAACAATCGTATTTTAATGTGCTTTCTGGATTTACCAAATCGGAGTATGACTAATGGTCAATGTTCGAATGTCTAGGATACATTTTTTCATACATATCCTCTGAATATCTGAACAGGAACGTTGTATTGTATTAATATCATAATTCAAAGGGAAATTTATTAACCCTCCAGTATTCCCATCACTGCTAAAAGTTGCAAATTCTAGGTGGCAGAACCTAGACAGTAATATCAAATTTTAATAACAATTCTTCTTCTTCAGTCAGGGCTATTCTGGAGAAAAGCATAAATTGCTGTGACTGACCGTTGGTTGTTAGGGAAGCAATCTGACTTCTCCACACCCTGATTTCAGTGTATCTGCTCTGTCCCTCAGCTGTATTAATGATAGCATGAAAGGTCACATGATAAACGAGTGACAAAAATATCAAAACATATTAGCCTGTAGCTTTGTTATCAGTGTATGACAGAGATGACAGAAAATTGTATTTTTCTCCTGAATAATTTTGCGTTACATTTTGCTGGCTAGGCAGAGTGAATTAGGGAGAAATTCCTGCCTCTGACTGTTTGTCTCCTTTTCTGACATACTTGAAGTAATAATATACATTAATAATAGGGAATGTGCTCAGAGAAGGGATAAAAACCTTAAGATCCGACAGTCTCCATTCCATAACCTGCTTTCTTGTTTTTTCCTAGCAAAAACAAATTTTCTTTAAAATATGCATAGAATCGAGCATTAATAATATTAGTGCTAATAATCAACAGTTAAACACAGACCCAGCAAGTGAACAGGACGATTTAAAAAAAAAAAAAAAAAAAGCTTAAAAGCAACCTGAAGGCTTCATGACATTATTATTTCAAATGGTACCATTTTATATTTAGAGGGAGGCATGTCCGCTAATTAAATAAAGGCAATCTCAATAATGTCTGATCTATCTTGTTGGGATGTGGACCCAGTAATTACAAATTAGAAGCAGAATTTATACCTGCTGGTTTACAGACTGTCAGGGATTGTAAACCCTGGGGAGATGAGGTTTGCAATCTTTGAGAAGAGATTACAGAAATTGGCAAGGGCTTAATGTCCTGCAGAGCTAGGGTGTAGTCTCCAGGGGTAGGTTAAGTCCTGTCTTGTCTGAGTTACCCTTTCTTGGGTGAATGACAACATCACCATTTTAGTCCTATGCTTCTCTTAAAAGACATCTGCACTGAACTAGTCACAAATTCTGGAATATTAATATAATTAGCTTTGGGGAGAATTTGGGAAAGCAGTTCAAAGCATACAATTATGAAATACTTACATGGGTATGTTTAAATTTAAATTTTAAACTTCAGACTTACAGAGATGAGGTATTTTGATATTATAATTTCAGAATATATTTGAAGGAAAAGTTTTCTTGGATTAGTAAATATAACCAGGCTCTGAATAAAATGTGGGTGATACAAGAGTGAATAAGACCAAGCACTTGACCTCAAAGAGCTTAAAATCTAGTGAGGGAGATAAACTAAATTGTTATTATAATGTAATGATAAATTATATGTTGTGTGAGAGAGGATATATATGTACAATAGAAAGCTTACCTGCCTAGTTCTATCTCACAGCTTCAGAGGAAACAGATTTAAGGACACAGCATTCAATATTCAGAGCCCAGTGATCCCCTCATATTTCAGGGAAAATGAATTTTCTCTTAACTATATCCATTTTTAATATGACAGATTCATATTCAATTCCACTGGAAATGAATTATTGTATAAAATGACCTAGAAAATTTCTTCAAAATAATTTTGACCTTTTGAAAACAAAATAACAACAAAAATGGGAAATGCTGCAATGATACCCCAAAATGACTTAAGCTTTGGAATTCATATATCCATATAGCACTTGCTGTGTTCTAAATAGAAGCACTTGTTAAAACTGAAGAAACACAGGAATAGAATGCTCAGCCTTGAGGAAACAGAATCTAAAAGAGTTCACGGTTAGGCAACCAGATACTATTTTATGAGTCCCCTATGATTTTTCAATGAACTAGGCTAACATAGAAGAATTCTATCACAATAAGACAGGTTTGAAAGAGGTGAGATGTCACCGGATATCAAAGGAAGAGGTAGTCATCAGAAAGCATAAGGCAAAGGGTGAGGGTCTGGGCACAAAGCTATCCTACAATAATGCGGGTATGGAAATACTTATCACATTGGGGAAAATGACATTTAATTCTATTTGCAGATCTGGAACACAGGTGAAAATTAAAATAGATGAGACTAGAATAGTAGTTTATCATTTTCTATGGGACTTCCCAGGTGATGCCAGTGGTAAGGAACCCAGCAGTCAATTCAGAAGATATAAGAGACAAGGGTTCTATCCCTGGGTTGGGAAGATCCCCTGAAGATGGAAATGGCAATTTGCTCCAGTATCAACAGTGAAAGTGAAAGGGAAGTAGCTCAGTGATGTTCAACTCTTTGCCACCCCATAGACTATAGCTTAATAGGCTCCTCTGTCCATGGGGTTTTTCCAGGCAAGAATACTGGAGTGGGTTGCCATTTCCTTCTCTAGGAGATCTTCCCAACCCAGGGACTAAACCCAGGTCTCCTGCATTGCGGACAGATACTTTACCGTCTGAGCCATAGCCTACCCTCAAACACCCTTGTGATCAATCGTTTCTTTTGATTTTATTGGGTTAGCCAAAAAGGTCTTTCTGGTTTTTCCATAACATCTTATGGAATAATCCAAACAAACATTTTGACCAACTAAACAACTACTAACAACTGTACTTTTTGTGTCTTTTTTTTTTTTTTTTTTTTTTTCGTCTCATTGCATTGGTTAAAACTTGCAGATGCTCCAGTATTCTTGGCTGGGAAATCCCATGGATAGAGGAGCCTGGTGGGCTACAGTCCATGGGGTTTTAAAGAGTTGGAAACAACTGAGCACCTGAGCATGCATACTATGGTTTATGCTATAAACAACAAGAAAACCACTAATGGTGTCTTTAACTATTAAGAAAAAAGTTTATTATTTGCTTAATCTGCCATCCAGTTAGTTCAGGGGTTTTCTAATGTCATCAAGAATCTAAGCACTTTCCACCCCTCCCGTCCAACATGGAAGTGTTGATTTTCTTCTTTGGGTTTGTCACCTTGTGGTCAAACAGTGACCACTACAGCTTCAGACATTGCATTCTTATGATGACCAGAGCAGAAAGGTCAGTAAGGGAGTGAAAGTGGATTTCTTTCTACACCTTTCTCTCTCTCTTCATCATGGAGAAGGTTTCTGTCCCGATGACTATAATGGTTTTTTGTCCAAAACTGGATCACATTATCACTTCCATCTGCAGTGGGAAAAGGAAAAAAGTATCTGCCTCTTTCATAGGATGAAGAGGCAAGAGATAAAAGAGTTAGTTAGGGGTGGCTAGTAGGATGGAAAAAACCCTTATCTGCCCCCTTGGGCCTGCTTCTGAAGGTTCATGTGTACCATGAGAATAGAATCCACTGAGGCTGTGAGATTCAGTAAACAGAGGACAATCTTAAAGAGATTTTTGAGTTAAATTCTCACTGTATTAGGCATTAGCATAAAAGTGATATATGTAAACTATGTTGTGCTATACGTTAACTAGATGGCTAGTGTGTTTCTTATTTGTTTAATTCTGTAGACAATGGGGAGTCACTGAAGCTTGTTAAGCAAGTTAAAATGATCAATGGCTCAGAGAAGAGAGATTAAAGACTAGATGTTATTGTAATAATTTCAGAGATGCAGAGAGCCTGGTCAGAGATTGTAGTGATGATGACAGAAACAAAAGAAAGCAATATTTACAAAGAAACAAAAATCAACAAAATGCACTGATTGATTTATTGATTTAGTTTTTATTATGGAGTTAAGATGGGGGACATGCCAAGAATAAGACTATTACTTAGGGTATATGGGGTCATCAATCAAGATGGACAGTGGAGGTTTTGGTGGGGGAATTATGGCAAATTCACTTAATGGATATACGCAGAGTTTGAGATATCAACCTTTCCGTTAAAGGAGTTTATCTAATTGAAATTTGTAGCTCTTGTGAGCGCAATAGGACTGAACTAGAAGACCTTTGGAATTTGTTGGCATATACAAAGTCATGAAAGCCATATGAATCTATGAGAAATTTTATGAAGCAGAGTAAATTGAGGACATCTTACATATGGCTTTTGAAGGATACATGAATCACCTATATGAAGTCGCTCAGTCATGTCCAACTCTTTGCAACCCCATGGACTGCAGCCCATCAGGGTCCTTCCTCCATGGGATTCTCCAGGCAAGAGTACTGGAGTGGGTTGCCATTTCCTTTTCCAGGGGATCTTCCCTAACCAGGGATCGAACCAGGGTCTCATGCATTGCAGGCAGACACTTTAACCTCTGAGCCACCAGGGAATCATCTATAACCACACCTAAAATTTGGTATGTACTTATTTTTCTCTAGGGAAAAGGACCATAGCTCATTGGAATTTCAAAGATGTCAGTGAACAAAATAAGTTTGAGAAACACAGAGGATAAGAGAAAAGAAAGGAGGATAGGAATGGCAACTGGCAGTATGTAAAGCATAGACACAGAAAGATGAGTATAGAAAGGAGGACTATAGAAAACGTGGAAACAGGTAAAATGGAACTGCAGAAGCTCGAGGAGGAGGGAATTTTGAGAACATGCTACAGAGAAATAAATGGAATTCAAAGTTTTTTGAATTTGGGAACTAAGACATCATTTTGACCTCTGAATGAGCAGTTTTTCTACAATAGTGTGTGCAAAAGTCTGGATATAATGAGCTGACATGTGAAAAGGAGAGGCAGAGAAGAGAAAGAAAATTTGTGAATCAGAATTAACATGATTTACACTGAAACTATAATATTGCCAAAAGCATAGTTTAATCTAATTTCTCATTAGATATTTTACATACGCTAAATATTATTTGTAAGGCCATTTACTTATGCAAATAATTATTATGTTTAGTTATTTGAAAATTCATTCTTCCTTCATTTAGCATTGCCAAAGGTAACTGTTTACTTATTATGTCTCACTAAAGAATTACATACTTTTCTTCTCAGTTTTGTAGCTTTGTATCTATTGATAACAAAAATTAAGTTTAATAATTCAAATGATTATTTTTAATCACTGGGAGTATATACCTCAATATCTGTTTATCCAATAGATAATATCTAAATTATTTCTTAATCTCCCAATGCTTTAGCAATAGTCACTGATAAATAATTAGATATTAATTATCTATTTAGAGAATTCATATTTCTCTGAAAATTATGGAGCATTTATGGACCAATGGAGAATAATTTTACTTAGAAGTTTTTTTTTTTTTAGTCCTAATCTATTTAACAATGTAGACAGGTTGTCTTAAAGAATTTCTTCTTTTCTGGTTATATCAAATTAGATATTTTAAAATTACTGGTCCAATAATTTTTTCTACTTTTATTCTTCCTATCCATTATTTATGTAATATAATTGAAGTACATGATATCTTATAATTTACTATCTAAATTGTATTAAAGCCATGGCTAAATCATGTATTTAAATTCTTATCCAATAATACTGGATACTAATTCCTTGAGTTTTCCATGGGGATAAGAGGTTATATTTCAATGCATGGGCAATTCATAATAGCTATGCTTCAGATCTGATCTCTGAGGAATTTCTCAATTCCTGACTGGGGCTCACACATCACTTATGGAAGAAGTAAATGTGATTACAGACTGCCTTCTAAATATTAGGCAGTACTACCTTTTTAGGATACTACCTGATATACCAACATACAAGTAATACATACACACACACAAATACATATGTCTAACATTTAAGTGTGTTTATGTATGTGTGTAAATGACTGTATGTGCACATTAAAGTGAGAAAGCATGGAATAATTTGAAAAGAGCTTTTAAGTTATTTGATAGAAAACCCTACGATTTTTTTAAACTGAAGCATTACTTTTCAATAATTACTATTAATTAAACAGGATTAATATAAGCAATGTCAGCCATTTATTGTGGCTTCTCCTCTGGCAGGCACTACATTAAGACATGCAAATATTATAATAGGAGTATTCAAGTTCACTACAACAGACACCAAAATAATAATTATTTAGCCAGAATAGATGTTTTTCTCTTTTGCATGACTCTCATAAGACATATGAGTATGTGTCTAACATTCTTGATATTGAGGCTATGATCCTTGGGCCAGAAACATAAGCATTTTCTGGGAGCTTGTTGGAAATGCAGTATCTCAGGTCCGAAAAAGGTGTTCTGAATTAAAAACAGAATTTCCACAAGATATCCAGGTGGATTGAATGTATATTAAAGCTTGAGAAGGCTTGTGTGTGTGTGCGCTCAGTCATTTCAACTCTTGAGATCTCGTGAACTATAGCCCACCAAACTCCTCTTTCCATGGAGTTTTACAGGCAAGAATACTGGAGTGGGTGGCCGTTTCCTCCTCTAGTGGATCTTCCTCACCCAAGGATCAAACTCCCATCTCTTGAATCCCCTGCTTTGGAAGGCAGATTATTTACCACTGGGCCACCTGGGAAGCCATAAACCTGAGAGGACCGCATAAACGTGGGACTACATCAAACTACAAAGAATCTGCACAGCAAATGAAACTTTCAATGAAATAAAATGGCAGCATATGGAATGGGAGAAAATATGTGCAAACAATATAGCTGAGAATTATTTAATATTTGAAATAGACAAATAATTCATAGAACTATATATAATAACTATTTTCTTAGGCACTATTTTAAAACAATTTCAAGATTGTGAGACATTTTATGTCAACTTCTGATCTCTTGTTAATATTATAGGTTTTGCTTTCTACATTTTTTCACAATTAAATATAACTAATATTCAGGTACTTCATGTACTAATTGACTCATGGTTTCAGACAACTTGTAATTAACATTTTATTTGTGTGATTGTGTGTAAGTCTACTTCCCTATTTGTTTTATGTTTGTTCTTTATTTCTTCTCTTATTACCTCTTTTCTTAACTTTTTTTTAGTAGCATATTACATATGGATTTTCTTCTGGATTTTTAGCTATGCCTTTTTGTTATATGGCTTTCTTAGTAAATTAAAATATACTAAAATATAACAGTCTACTTAGAATTAATATTTTCTTACATGCATGGTAAGTCACTTTGGTCATGTCTGACTCTTTGAGATGCTATGGACCATAGCCCACTAGGTTCCCCTATCCATGGGATTCTCCAGGCAAGAATACTGGAGTGGGTAGCCATGCCCTCCTCCAGGGAATCTTTCCAACCCAGGGATGGAATCCATGTCTCCTGAATCTCCTGCATTGCAGGTGGATTCTTTACCCACTGAGCCACCTGGGAAGCCCCTTAATATGCTTGACAGTAATATAACTCAAGTTTTTTCTTGTTTGTTTAATGTTGGAAAGATGTTTTTTACCTAAAAGTAATTTCTAATCCAAATCAAGAACAAAGTTTACCATGTCTCTCAAACTTGCATCTGATTTTATGTTTTATATCCTTCCTGTTCTTGTCCATAAACAAAGTTTAATTGAAATCATGGATTAAAATGGCTCTTGCATCTTGTCTTCATTTTGTTTTAAGGGGTAATAACATATTGGCTTTGTGACTAATTCAAGCATTTTTCAAGTACAAATTATTAGTACTATGTGTATGCATAAATTCAATAATGAGTCCTCTCAAAAATTTTGTCAAAATTCAGAGGAATCAGAGATCAGATTTCTGACATCTGTTGGGTCACAGAAAAAGCAAGAGAATTCCAGAAAAACATCTGTTTCTGTTTCATTGACAACACTGAAGCCTTTGACGGAGTGGATCACAACAAACTGTGGAAAATTCTTCAAGAGATAGGAATACCAGACCACCTTACCTACCTCCAGAGAAACCTGTATGCAGGTCAAGAAGCAACAGTTAGAATTGGACATGGAACAACGACTGGTTCCAAATTGGGAAAGGAGTACATCAAGGTTGCATATTTTCACCTTGCTTATTTAACTTATATGCAGAGTACATCATGCAAACTGTTGGGCTGGTTGAAGCACAAACTAGAATCAAGATTGTTGGAGAAATATCAATTACCTCAGAAATGCAGATGACACCGCCCTTATGGCAGAAAGTGAAAAAGAACTAAAGGATGAAAGTGAAAGAGGAGAGTGAAAAAGCTGGCTCAGTTCAACATTCAAAGACAAAGATCATGACATCCAGTCCCATCACTTGATGGAAAATAGATGAGGAAACAATAGAAACAGTGACAGATTTTAATTTCTTGGGCTCAAAATCCCTGCAGATAGTGATTGAAACCATAAAATTAAAAAACACTCCTTGGAAGAAAATCCATGACAAATGTAGACAGTGTATCCAAAAGCAGAGACATTACTTTGCCAACAAAGATCCATCTAGTCAAAGCTTTAGTTTTTCCAGTAGTCAAGTATGGATGTGAGAGTTGGATCATAAAGAAGGCTGAGTGCTGAAGAACAGATGCTTTTGAACTGTGGTGTTGGAGAAGATTCTTGAGAGTCTCTTGGACTGCAAGGAGCTAAAACAAATCAATCCTAAAGGAAATCAGTCCTGAATATTCATTGGAAGGACTAATGCTGAAGGTGAAGCTCCAGTACTTTGGCCACCTGATGAGAAGGGCTGACTCATTAGAAAAGACCCTGATGCTGGGAAAGACTAAAGGCAGGAGAAAAGGGGGACAGCAGAGAATGAGATGGTCAAATGGCATCACCAACTAGATGGATGTGAGTTTGAGCAATCTCCAGGAGTTGGTGATGGGCAGGGAAGGCTGGCATGCTGAAGTCCATGGGGTTGCAAGTTGTTGGACATGACTGAGTGAATGAACTGAACTGAACTGAGTTTTGAATGTAAGTGGTTGCTATGCAAACAGCTGCCATTAACAATGTTTCTTCTTTTGAACTGAGTCACAAAACTCTCTAAAATATTTAACTAGATTAAAATAATTTTTAAGGAATTGTGTAAAATTTCCGGATAGCAATATTTTTTCTACGTAGCTTTAAAATATTTGGAACAGAGTAAGTATATATCACATGAATTTATCTAACTTGGATTACAAAAATGGAGAACTTCAAGATTTTTTATGGATGAAGAACTGACTTTAACTATGAAGGTAAATTCTAGACTATAATACAGTGTGTTATAGATAAAAGGTCATATTAATCAACATAATATAAAAATTAAAAATTAATTTAAAATAGTTTTATTTGTAAGTGAGTTTTGTGGTTATAAAGTATGTAATTTAAGGCATACTTTCTAAAGTAAGTATATATAGTGCACCACTCTCTGAGATCACTATATGAACTTCCTTTCATTTGTGCATAATAATAATAGTACGTGCAATACACTCTAGACATTCACTGAATATTAGAAGTGTTTTGGTATTTCAGTGTAGGACAGAAATCAGATATATTTGAGAAGCAAATGTTCATTAATTAATGATTAACCATCTTCCTAAATCCAAGTTTGAAGTTTGCATGAGCCAATCTACTAGAAAAACCCAGAAAGGATTACTTTATATTGAACATCTAAAATTATTAAAATGCTACCAAAGCCTCATAAAGTGTATATTGATGATTAGGTTTCCACAGCATACACTGGGCTTCCCTTGTGGCTCAGATGGTAAACAATCCACCTGCAGTGCAGGAGACCCTGGTTCAATCCCTGGGTCGTGAAGATCCCCTGGAGAAGGGAATGGCTACCCACTCCAGTATTCTTGCCTGGAAAATTCCATGGACAGAGGAGCCTGGCAAGCTACAATCCTTGGGATCACAAAAGGGTCCAACATGACTGAGCAACTTAAACTTCACTTTGGGGCTTCCCAGGTGGCACTGGTGGTAAAAAACTCGTTTTTCAATGCAAGGGACATAAGAGATGTGGGTCCCATTCCTGTGTTGGGAATTCCCTGGATGAGGTTATAGCAATCCACTTCAGTATTCCTGCCTGGAGAATCCCCATGGACAGAAGAGCCTGTTTGGCTACAGTTCATAGGGTTTCATACAGTCGGAACTTAGCATGCATGAATTCATAGCATGCATAATCCTGGAAATAATAAAGTTTGCCTTTCTATATAAGTTGCTTCTTCATAAAACTGCTTGATGGTAATTTCCAATTTTGCAGTTACACATTACATTTTATAATCCAAACTTACATTATTCTTGAACATCATGTTTTTCCTGTCATAAGCATTGTGGTATTTTGATTGTTCATACATGATCATGTGTATTATTTTACATGGACATTGCATTAGTCATCTAATCATTTTAATCTTCATGTAAAATCCAAGCACCTGTAGACTATTTTATAAACCATTTTGAACCTCTGGATTTCCTTGATCCTCACACTGGGTAACATTGGTGGGAACAATGGCAGATGAATTTAAGTCATATTATCAAAAAGCCCTATCTTGCTTTCTTAAGGGCAATGGTGATACACTGTGTAGAATTACATAACCCTGACAGTCAACTCTATGGTTTGGACTTAACTTTTCCAGAGTATAATAATATGGAGTGTGCAATTAAAATAGTAAGAATCAATCAATGTTCAGTGATCCATCTACATGGATAGTCAATTCTCAGCCGGGATCTATTTCCCCACAATGTAGCTCCCAAGAGCCACTTTTAGACAAATTCTCCTGTTGCTTTATGTTTAATGTTCTTGTAGTAGATAGAGAATGGAAAATGTAGACCATCTTATATGGATATAGATCCATAGTTTAGCCACTCTTTATCACCAAAGAATTTTGCTAGTACATTTTCTCATTTCACAGGGATTTATGGGGAACTAGCCTGCCAAGCAATTCTAATTCAAAATTCAGATGGCTGAGTTCTTGTTTCTTCTGAAACTTGTACATTTAACCTCATAAATTGATCACCAAGACCCAGGAAAGCCATGGTCTAAGAGGTTTTTTTTTTTTTTTTTTTTTTTGCTTTCTTTTCTCTAAACTCTCATCACTTCCTCCAGTACTGTTTCTTTACATTCTTATTCATCGAAGGCCAAGACATAATGTGAGCTGATTCTGAAAAGCACTTAGAGATGCCGTTTTATTCCCAGCATCTACCATTGTACAACTTTGAAATGAACTTTCTTGGAAGACTGTATGCAGGCAGTCTAGCCAAACCATGAATATCTCATATAATAATTTAATTTTTTCTCATTGTCTTTCATAGACTAATTTATTTTTCTCAGAGTTGTATCTTCACCTATCTTCATCCCATACTTAGTTTCTAGGAGTTTGCCCAGCCATTTCAAGAGACCATTGTAAAAATGCAAAAGAAATATCACACACACAAAAAAAAAACATTGTAAACACTAAAAAATGTTTAAGTCTTCAGTTTTATTTTTTCAAGAATCTCTTTAAGTTAGTCTTGAGATTTTTATCAAAATTCAAACCTTTCCATTTTAAACTACAGAGTGCAAATTTAGATACAATTATCATTTCTAAGTTTGAATGACACTTTTCAAACTCTGGATTACAAGAAAGGGGCCACAGCCAGTTAGAGACAGATCAACACCTTGAAAATACAAACATACACTGTCTTACCTATGATTTTGCAAAGACAAACATAAAAGGAAAAGTTCTTTTCAAAATTTCAGTAGAAATTTTAACTGTTTTAAAAGGTATAGATTGCATTCATTTAGATTTTATATAAGGTGGTTTGTAATGTGTACCTGAGTCCTCTAAAAAGTTTTAATGTTACACCAGAAGATAGAAAGAGGACCTCATGGTAAACAAGCTTTATGAATGTTCCTTTCACATTCATTGAAACAGTATCCACTGTGTTCTGACTAAATGCAAGGTACTAGTGACACAGTAAATAATAGACTAGTTATCTTTCAAAGGACTCACCTCCTCTAAACAATGGAAAAAATTTTAAAACCTGGAAATGTTATTGTTATTAAGACTTTCCTTACCTGTGTCCAGTTCCAGTGGACTTGAAATTTCCCTAACACAGATGCTTCAAGGAGAGAGTCAAGAGTGAATCTGCTTGACTTAGCAAAATTTCAGCAGTGCCATTCACCACTCTTCTAGGCATGCATAATTCAGAACATTCCCAAAGAGACTGTTGTTGTAAGGTATGAACTCAAAAAGCCAACTCAAAAACTCAACATTTAACCAAATATTTTCAATAATTATTGACTTTCCCAACTCATCATGAGATAGCAATAGGCTTCTATATCACTATGTTATTGTTTGACAAGAACCTTTTAAAAAGGAAAATCTCTTACAATTTTATCTCAAAGTGAATTGCTTAGTATTGAACCACAAACATGACAAATAACTTTGATGATCTTTAACTAAAACAATATTAATGAGTATATGAATTGATTTTCTTGTTTTAAAGCCTAAGTACTAGAATCAATAGTAGATTTCACCTAGTAATCAATGTAATTGAAAATATATACTATTTAAGCCCATGAAATATAAAAAAGCTTCAGGTAGATTTTCTATACTATGACAAAAACATTTAGAAGAAATTTAAAGAAACTGATGCTTATAAAACATTCCTTGAAATTATAAACCTAACGTATAAAAAATGAATATCTTTAGTCTGTTCTTCAGTTCAGTTCAGTTCAGTTCAGTCACTCAGTCATGTCCAACTCTTTGAGACCCCATGAATTGCAGCACACCAGGCCTCCCTGTCCATCACCAACTCCCGGAGTTCACCCAAACCCACATCCGTCGAGTCAGTGATGCCATCCAGCCATCTCATCTCTGTCCTCCCTTTTTCCTCCTGCCCCCAATCCCTCCCCGCATCAGAGTCTTTTCCAATGAGTCAACTCTTCACATGAGGTGGCCAAAGTACTGGAGTTTCAGCTTTAGCATCATTCCTTCCAAAGAAATCCCAGGGCTGATCTCCTTCAGAATGGACTGGTTGGATCTCCTTGCAGTCCAAGGGACTCTCAAGAGTCTTCTCCAACACCACAGTTCAAAAGCACTAATTCTTCAGTGCTCAGCTTTCTTCACAGTCCAACTCTCACATCCATACATGACCACTGGAAAGACCATAGCCTTGACTAGACAGGCCTTTGTTGGCAAAGTAATGTCTCTGCTTTACAATATGCTATCTAGGTGGGTCATAACTTTTCTTCCAAGGAGTAAGCATCTTTGAATTTCATGGCTGCAGTCACCATCTGCAGTGTCTGTTCTATTTTCCTGTAATTGGACCCTATCAAAGTCATTAAAAAAATCCACTTATTTGTTTTTACTTTAGAATATTTATTCTAAAAAACAACATAAGACAGACTCAGAGAATTCACTCATGCTGCCTGAAATGATACCAAAAGTAGGATGTCTATAAGTGTGAATATATTTTTATGAAAAAGAAACATTTTTATATGGTATATCTATGCTACCATTGTGGAGAAGGCAATGGCACCCCACTCCAGTACTCTTGCCTGGAAAATCCCATGGATGGAGGAGCCTGGTAAATTGCACTCCATGGGGTCGCTAAGAGTCAGACACGACTGAGCGACTTCACTTTCACTTTTCACTTTCATACGTTGGAGAAGGAAATGGCAGCCCACTCCAGCGTTCTTGCTTGGAGAATCTCAGGGACTGGGGAGCCTGGTGGGCTGCCGTCTAAGGGGTCACGCAGAGTCAGACACGACTGAAGTGACTTAGCAGCTTAGCAGCATGCTACCATTGAATGTTAAAAGATAGCAACTGTGAAGGATGGAAGGGGAAAAGAATCAATTTCTGTATTCCAATAATAAATCCACAGAACAAGATGTTCTAGAAACTGTGAGGGGTTAAATGGTATGGACTTTTTCTTGAAAATGTATAATCTAACAGAGTTACAAGTTAAATACAATCAATGTTTACTTTAATGAAACCACAAGTAATTATCAGATACCATAACATCACAAAAACAAAAAGAGAAACTTAAAAATGTAGTTTAAAAGGCAAATCAACTAAGTCCTTTTATATCATAAGTCCTAAATACTTAGTAACAAAAATTAAGAATAGAGAGAGTGAAAAAGTTGGCTTAAAGCTCAACATTCAGAAAATGAAGATCATGTCATCTGGTCCCATCACTCCATGGAAAACAGATGGAGAAACAGTGGAAACAGTGTCAGACTTTATTTTCTGGGCTCCAAAATCACTGCAGATGATGACTGCAGCCATTAAATTAAAAGATGCTTACTCCTTGGAAGAAACTCCAGTACTTTGGCCACCTCATGCAAAGAGTTGACTCATTGGAAAAGACTCAGATGCTGGGAGGGATTGGGGGCAGGAGGAGAAGGGGACAACAGAGGATGAGATGGTTGGATGGCATCACTGACCCGATGGACATGAGTCTGAGTGAACTCCGGGAGTTGGTGATGGACAGGGAGGCCTGGCGTGCTGCGATTCATGGGGTCGCAAAGAGTCAGACACAACTGAGCGACTGAACTGAACTGAACATGCTAAAGTAGAATCCAAGTAGTGTACTGTCATATCTTCAAATGATAACTGAGTTTGGCACAGAGTATATATACAATAGGTCTATGTGTAAATCAATGATGCAAAAAAATAAGCAATGGAATAAAGCAGATGGCTGCTTCAGTCAGGTAAGGGTTTGATTCTTAGAAGAACTGAATTTTCCTTTTAAGGTCCATTTATCGCTAAAAGTGTTACAATCTGAATTTTTTTTAAAGCGGAAATATTTCAGAAGGAGAACTTGCTCACTTAAGAGGAACTGAATTTTAGAGCTAAACATCTTTAACTTTCGTTTCAGGACATACCACACAATGGCAGCAATGCTCAACAAACACAGAAGCTTTGCTTTCTCTGTGAACAGTTTCTAATAAGTACAATATAAACAAAAATAGTCATATTAAAATCACATGTACACACACACATATATACACACATAGAGGTGATTTTCCAACAGCTCATTTCATAGTTACAGGAAAAAAAAAACTATAAAAATAATTCACCATCAGGAATTTCACAGGAAGGTTTGAGAACCACTGGTCTATTTATGGTTTCTCAGACTCCTCCATTTAGATGGCCAGTAGGAAGACCTGAGCTCACCTACTCCATGGGCACACCCAAATCACAACTGTTTGCAGAACAATCATCAATGAAGAAGTTCAGCACTTACCAGAAAAGATCTTCTACAGATAAAGATATAGAAAACAACCGAAATGAGATGAGTAGGAGGAAATGAGTTGAGATGTAGTCAAACCCCATATCTTTGGGTAGATATCCAACAAAAAGGAGAATAATTTTTATTGCAGCTTCTTTCCAAGGAGCAACGGGTCTGAGCCCCACATCAGAGGTCCTGTGCCAGGGAGACAAGCCCTCAAATATTTGGCTTTGAAAGCCAGTGGGGCCTACATTCAAGAGAGCCAGAGAGTTGTGAGAAGACTCTGCTCTTAAAAACTGCACATAAATCTCACGTTCTCCAACATCCAGAGCTGAAAGGAACCTGTGTCAGACACTTGCTGACCTTGGAGAGCTTCATGCAAAGGCAAGAGGCAACTGAAACTCACCCTGGGGACATAGACATTGGCAGCAGACATTTTTGAGGGTTTAGTTCTCCATAAGGTCACTGGTGGTGGTAAGCACCATTTTGAAATCCTCTCTCAAGCTTCATAGTGCTGGACCCTGAACCTACCCAGAAGCCAATTGTCACCAGTCCCAGGACATCCTAGGGAGTCAGTTAGTTGAGTGGGGACATGACCCTACGCACCAGCATGTCAACAGCTTCAGGACCCCTGAAGCCCCAGGTGCCAAATGCTGGGCTGTTAAAATGCATTTGAAAATAACATATTAGCAACTTTAAAAAGCACATATATATATATATATATACACACACATGACTATATATAAGCCTCATGGTAAACACAAACCAAAATCTGTAATAGATATATGCTGCTGCTGCTGCTGCTGCTAAGTTACTTCAGTCATGTCCTACTCTGTGTGGCCCCATAGACGGCAGCCCACCAGGCTCCCCTGTCCCTGGGATTCTGCAGGCAAGAACACTGGAGTGGGTTGCCATTTCCTTCTCCAATGCATGAAAGTAAAAAGTGAAAGTGAAGTCGCTTAGTCATGTCCGACTCTTAGCGACCCCATGGACTGCAGCTCACCAGGCTCCTCTATCCATGGGATTTTCCAGGCAAGAGTACTGGAGCGGAGTACCATTGCCTTCTCCGATAGATATATGCACACACACACACACAAATGAAAAAGGACCCCAAAAATAACATTGAAGTTAGTCATCAAGTCACAAGAGAACACAAGAAGAAAGAAAACTTTATCTAATAAACCAACCCCAAAACAATTAACAAAATGGCAATAAGAACATATATATCAATAATTCTTTTAAGTGTAAATAGACTAAACATGCCAATTAAAAGACATAGAGTGGATAGGAAATAATAAACAAATGCAAAGGCAACCTACAGACTGAGAAAAAATATGATGCTATTAACAAGGGATTGATATCCAAAATATTCATTTGACAGTTCATATGACTTAATATCAAAAACCTAACAGTTCAGTTCAGCTCAGTTCAGTCGCTCAGTCGTGTCCGACTCTTTGCGACCCCATGAATTGCAGCACGCCAGGCTTCCCTGTTCATCACCATCTCCCGGAGTTCACTCAGACTCACGTCCATTGAGGCTGTGATGCCATCCAACCATCTCATCCGCTGTCATCCCCTTCTCCTCCTGCCCTCAATCTTGCCCAGCATCAGGGTCTTTTCCAGTGAGTCAGCTCTTCGCATGAGGTAGCCAAAGTACTGGAGCTTCAGCTTTAGCATCATTCCTTCCAAAGAAATCCCAGGGTTGATCTCCTTCAGAATGGACTGGTTAGATCTCCTTGCAGGCCAAGGGACTCTCAAGAGTCTTCTCCAACACCACAGTTCAAAAGCATCAATTCTTCGGCACTCAGCCTTCTTCACAGTCCAACTCTCACATCCATACATGACCACAGGAAAAACCATAGCCTTGACTAGACGGACCTTAGTTGGCAAAGTAATGTCTCTGCTTTTGAATATGCTCTCTAGGTTGGTCATAACTTTTCTTCCAAGGAGTAAGTGTCTTTTAATTTCATGGCTGCAGTCACCATCTGCAGTGATTCTGGAGCTCAAAAAAAATAAAGTCTGACACCGTTTCCACTGTTTCCCCATCTATTTCCCATGAAGTGATGGGACTGGATGCCATGATCTTCGTTTTCTGAATGTTGAGCTTTAGGCCAACTTTTCCGTTCTCCTCTTTCACTTTCATTAAGAGGCTTTTTAGCTCTTCTTCACTTTCTGCCATAAGGGTGGTGTCATCTGCATATCTGAGCTTATTGATATTTCTCCCGGCAATCTTGATTCCAGCTTGTGTTTCTTCCAGTCCAGCATTTCTCATTATGTACTCTGCATATAAGTTAAATAAGCAGGGTGACAATATACAGCCTTGATGCACTGCTTTTCCAATTTGGAACCAGTCTGTTGTTCCATGTCCAGTTCTAACTGTTGCTTCCTGACCTGCATACAGATTTCTCAAGAGGCAGGTCAGGTGGTCTGGTATTCCCATCTCTTTCAGAATTGTCCACAGTTTATTGTGATCCACACAGTCAAAGGCTTTGGCATAGTCAATAAAGCAGAAATAGATGTTTTTCTGGAACTCTCTTGCTTTTTTCATGATCCAGCGGATGTTGGGAATTTGATCTCTGGTTCCTCTGCCTTTTCTAAAACCAGCTTGAACGTCATGGATTTCATGATTCGCGTATTGCTGAAGCCTGCCTTGGAGAATTTTGAGCATTACTTTACTAGCATGTGGGATGAGTGCAATTGTGCGGTAGTTTGAGCATTCTTTGGCATTGCCTTTCTTTGGGATTGGAATGAAAACTGACTTTTTCCAGTCCTGTGGCCACTGCTGAGTTTTCCAAACTTGCTGGCATATTGAGTGCAGCACTTTCACAGCATCATCTTTCAGGATTTGAAACAGCTCAACTGGAATTCCATCACCTCCACTAGCTTTGCTCGTAGTGATGTTTTCTAAGGCCCACTTGACTTCACATTCCAAGATGTCTGATTCTAGATGAGTGATCACATCATCATGACTATCTGGGTCATGAAGATCTTTTTGTACAGTTCTTCTGTGTATTCTTGCCACCTCTTCTTAATATCTTCCGCTTCTGTTAGGTCCATACCTTTTCTGTCCTTTATCGAGCCCATCTTTGCATGAAATGTTCCCTTGGTATCTCTAATTTTCTGGAAGAGATCTCTAGTCTTTCCCAATCTGTTCTTTTCCTCTATTTCTTTACACTGATCGCTGAAGAAGTCTTTCTTATCTCTTCTTGCTGTTCTTTGGAACTCTGCATTCAGATGCCAATATCTTTCCTTTTCTCCTTTGCTTTTCACCTCTCTTCTCTTCACAGCTATTTGTAAGGCCTCCCCAGACAGCCATTTTGCTTTTTTGCATTTCTTTTCCATGGGGATGGTCTTGACTCCTGTCTCCTGCACAATGTCATGAACCTCCGTCCGTGGTTCATCAGGCATTCTATCTATCAGGTCTAGGCCCTTAAATCTTTTTCTCACTTCCACTGTATAATCATAAGGGATTTGATTTAGGTCATACCTGAATGGTCTAGTGGTTTTCCCTACTTTCTTCAATTTAAGTCTGAATTTGGTAATAAGGAGTTCATGATCTGAGCCACAGTCAGCTCCTGGTCTTGTTTTTGTTGACTGTATAGAGCTTCTCCATCTTTGGCTGCATAGAATATAATCAATCTGATTTCAGCATTGACCATCTGGTGATGGCAAAACTCTATTAGTCTTTTCCCTGCTTCATTCCACATTCCAAGGCCAAATTTGCCTGTTACTCCAGGTGTTTCTTGACTTCTTTTGCATCCCAGTCCCCTATAATGAAAAGGACATCTTTTTTGGGTGTTAGTTCTAAACTAACACCCCAAAACCTAACAACCCAGTCAAAAACTGGGCAGAAGACCTAAACAGACACTTTGGCAAAGAAGATATACAGATGGCCAACAGGCACATGAGAAGATGATCAATATCACTAATTTTGGGGCTTCCCTGGTGGCTCAGTGGTATGTAATCCACCTGGCAATAGTTTTGGCCCCTGGGTTGAGAAGATCCCCTGGAGAAGGAACCCCAGTATTCTTCCCTCCCCAGTATTCAACTCACCCCAGTATTCTTCCCTGGGAAATCCTATGGACAGAGGAGCATGGAGGGCTACAGTCCATGGAGTCGCAAAAGAGCCAGATGTGACTTAGCAACTAAACCAACAAAATCACTGATTATTGGAGAAATACAAATCAAAACTACAGTGAAGTATCACCTCACAGCAGCCAGAATGGCCATCATTAAAAAGTCTACAAATAATATATTCTGGATAGAGCATGGAGAAAAGGACACCTTCATGCACTGTTGCTTGGAATGTAAATTGGTTCAACCACTATAGAAAACAGCATGGAAACTCCTCAAAAAATTTAAAGTGAAATTACCATATGATCCAGGAATCCCTTCTGTGTGTTTATCCAAAGAAACCAATAGCACTATTTAGAAAAGCGATATGCACCTTGATGTTAGTTGCACCATGGTGGTTGCAAGAAAGAAGTGGAGCGGGGGTGGTGGAGGTGGGGAATAGGTGAGGGAGATTAAGAAGTACAAACCCACAGTTGCAAAATAAATGAGTCATGAGTATGAAATACACAGAAAGATGAATGTAATTGATAACTATGTGACATCTTTCCATGGTGCATCTTCCCTCATGGTTCGGTCAGTAAAGAGTCTGCCAGCAATGTGGGAGATCAGGGTTCAATCCTTGGGTCGGGAAGATCCCCTGGAGAAGGAAATGACAGCCGAGAATTCCATGGATTGAGGAGCATGATAGGCTACAGTCAATGGGATCACAAAGAGTCGAACAAGACTGAGTGATTAACAGTTTCACTTTCACTTTGCTTGGTGATGCTGTAATTAGATTGTTGGTGGTGATCATCTTGAAATGTATAGAAATATTGAATCCCTATGCCATGTACCAGGAACTAACACAGTGATGTCAGTCAATTAACTTCAAAAGACGAAAACAAACAAACAAAAAAAACACATACACAAACTGATAGATAAAAGACCAAATTTGTGGCTCTCAAAGGCAGGAGGTGGAGAAAGAGGGAATTAGATGAAGGCAGTCAAAAGGTATAAACTTTTCATTTTAAGTTTAGTAAGTTGTAGTGATGTAATGTCAGCTTCCAGGTGGTTCTAGTGGTAAAGAAACTGTCTGCCAGTGCAGCAGACTAAGAGATGTGGGTTTAATCTCTGGGTCAGGAAGAACCCTAGGAGGAGGGCATGGCCACCCACTTCAGTATTCTTGCCTGGAGAATCCCATGGACAGAGGAGCCTGGTGGGCTACAGTCCATGGGGTAGCAAAGAGTCAGACACAACTGAAGCAACTTAGCTTAGCTCACACGCAGTGATATAATATACTACATAATGAAGCTCATTAACACTGCTACAGGTTACATATGGAAGTTGTTAAGAGAGTAAATCCTAAACATTCTTATCATAAGGAAAAATTTGTGCATTTTTTCTTGTTTTTTATAATGTTGTATCAGTATGAAATGAAGGATGTTCACTGAACCTTGCAGCAATCATTTCATGTTGGGTGTTAGTCAAATCATTACACTGTATCCCTTTAACGTATACAGTAAGCTGTATTTACATTATATCTCAATAAAACTGGGGGGTGGGGAGAGACAAAAAGGAATTTCATGAACAACTGCAGCTCCTGTCTCAGCATTCTATGGATGAAAGATGTTTAACAGTGAAGTGAATTGCCTACTGTGATGGTCCATATTGAAGAGGGGAAAGACCCCAAGAATCAAAATTTAAGATGCTACACTCCCTGGGGATGAATGAGGTGAGAGGCTAAAATAGAGATGAATATTGAAAAAAAGTTAGATTTGGAGAATAATTACTAGAAAAGAGCACACAACTAGATTATATGAACTAAGAAAAAATCTGACATGCTGATTCTAATTTCATGAGCCTCTGAGACCAATAGTCCTATTGCTATATAATATTTTAACAGCCTGAACACTTAATCTAGTCTAAGGACACCAAATTTAAGCAAAATAATTTCTGACAGTTTTCATTTGACAGCTGTAGAACAATTTCAAAAATTACTGCGTGCCCTCAGCACTCCCTGGTGTCAAAATAGTCCTAGTGAAATAATTGATTTTTTATTAAGAAAGTGCCTTCCAAGTTTTTCCCAGTCTTTTCTAATATTTCAAGAAGGGGCAGTAGCCTTGTCCCTACCAAGGTCCAAAGCTAGGAACATTTGTGTCATCCTCTACTTTCACATTTATTTTCAATATCTGATTAGTCACCAGGTCTTGTAAATTCACTTTCCAAAATGTCTTTTGAATCTGGACATCCTTTTCTGTCGCAACCACTCCCTCACTTTTAGCTCTCATCTTTTTTTCATCTGTGTTTCTTCTGCAGCCCTGACAGAAATTCCTACCTCCAAAATAAACCTTAAATCTGACTACTTTTCTTAATCTCCATTAACACAAACCTGGTTTAGGCTCCATCACCTCTACCTTAAAACAAAATAACAACTTCCTGAATCATCCAGCTTCCAGGGTCTTTTATTTATTTTTTAATAAGACTCTGGTTGATCACTAAATGTCCCTAGTTTACAGTCTTTTGATGACTTCCTCTTGATTTTCAGATAAAATTTCTCAATATAAACAACAACACCCTGAATCCTCTTGACCCACCTACATTTATAAGCTCATCTAGAACAACTCTCCCCTGTCCCTCTGCTTGCTTTAGGCCCACTTGTGTATTCTTTTACTCCCCACCCACAATTCCATCTCTTCTAGTCACAGGGCTTTTGCATTTACTGGTATCACTGATTTTGAGACTTCTTTTTGACTTTTGACAGAGCTGGTTCCTTCATCCTTCCCATCTCAGTTCAAATGCCACTTCTCTCAGAAAAGGCTTTGCTGACAACCTGCTCCCAGGTGGCGAAAACATTCCCCCTCCCCAGCTAGGAAGACTCAATTAGATCTTCCTGTGTGCTCTGTTGTGATTCATATACAGAATTTTTACATTTGTTGGAGGATGTCATTGAGAAGATATGATGGTTGGTTGACCCCAGAGCTGCATCTGGGCAGCTTAAGACCCCTTAACCTCCTCCTCTGTCCTTGGAATGTATGTTTTACCAGTTAACACTATTCCCACACAAGGAGCCATTTCGAGGGCACAGCCTTGAAAGAATAATGTGATGTTGGAAAGCATCTGGACTGAATTCATGACTGACCCAGTTAAAGCCTCTATATATATGTTTAAAATTTTGATATACAAGTCTGGAGATCTAATTATCTTGCAGCCACCCAAAACAAGCCTCACGAGTTCCCTTGCTGATTAAAACTGCCACTTACCAACCCTGAATATTCACTGGAAGGACTGATCCAATACTTTGACCACCTGATGCAAACAGCCATCTCATTGGAAAAGACACTGATGGGAAAGATTGAGGGCTGGAGGAGAAGGGAGGTACAGAGATGTGATGGTTTGATGATATTACTCACTCGGTGGACATGAGTTTGAGCAAACTCTGGGATACAGTGAAGGACAGGGAAGACTGGAGTGCTGCAGTCTGCGGGGTCACAAAGACTTGGGCATGACTTAGTGACTGAACAACGACGACCAACCTAGAGTGGTCTGCCTCTTTTTTCATTCTCTTCTCCTCTGTGTCTGAGGGCTAGATTTGAATTTCACCAGGGAAATCCCAAGGTTGTGAACTACCAACTTTTATTACTATTGCTTCCGAAGTAGTAAATGCTTATAAATTTACATTTCAAATGACTTCAGTGAAAAGTAATATTCTCCGGCTTCACCTGTGTTCGCCAGTGTCAACCACTTTCAACTCATCTGTCTCTTTGGGTTTTGGTTCTTCAAATTTCTAAATAGTCTACTAACTCTATTATTCTCTGAAACTTTTTTTCTTTAGAAATTATCATATGACTTCTTAAAATAGAAAACAAATATTAGTTCTCTTACACTTCGCAAATTCTCCTAACTTCTATATTCACAATCTTTGCTCCTACTCCCCACCTGTAAACTAAACTGTGATGAACTTAAGGGTAAATGTTCATGGATTCAAATGTCCCTAAGTATTAGCTTAGTATACAGTGAAAGTGAAAGTGAAGTCGCTCAGTTGTGTCCGACTCTTTGCAACCCCATGGATTGTAGCCTATCAGGCTCCTCTGCCCATGGGATTTCTCAGGCAAGAGTGCTGGAGTGGATTGCCATTCTCAAAGGAAGAAAGGAAGGGGAAAAAGATGGAGAGAAGGAAGGAAGAAAGGAGCAAAGAAAAGAGGAAGAAAGAAGCCCCATCTTAAGCTCAGGAAACTGTCTTGAGTCCGAATTTCCCCCAGGGCTGTGGAAAGATTGGAGGTCTGCAGGCAAAGGAATGCCAAAGATGTGGCAACCCACCAGAAGTTAGGAGGAGGCAAGGGAATACTCCTCCACAAGTTTGAGAGGGCAAATAGCCCTGCCAACACGTGATTTAGAATCACAGGCCTCTAGAATTGTGAGACAATAATGTTTCATTGTTTTAAGCTATTAGTCTGTGGTACTTTATTATGATAGCCCTAGGAAACTAATACAAATTCTAAGGCCAATTTCCTATCTAAATGTAGTGGTTCTTTGAGGTGATGAACAATCTCCTTGTTTTGATTATTTTTCCATGGGATTATTCCAATTTCAAGACTTTGGCATAAACTGCTGGAACTGTTACTTGATTCATCAAACACAAAGCCAAACAAAATTTTAAGTATTTTGGTACATTTTAAATGTGACCAGTAGAGAGATTTGTTGTCAATTAAGCACTATTACCTATCATTTCACACTTTATTTTAATATAGCCTTCTTACATGGAGTTGTTTAACTGACAATATTTTGTTAGAACAAAGTTTTGTATGTCCAGATTTTAGCTGCTTGGAAATAAAAGTTGAAACAGCCAACCAAAAAATAAATGGAGGTATGAAACCATCTTCTATGGCCTGCTGTTAAGTCTAGAAATATCTTATTCTGTCAGTGTGATTTCATAGCAGGATGAAAAATGTCAAAAGTGAGGATGACAAATCAGTCTAGTGAGGAAAAATGACTCTTGGACAAGAGATGTCATTTGTCATGATTGCCATTTGACTGCACTTTCCCCTCTTCTCTCTTTCATATGAATGCAATTTTGTCATTAGTTTTAAATTATCTTAACTGCACAATGGCTTGATCATGAAAATTGTATTTCCTTTCAAAGAGTTTTGTCAAATACCAAGAGTTTCAAAATTGATATTATACTTGTGTTATTTTTGTGTATTTCAATGAATTTTTTAAAAATCTGTAATGCTTCATTTATCAAATATTACTATTTTTCAAACCAACTGGTCATTTTTCCCAAGATATAGGTAACACTATTGCTTGAAAAAAAAAATTTTTTTTTTTCAAAACTGACACAGTTGAGTGCAGCTTTCTGAGCCACTGCATAATACGGGTGGTAATTAAGCCACAGCTTCAAGGTTGCATGGACACAAGACAATTCAGCCTAATGAAGTATCGATCGGCTGCAGTCGAGGTAAAACAAGTTGACATTCATTTAGAGGTAGCAATGCGAATATACCACAATGCCACCAAAGAAATAAAGGGAACAAACAATGAGGCTGAATTTTAATCTTGCAAACACAATTAAGAATCTTATTTATAGCATGCTGCTATCACTTAAACTAAAGCTAATTGCATACTTACTGCCCTGACATAAGATACTTAAATCAGCAGAAATTATATATCCTTAGCATAATGGCAAAAAAAAAAGAAAAAGAGTGCCAGAAGTTTAGTGTTTCAATTAGAGACAACACTGCTACCTTAGAAAACTATACTGATCAAAGTGTTTGCAAACAAATTTCCCACATATTTGCTTTGGTGTTTGGTTTTGGGTCTTCATGTTTCTAAATAGTTTGCTAATTCTACTATTTCTTGAATATTTTTGCTTTAAATGTTATCATTTGACTTTGTAAAACTGAAAATAGAAAGTTACTATTTCATATGCCAAATTTCATATTTCTTTTATTTTATTGAATACAATTTACTAAACGTTTATTGAACTGGCCTTACTTTCTGCATTAATATACACATAAAGGATCAGCATTTCTCAACATTGTCTGTCTTTCAAATATGTGCTAAATTTAAGTTAACTAGTAAGAAGACCTATCTCATAGCATGCTTTTAAGCTGTCACTGGTATAAAGAATTATAAAGATTCGTTGTATCCATTATTTTTAATCAACCATAGATTTTTATGATATGAGTCTAAACACTGTTTCAGAGCATAATGACATTATATCTACAAAATAAAATATTTGGCCATTTTATTAAAATTTAATAATTATTTGTAAATTAATACATAAATTTAAAAAATCTGATTAGAAATTGCTGCAGCTTCTAAGTCGCTTCAGTCGTGTCCAACTCTGTGAGACCCCATAGAGGGAAGCCCACCAGGCTTCTCTGTCCCTGGGATTCTCCAGGCAAGAACACTGGAGTGGGTCGCATTTCCTTCTCTAATCCATGCATGCATGCTAAGTCGCTTCAGTCATGTCCGATCCTGTGTGATCCCATGGACAGCAGCCCACCAGGCTCCTCTGTCCACAGAAGTCTCCAGGCTAGAGTACTGGAGTGGGCTTCCATTTCATCCTCCACATGGATATACTACTGTTTTAATATTCTCTTATAGTTTTATGTCCATTTTAATTAAGTAAATCAGGAGCTGAATATGTTGCTCAATACTCTCAGTGATCTTAAACAGAAAACTAGCTTTTCTTAATCTAGTATATGGAAAGTTCATCTTGTGACAAATGGACTCTGACTTACAATGTTAGTGGAGATGACTTACTTTGGAGAAGAAGCCAGGTTTTTATATTTCAAGAAGACATATATATCACAAATTCTACCTAGAAGTCATTTAATCAAAGCCTTCACATAGAAATTAGAATTCAAAATGTATTTATGTTAAGCAATGGATTCAAAGTTACTGGCATTACACAGATTTCAGAAATCATATTTTCTCATCAATATTTTCATAAATATAAAAAGTTCCTACTCTAATGAAGAACCAGTACTGATGTGCAGCATTTGTAAAAATCACTTTACATTAGAAATGTGGTTCACATTATTAATATATAAGGAAATAATACTCTTAGCCACATATGGCTTCTTAACAATTTAGAAGCAATAAACAACATTTTTTTTGTATAAGTGATACTACTTACAAATATGGTTTATCAGATTCATTGTTCTCCAATTGTTCATAAACGACAATTGTCATTTTAATTACTTCATTGTGTGTAAATCATTGCTCTGTAAGCATATCCATGGCCTGGTAAAAGTAATTCATTTATTGAAAATTGAATATTTCTTATTGTGAGTTTGGTACAAAGGGTGCTGAGAAAAATTCGTCTTTCAACTTTTTTTTGAGTGAATATTGAATGAATAGTGAGTCATACCTATCATCCTACTTGCCATGTGAGAAATGGCAATAGTCAAATGATCATGGAACATCAATGAGGTGGGCAAACTGTGAAATAAAAGGGAGATAAAATGGAGAGGAAAATTGTAATGCATGAAATTTTGCTTAAGAATTAATGCATCATTTTCTAACTTTTCCAGGAATACAAGCTGAAGATATAAAAAAGTGGAAATATAAGAAATGCTTTGTAAATTTTTATAATTGTAATCATTTGGCAGTCTTATCAATACTTTTTGTATTGCTGGGCTTCATTCAATACTTTCTGTAGTTTTGTGAAGATAATCTGATTTCATTGTTATGAAAATTTCACATGGCAAAAAAATAACGTATAAAAGGAAGTTCAATGAAAAAACCCCCACTTTCTACTCAGGCTCTGTGTCCTTGTCCACATTTTTAAATTTCTGTTGTAATTTTCCAGATACTTTCCATGGATATGAACACAAAAGTCAATTCTCTTTTAATTCTTTCCCACAGAAATAAGAATATATAGTTTCCCTGTTTTCTATTATCCTTTTGTTTCTCTTAACAATACCATATTTTATTCAATCTAAGACATCATCTATTAGAAGATGCACCATTATTTAAAGTTCTAAGAGAAAAGAGAAATACTACCAGTGAAACTATAACATGATGCTTTTATCATTTAGAATTTAAACAAAAATGTGTTCTTTTGTGCATGCATTAAAAAGGGAAAATTTGATTCTTTAAGATATCCTACAATTTCATATTCCAAAACCACCTACTTGAAATTACTTTTAAATTTGTAGCCACCAAAGTCTGTATTTTTTTTTTTTTTTCTCACAGTGTTGGTATTTGTTCTTTCAAGTGCTTGATTTAGCGATTCTTAAAAGAAGCCATAAAAAACATAAGAGCCATCTGGATGTCTTCTTTGGAGAAATGTCAGTTTAGGTTTTCTGCCCATTTTTTAATTGGCTTGTTTGTTTTTCTGATATTGAGTTGTATTAGTTGTTTGTATATTTGGATATTAACCTCTTGTCAGTTGCATTGCTTGCAAATATTTTCTCCCATTCTGTAAGTTCTCTTTTCATTTGTTGATAGTTTCCTTTGCTGGGCAAAAGATTTCAAGTTTGATTAGGCTCCATTTGTTTATTTTTGTTTTTATTTCCTTTGCCTTGGAAAACTAATCTAAGAAAATATTGCTATGATTCACATCAGGAAATGTTTTACCTACGTTCTCTTTTTAGGAGTTTTATGGTGTCATGTCTTATATTTACCTCTTTAAAACATTTGGAGTTTATTTTTTATATGATGCGAAGGAGTGTTCTAATTTCAATGGCTTATGTGTAGCTTGCCAGCTTTCACTTCCAGGCAGCTGACCATCATTCCAAAGTTTGAGCCTGGTGTTTTGTTGTGCAGGTCATAAAATTGCATCAAGCCTTCTCTTGGAAAATAGGATTTTGACATTATCTAGATTTCAGGTATTTTAGAATGTGCAAAGATGTACCTTAAAATTGAAGAAATATAGTATATCTTATAAATCTGCCCATTTCAGTACACATATTTTGACCCCTTTTACCTCTTTGATGGTGGAATAATTGTGTATTTGTGATTCTTTACCATCTGAGCCACCAGGGAAGCCCATGATTCTGTATATTTGTATAATATTGTGTCTGCTATGTAACCAGACCCCTATTGTTAGAAATTTAATTTCTTATAATTAATTTGTTTTTCTTTGTTTTATTGAAATCTTTCTTTTCTCTGTTTGGTTGATTTTCCTCAACAATAGTGGAAAGAACATCCATATTTATACAACTTTGTGGACATGTGTCCTGTGAATAAAAATCCTAGATATAAAAATAATCAAAGGAAATGTACATTTAAATTTTGAAATAATTTTAAAACAAATTCTGTCCTTCAAGGATTAATGTTCTGTACATTAATATGCCTCATTCTCTAAACTCACACTAATATTATGCATTTTCAACCTTTTAAACTTTAAAAAACCTAAAAGGTGTTCTATGTAAATAATGAATAGTATCCCTTGGAGTAGTCTAATCCTTCACTTCTGAGTTAAACTTATTTATATTTTCTGTCTTATAGGAATCATACGTTGTTTTCAGGGGCTTTCAATTGTTTAATACTATTTGTAAAAATGAAATGCATTTTAATATTTCTATGTTTCAGGTTTGTTTTTTTTTTCTTTTAAGGGGAAGATAATATTTTTCCTAATGTAGATTTGAAAAAAAGATTTTTCTCTAGTTCTTTCTTAGGCTTTTTATGAAACACTACAGTGACATTTAAGGCAAATTTGTGAAAGGATATATTTTTAAAATCAATCAGAATTATACTACATTAGCTTTGGCACAAATTTGAGGAGTATCTAATTGTCCCCTTTCATTTTGCATGTGAGAAATCCAGGACCCAGAAAAGTCAAATGATTTTTTCTTTTATGTCAATAAATTGGAGATCCGAGACTTGAATCTATATTTTTGCACTCAGAGTTTATTCCACTATAACATTAATATATCAAAGTCTGAAAAAATGTAGATACTCAAAATGGCCACAAAATAAAAGGATTTTTAAAAGGTCATGGTTAAAGTGATTTTTGTTGTTGCTGCTGGGAGAATAAAACACAAAATCTTGTAGTGCTAGACTGGTTATTTTGTCCACAGTCAATTACCAATACAATAAGATACTTCTGGAAGACTATAGCTGTAAAGATAGTGTGTATTCTGTATCATTAGAACCACTGATAAAGAAACTAATAAAATTCGATTATAAACCATATCTTCATTCTAGGTGATAATACATTGCTTAACTCAGAGTTTCAAAAGTGTTTCAGATCACAAATACTTATCTCTTGTAATATACACATATATTTACTAATTTATAAGACCTATCATAGCAAATATGTAATTTATATTTTTATAAGGTTGTTAATAACAACATATTATAAACTCTATTATTTCTACTACACACATCTATAGTATTGCAATGAATGGCTGATGAGGCATATTGCAGTGAAGTGAATATTTATTTCAACAGAGTGTGTCTCATCAGCTATTTATTTCAATATTGTTTATGTCACCAGAATTTTGACTGATAGCCTTTTCTTGAGACTGTTCTTACCTAAATATCTAACATGCCAATCTAGTTTTAGGTAAGCTATCAATCTTCACTGGTTTAGGATAGCTTGGAAAAATCTCTTCTTTTTTGTCCAAGTTTGGTGGTCTGGAACCATTCTACAAATTGGAAATTTTATTCAGATTAAAAAACTTACCAGAATTGGCAAACATGTCAGACCACTAAAAGTAGGTGAATATATCCTGTAAGCTCCTAAATTTCATTGAAAAAAAGACCCTGATGCTGGGAAACATTGAGGGAAGGGGAGAAAGAGGGTGCAGAGGAGGAGACGGTTTGATGGTATTACTGACTCAATGGACATGAGTAGGGAAGCCTGGTCTGCTGCAATCCATAGGGTTGCAAAGAGCCGGACATAACTTAGAGACTGAACAACCACAAAAGTTCCTAAATTAGAACATAGGTTAAATTTGCTACTTAAGAGTCAGGGCTCTCATTTATGCAGAGTAGAAGCCAGAAAATTAGAAAGAGGTCATTTGAAATAATTTAAATGGCTCTGAGTATTCCAAACATGCAAACTCCACTTGTCTATAGAAACAATCCCTCATCTCTTTCTCTCCGAATATCTCTCAGTCTCTCAGAACATCTGTCTGATGGGATATTCCTGCTTTGGCTGACAATACTATAATGATTTTACCTGAAGGAAGGTAACCAAAATAGTTCTTTTTGAAGTATATGTGAGTTATCTTGTTTACTCCATATATCATATTCCATTGTTCCTAGAAATTTAAATAGAATCAGCTTTTTACATGTCCCAGGAGGTAATTATACACTTAAGGCCATGATAATAAACCTTATATCTCAAAAGAATTTAAATAACCTAAGCCAGACTGGAAGAAACACAAGCTGGAATCAAGATTGCCGGGACAAATATCAATAACCTCAGATATGCAGATGACACCACCCTTATGGCAGAAAGTGAAGAGGAACTAAAAAGCCTCTTGATGGAAGTGAAAGAGGAGAGTGAAAACATTGGCTTAAAGCTCAACATTCAGAAAACTAAGATCATGGCATCCGGTCCCATCACTCCATGGGAAACGGAGAAACAGTGGAAACAGTGTCAGACTTTATTTTGTGGGGCTCCAAAATCACTGCAGATGGTGACTGCAGCCATGAAATTCAAAGACTCTTACTCCCTGGAAGAAAAGTTATGACCAACCTAGATAGCATATTCAAAAGCAGAGACATTACTTTGCCATAGTCAAGGCTATGGTTTTTCCTGTGGTCATGTATGGATGTGAGAGTTGGACTGTGAAGAAGGCTGAGCACCAAAGAATTGAGGCTTTTGAACTGTGGTGTTGGAGAAGACTCTTGAGAGTCCCTTGGACTGCAAGGAGATCCAACCAGTCCACTCTAGAGGAGATCAACCCTGGGATTTCTTTGGAAGGAATGATTTGAAGCTGAAAGTCCAGTACTTTGGCCACCTCATGTGAAGAGTTGACTCATTGGAAAAGACTTTGATGCTGGGAGGGATTGGGGGTAGGAGAAGAAGGGGACGACAGAGGATGAGATGGCTGGATGGCATCACTGACTCGATGAACGCGAGTCTGAGTGAACTCCGGGAGTTGGTGATGCACAGGGAGGCTTGGCGTGCTGCGATTCATGGCGTCGCAAAGAGTCGGACACAACTGAGCGACTGAACTGAACTGAATCATTTATGTTGAACAAAAATCTAGGGAGTGTGTATGCATGAAATCGGAGAGTGCTAAAAGTGCTAGATTAGATAGAAAGAAACAGAATTTCAGATTAGGTTGGATTTCTCAATACTTTTATGCAAGATTCTCAATTTATTTTAAACTGAGTAGCTGGAAATGGTTCTAATTTTAATTCTGAAAGCCAACTGGAGGGAAAGAAAAAACTTTTCCCCTCCATAGTCAAGAAAAGCAAGAATTTGAGCCAGTTTCATCCAGACATTGTCTTTTTGTTAAATGAAGTAAATGAAGGTTAGAAAATACACACTTCTGGCAATGTCTAACTAGTATTAGACAAAATATTAAAGTGAAAAAATGATAATAATATTAGTAACAATAACAAATTGAAAACAGAGAATTACCAAAATCTCTTAAGAATGACCTACAATAGCTAGAGTGAAAATTTGCAGAAGCAGGTCCAAAATTTGAGGCCAAAATAGATGAAACTGGCATTTGAGACTATTTTTCTCCTTATGATAACTGACATTTCTCAGGGCAACAGTCAAAATTGTAGCTAACAGATGAAGACTCCTAAGAAGTTTGGAAATTCAGTACTATATATTCAGTTAAACAGATGGCATAGAAACACAGTTTTAAAATCTAGCAAAATGCAAATAAATAATAAATTTTGAAAATGTTTTAAATTAATAATAATAATGCATATTTAGAGGAGCCACTGTAATCCTAAATGCATATATTGGAACAGAATGAAACTGAATGTGTTAGTTGCTCAGCTGGTCTGATTATTTATGACCCCATGGACTCTAGCTTGCCAGACTCCATGGAATTTTCCAGGCAAGAATATTGGAGTGAGTAGCTAGCCATTCCCTTCTCCAAGGGATCTTCCTGACCCAAGTATCAAACCCAAGTCTCCTGCATTGCAAGTAGATTCTTTACCATCTGAACTACCAGGGAAGCCCTGGAAGAGAACAAAGGCTAAATACAATGATGTGAGCATCTACTACATGAAATTAGCAACAGAGTAGCTCATTAAGCTCAAAGAATATATTAAGTAGATAATGAATAAGAGACAAAAATAATGAAATAGAAAACAAATCTACAAGAAAGAGCAACAAAAGAACAAATTTATAAACACCAGGGAAGACTTATCAGACATACAAATAACACGACTGTGAATTATCATTATCAAAAATTAAAAGGAAACATTACTATATATCCTCTTTTACAAAATTAATATTGGCAATTATCAATTTTAAATTAAAGAGATTCAAATGTTATTTCTCAAATTCCACAAAGGAAATCAGAAGCCAAGATAATAGCATCAAACAAAAGGAAATCTACCAAAGAATATTATAATACCAATTTGACATAAACTGTGTAAGAGACTAGAAAAAGAGAACTTATTTTATAAAACTACCATGGCTTTTCCACCAGAACCTGAAAACATCACAACAAAGAAAATCATAGAGCAATAACATATATTTTATTTAGAAACACAATTTTTAAAATCTAGCAATAATAAATCATAATAAATAATTTACTAATTTATTTATTTGAGGGTGTAAACATGAAAAATACTTTGAAATTAATGAATATAATTGACCACATTAACAAAAAAGAAGAAAAATCAAATAGTCATGCCAAGGGAGTTGGTTTTTATATATGAGTCTGCCTCCTTCCCAGGTTGCCAGCCTCCTGAATAAAGCAAGGTTTCCTTTCCAACCAAAAAAAAAAAAAAAAAGAAGTCATGTCAAAATGCAGATAACATATTTGATCAGTTTATGTAAGAATTCATAGGAAAAACAGATTTTTTTTTAGTCTGATAAGAATTTAGAACACCCACATCAAGTATTGCATTTAATGATAAAACATTGAGAATCTTTATCTGTGAAAGAAAAAATAATCTCTTTTTCAACAATTCTATTCTGTGTATAGTAGAAAGCTCTAGAAACCCCAATAAGACAAAGCAAAAAATAAAAAACTTCATATTTAAAAATAAATAAAATTATCCCTTATTTACAAATATATTACTTTAAAAATTCAAATTAATTAACAGATGAATTTAGCAAAATTCATTAATAAATGAAATTATTTAACAAATGAAATACAAGATCAATATATAAAATTCAACTGAATGTCTATATTAAAAACAAGTAAAAATTAAAATTGTAAAAGAAATGGTATTAGCTGTTTTCTGTTGTCATTACAAATTATCATAAATTTAGTAGCCAAAGCATGACTAATTACAAAGTCTGTAAGTCAAAATTCAGGACACAGAATGATTCAGCTGATCTAGTCTCTGGGTTTCACAAGGTCAGAATCAAGTGGGCAGATCTACATTCCTTTGTGGAGTCTGTAGGAATGAATCTACTCAAAAGTTCATTTACAGTATTGCAAAATTCAGTTTCCTGCGATTGTGAGACTAAGGTCCCAGTTTCTTTGATGGCCATTGGGTTCTAGGAGGCATCCACAGTCCTTGTTTTATTGTCTTTTTCCTCTCTCTTTAAAGCCAGTAAGAAATAGGTCTAGCTCTTTCCACGTTTCAAATCTCTTCAACATTCCTTTCTGCCTCTTATTTCTGCTTCCTTCCAGTTCAATTCCTGGGTCGGGAAGATCTACTAGAGAGGGATATGTTACCCACTCCAGTATCCTTGGGCTTCCTTTGTGGCTCAGCTAGTAAAGAATCCACCTGTAATGTGGGAGACCTGGGTTCAATCCCTGGGTTGGGAAGGTCCCCTGAAGAAAGGAAAGGCAACCCACTCCAGTAGTCTGGCCTGGAGAATTCCATGAACTGTGTAGTCCACAGGGTCGCAAAGAGTCAGACACGGCTGAGCAACTTTCACTCACTCTCACTCACTCTGCCATATTTCTCCTAACTGCCAGAAAAATTTATCTCATTTTAAAAGCACAACTGATTAGACTGTGTTCACCTGGATGATTCATGGAAATCTCCCTATTTTAAACTTTGTAATCTTAATTGCATTTTCCAATTCCCTTCACAACAGTACCTAGGTAAGTGCTTGACTGAATAAGCAGAAGGTGAAATTCTGAGAGGCGGAATCTTTAGAATTCTGCTTACCACAAAAAGTGCTCAGACAGTTAAATATCTGCCTTCTATGCAGGAGACCTGGGTTCGATCCTTGGGTCTGGAAGATCCCCTGGAGAAGGAAATGGTAACCCACTCCACTATTCTTGCCTGGAATTCCATGGACAGCAGAATCTGGCAGGTTACAGTCCATGGGGTCCCAGAGAGTCAGACATGACTGAGTGACTAACACCTACCACAAAAATAATTTACAACAGTCTCTTTCCTCCCAAATCCAGCCTCATAGTTTATCCTTATTGTAAAGAAAATACTGTAAAAGGCTGATTAGCTTACCAACAATGGGGTCTATACCAGAAAGCTCTGAAAAAGCATTATACTTGTTACACATACTCTACCACATTTAATCCTCACAAAAATCCTCTGAGATACATCTTAATAACTCTGTTTTACAAATGAAGAAATCAAAACAAAGAAGTGTGAAACAACTGTAAAAGGTCACAAAGAAAAAGTGGTAAAGTGAAGACTTAAGGCCAAGTTTCTTCATTATTAAAAACAAAACAAAACAAAAAACCTGTGCTCTCAACCACCCAGATAAGTGAAAAGTGAAAGCATTAGTTACTCAGTCATGTTTGACTCTTTGAGAACCCATGGACTGAAGTCTGCAGGCTCCTCTGGTCCATGGAATTCTCCAGGCAAGAATACTGCAGTGGGTAGCTGTTCCCTTCTCCAGGGGATCCTCCCGACCCTGGGATCGAACCCTGGTCTCCAGTATTGCAGAAAGATACTTTACTCTCTGAGCCACCAGGAACAGAGACTCATAACTTCAGTGTTAGACCCAAGAATCACAGAGTAGATGCTCAGAAAATGCATCTTGAATAGAAATTAGTGAAGCAGTTCTAAATTTTAAATCTCAGTTCAGTCCAATACAAATAATTGATGAACAATATAATATTTTGTTTCTTATTGCTAAAGAGAAACTCATATACTCTAGTTTTTTCTTGCACATATTTTTTACTTGCCTTATAATTAATCATTCATTAAACTTTCTTGGTGAGAAGAGATTAATCAATTCATCAGAAACTTATATAAAATACTCTGCCAAGGGCTCAGGACACTGATATTTATAAAATAGTCTCTTCCTCTTAAGGAGATAAAGAAAAGATCCTAAACACACACAAAATATTGACAACCCACAGAAGTATGTATATGTATAGAATATATATATGTCAATATGTCACCAGCAGTTATTATACTATTATTATATTATTATATGGTTTCATATAAATGGAGATATCTATTTAAGATAGAGGAGACTATGGTATGCTGAAATTTGAGAAAGAATGTGCTCCGATTTGGATAAATGAAATAGCATGAAGTATCACAAAGTAATTAATATTAAGCTAAAACTAAGTAGATCAACTGAATTTAGTTGGTGCTCTTGGTAAGAACAACTGCCATTGTCTGCCAGGGAAGGAAAACTGTTTCAAGATGCTTGAAGATATAGGAGTGACAGGATTCACTGATGTGTAAGAAACTTACAGAATTGAACCCAGAACACATGGGGAGTCTGTTCTGCCTGTCATTCATTTTTCTTACACAGAAAAATTTATTCATTAAGAACTTATTTAAGTCATGCTGGCTATAGCCTTTAAGTTTAGAAAAATGGAAAAGGGATTTCAGAGAGGAAAAGTGAACAGCTTACACCATATAAAGAATGAGAGAAAAAAAAAAAAGCCAAAAATAAAGGTTAAAAAAAGAGAGAGAGAGAGAAATGAAGAGATAGAAAATGAAAGACAAAGTGATAAAAGAAAACAGGAAGAGACGACACTTCCCTGGTGCTACAGTGGTTAAGGCTCCACTCTTAAACTGTAGGAGACTTGGTTTTGATCCCTGGGTCAGGAAGATCCCCTGAAGAAGGGATTGGCTACCCACTCCAGTATTCTTGCCTGGGAATCCCATGGACACAGGAGCCTGGTGGGCTACAGTCCATGGGGTTGCAGAGTCAGCCATGACTGAAGCGACTCTAACAAGGCCAAAACACAAACAAAACAAAACAGGAAAAGAGAAGGAAATAGAGCAGAAATGAAGAGAAATAGATAAGAAGAAAAATAAAGGGGAAATGGTGAAGGAAGAAGGAGGAAGAAAAAAGGGAGGGAAAGCAGACACTTGTATGGCAAAAAGTGTGTGCCTGTGTGCTCCATTCTGTCTGAATCTTTGCGAGATTTTTACCACTGTGCCATCTGGGAAGTCCAGATGGCAATAAAGCAGTGTCCAATTTTCTTTTTCCTATTTCTATTCATCTCATAAATAAAACAATAGACAAAAAGCAGTATTCTATGTGGATTTCAAATACTAAGACATCTTCTATGCAATGACAAGATAAGCCTAGATAAACTGTTTTTAAAACATTGGTTTGATTTATCTGGAAAGTTGTTTTTTTTTTTTTTTAAGTGCACTGGCAATTATTAGAACCTCTTGAGACATTTATCGTTTGTTCGCCTCCATCCATTCACTCTCTTGTAAGAAAAGATAGAATTTTTATTTAGGAATCACCCTCCCTGTTTCTCAGCTTCCCAGGTGGTCTAGTGGTAAAGACCTATCCTGCCAATGCAGGAGACACAAGAGACTCGGGTTTGATCTCTGGGTCAGGAAGATCCACTGGAGGAGAGCATGGCAATCTGCTCCAGTATTCTCACCTGGAGAATCCCATGGACAGAGAAGCCTGGTGGGCTACAGCCCAAAGGATTGCAAAGAGTAGGACACGACTGAAGTGACTTAGCACACATGCACATACAAGCAAGTCTGAAGCTGGAGACAGCCTTGATCCCTCCATATTCTGTTTTCCTCCCTGGAACAATGTTGTTGCACCCCATGGATGCACAAGGCCTGCACTTGCCCAATTTTAGGTTAGAAGAAAAAGCCCTGAGTCACTGACAGAGACAGCTGTGGTTTAGTGGATCTTACACATCTGAAGAAATGTCCTGGAGCAACAGCCCGTATGCAGGACAGAAGGAAGGCAGGTGGAGTCCAAGGAGATGAGGGACAGACAGTTATAGGGGGAATTGACATCATGTTGGGGCTTTCCTGGTGGCTCAGGAGTAAAGAATCCGCCTGCAAGGCAGAAGCTGCAGGAGATGCAGTTTCAAGCCCTGGGTGGAGACAATACCCTGGAGGAGGGCATGGCAACCTACTCCAGTATTTTTGCCTGGAGAATCCCAAGGACAGAGAAGACTGGTGGGCAATAGTCTACGGTCACCAAGAGTTGGACAAGACTAAAGCAACTTAGCATGCTCATTGTTTACCAGGGAAACTAGCAAAGGGACATGCCCCTCATGGCAACTTTGATAAAAAAATCCTTAGCTTGGGCCTGGAGCAAGTATGTGGGAAGATCAGTCATATGAGTGGGGTATAATTGAAGTAGGCACTGGTCACGAAGGGGATGGACAGAGAGCAAGGGAACAGCCACCTTGAGTGTCCTGACCGTAAAAGCAGGTACTGGTTTAGGGTGAAGTGAATCACTGCAGACAGGGATCTCCGTACTTTTGACCAAACCCTGCCCAAAACACTGTAGTAGTTTTATGGATTCTGAGATTGATGGGATGGGGAGAGCAGACTGCTAGATGTGGCCAGGAAGATCATATTCAATGTTTCCCTCTTCTTCCCCAGTAAAAAGTCCTTGGCAAAGGCATCTGAAGGGAACCTTGGTTGAAAGACTGTCTAACTCTCTGGAGACCTGTCCTTCCAGTTTTTCCCTGAGCCCAAAGTACCTCATTTTGCTCTCCACCCTGAGTGCCTTTCAGGGGGTATTGAAGGTCAGCAGCTGCAGAAGCATGTGATTTAATCCCTATAGAGGTAAATGGCAAGTGCCCATGGCAAGTACTAATCTACAGTTGACAGTAAAAATAAGTATACATATTAAGAGCTATAGTCTCCTTTCTTGATTTTATCTGTACTGCTACCATATTACTATGTTATTTTGAAGTGGAACAGCACTTGCCACCCTAAAATATGTCTGTTTGGCATAAGAGTTATTTAGGCTGTCTATTTCTAAGAAATAGCAGATAAGAAAAGCTCAGAAAAAAGTTTTCCTTTTATGAAGTATTTACACAGTTCCTTCATGGTCCAGTGGCTAAGACTTTGCATTCCCAATGCAGGAGTTCCTTGTTTGATCCCTGGTCAAGTAACTATATCCCACATTTTGCAACTAGGACCCAGAGCAGACAAATAAATAAATATTTTTTTTAAATAAACACATTTATAAGGTAAATATCCATGTATAAGGAAGTATATCTCTCTCTCCACCAGGAAGACGAGGATGATAAATCTCTAGGAAGTTACCAGGCAAGGATCTAAATTGGCATAACAGACTTACTTTTGTTTACTATGCTTTTCCTGATAATTTGGCATCTCTGGCTCCCCTAACCCCCAACATTTTCTTTTGCATTTAGTTGGAGACGTTATTTAAAGTTGTGGTTTGGGCCATCTAATGAGTTACACAGTTTTCCTGTCATCTCCCAGGTACATGGGAAGAATACATGTTATTATTAAATTTCTTTTTCTTGCTAACCTGTATTTTATTACCCAGGTTGGAGCAGGGATGTAGAGGTGTCTCAACAAAATGTATAACATGGTAGAGGAGACATTATTTTTTTCTCCCTTATGGTTTCCATCACAGTGTTGTCAAGTACCTCTGCTTCATTCAGTATCTTTTTTTTTTAATATGCAGTATTCTGATTTGTAAATTTGGGTAATATTTGATCTTACCAAAAATTAAGAATTTGGAAATGATCATAGACAATTATTTTTAACAAATTGTGTTTAATTGGTAATGATGGGGTCGCTAAGAGTTGGACGCAACTGAGCGACTTCACTTTCACTTTTCACTTTCACGCATTGGAGAAGGAAATGGCAACCCACTCCAGTGTTCTAGAGAATCCCGGGGACAGGGGCGCCTGTTTGGTTGCCATCTATGGGGTTGCACAGAGTCGAACATGACTGAAGCGACTTAGCAGCAGCAGCAGCATGGAATAACAAAGAAGATAGTTAAGAGGGGTTCCATTTGCCCTTTGGATTGGAGAAAATATTACATCCTTGTTGTTGTTGTTCAGTCGCTAAGTCATGTCTGACTCTTTGCAACTCCATGGACTGCAGCATGCCAGGCTTCCCTGTCCTTCACTCTCTCCTGGAGTTTGCTCAAACTCATGCCCATTGAGTCAGTGATGCCATCCAACCATCTCATCCTCTGTCATCCCCTTCTCCTCTTGACCTCAATCTTTCCCAGCATCAGGTCTTTTCCAATGAGTCACCTCTTCACATCAGGTGGCCAAAGTACTGGAGCTTCAGCCCAACATCAGTCCTTCCAATGAATATTTAGGGTTGACTGCATCCTATGGTGTCACAAAGTTCTATATTCTCTTCTGAGACTTTCAAAGAGCACAGCTGCAGGAACACAGGTGCTGTTCTTTTTAAGCCCTCTTACAGAAAGAGATAGTTTCCTATTTGTCTCTAGTGTCTTAAAATGGGAAAAATGATTCAAGGAAATAAATGACTGCAAACTTCACACAGTGACAGAGTTAGGATTTCACTGAAGGTCTACAGCTCTGCATTAGGAAGGCTATTGGTTTGTTGGTATTACTTATCTTCTTCATGTGTTCAATTTGAACTGGTTTTAAGTGGATGAATATCCTAGACATGGTCTAGGCATGCCTTGTTTCTGACTCTGCAACCCCTGAAGAATTAATGAAAACTGTGTATAATTTTTTGAAGTGAATTGTTTGCTGTCCATCACAGTAGCTTTATGAACAGAAGGTTCTCAAGGAACTTTCCTTTCATACCTTTTATTTCTTTCCTCCTAAAAAAGGAAGAGAAAACAGGAGACTTCCCTGGCTGTCCTGTGGTTAAGACTTCACACTTCCACTGCGGGAGGCACGAGTTCCATTCCATGCAGGTCAAGATCCTGCATGACCTACAGTGCAGAAACAAACAAACAAACAAAAAGTGAAAAAAAAGCTAAAACCTAAAAAACAGATTTCTGTGTTCATAAGCTGATGGATCAATTCAACTTCAATGATAAGCATTTTAAGCCAATTGGTAAATCTTGTTGAACAACTCTCTGAAACCTTTTGATTTAATTGACCCTGCTTACTATCTAGCACATAGCATTCAATGAAAGTATGTCTGTCAGATGCAAATTAATCATCTAGTTAATTTAGTCAACATGGTTAAATGAGTTTAACATACTGAGGCATGGTCTTAATCATCACCTAGAATGGTAAACCACAAGCCTGAAATGGCTCACACTTGGAAAAACAATACAAACTCAAATAGTGTAGCAAAATATTGTCTTTTAGTAGCTTGATGAAAGCATTTTTTAAATAATCAAAATGTTTTATGACCCTATAACCTGTTGTCTTTTATTTCTACAGGAAATCAGATTTACCCTTAAAGGGAAAAAAGAAAGGATATGGTATTGCAAAACCATGATAAATGTATCCTATTACATTTGCATTTAACATACTAACTGATCAGCATTAGCATTAGGTTAAAATATTTATTGCACTTATTCAAGATAAATTGCATCAATATAATATATTATTTAAGAACAAATGGGAATAATCTGCAGCAGTGAAGACAGCATCGTGCTTCATACTATTTTTTGACAATGACAGGTTTAAGAAAGTGTTAAACTACTTGGTTTATGATTTATAAAATATAAAAATGCAACTGTAAATATTTTAACATCTTTAGGAAAGAAGAATTAAAAGATATGACAACCATCCCAAGAGGAGGAGCATTCATGCCCCAAAGATATTTGAAGAGAAAAGTCTGCCAGGGACACCTTCTAGAAAGGACTGAATTAATCAGACTGTCTCCCTGTGGGTCCTTTCACAGTCCTGTTGTAAATGAGGAAAGTCATTTACATCTAAACAGATTCTTCAATAAATAACTTCCACCTCTGAATAATGCAGTTTAGGTTTTTCACTCTAACTTCCATGACTAAGCACTTAGTTCCTAAGAACACAAAATTAAACAATGTTTAGAGTCAAAATTCATCAATGTGTAAGTTTCCCATTTTCTCAGTTTCACTAGATTTGTTTTACCATTGGTGAAATCTGCATTAATAATAGTGTTCTATTGTACTGTCATAATGAAGGATGCTATTGAGATTTCCACTGACATCCTTTCTGTAACTGTTTTGACATCATTCTAGATAGTGCTTCCCATCATCTTGACATCATAGCATAGCCTGCCCAGACCTCTGGTGATATTGCTTCGCATTGTTTTAACATCACAATCTGGTCTGCGTAGATTTGTATTGACCTCATTTTGCCATCAATTTGACACTGTAATTTGGTCTCCATGGAAACACAGAAACCATTTTGTCATTATAATTTGTCATTATAATGTGGTGTCTATGTGCTTATCAAAATTGTTTTCATATAGCAATTTGACATCACAACACAATCTCTATACGCTCAACCTCAGAACGTTATGACGATGGAAACTGCATTCAAATGAGTGGGGATAGACTTGTGATAAGAATGAGAAAAAAATATCCATTGTATGTGTTCAAAAGATATTTTTCAGTCTTAAGTATGTGCACAATTTAAGGTTTTATTTCCTTTTAAAATCAAGAAATACCACTGTAGTAGGTGTTTTTTTGTGGTGGGTATTGTTTTATGCAGTTTAAATCTCTAAATTCTTGAAAAAATATCCCTCATTTTCTCAGAGCAAATTTTATTCTGGTGGCAACAATTGGAATGTGCAACTATCTTTGTAAATTTCTTTCAGTTCTCTAGAGTTTCTGATGTTAAAATTTTTGCTCTGACATAGTAAATGAGGAACTCTCTTTAAACTAATTTTTCAATTTTCCTTCCTAAAAGTCTTAGTAGTTTTGAGAGTTTTAAACTACAATTTAATTCTTCCCTAAAAATAGATTTTGGCATTATCTTCTATGATAATTTTCAGTACCTGCATTCTCTGGTAACCAATATATATTCAAGCTACTCATATTATAGGGCTATCCAGGTGGTGCTAAACGTAAAGAATCCTCCTGCCAAACAGGGGAGACCTGAAGGAGATGCAGGTTCAATCTCTGGTTCCAGAAGATCCCCGGAGTAGGGAATGGCAAGCCACTCCAGGATTCTTGCCTGGAAAATTCTATGGACAGAGGTGCCATGTCTACAGTCCATGGGGCCATAAAGAGTCAGACATGACTGGGCACTCATATTATATGGAGTGCATTTATTGGAACAGAGAACTAAAACACAGCAAGAAAATGGGTGGAGTTGGCCTTAAGGGTGTTACCAACCAGAGAATTGAACGTTCTCAAGCTCTGACTAGTTCTCACATCACTTCTGTCATTTCATGGTCTCTTATATCCGTTTAAGTAAATGTGGAAGGAGGAAAAGAAGTGACTGCTAACAGTTTCGTTCTTGAATCTGTAGGTTCTATGACCAGAGAGGAAGAATTTTAAAGTCTTCCTCAACCTCTGACTGAAATACCTCAGAGAAGAAACCTCTCATCCAGTCTGTGTTACCTGCTAATTATCAGATTAGTCACTGTGGGATACAAGATCAGACTGGCCTAATTGGGTGACCTATCACTCCCATCTTTGCTTCCCTGGTGGTGCAGAGGTTAAAGTGTCTGCCTGCAATGTGGGAGACCTGGGTTCTATCCCTGGGTCGGGAAGATCCCCTGGAGAAGGAAATGGCAACCCACTCCAGTATTCTTGCCTGGAGAATCCCATGGACAGAGGAGCTTAGAGGGCTACAGTCCACGGGTCACAAAGAGTCGGACACGACTGAGCAACTTCACTTTCACTTTCACTTTCAGACGATAAACAATCTGCCTGCGATGCAGGAGATCTAGGTTCAATCCCTGCGTTGGGAAGATACCCTGGAGAAGGGAATGGCAACTCACTCCAGTATTCTTGCCTGGAGAATTCCAAGGACAGAGGAACCTGGTTGGCTACAGTCCATGAGGTAGCAAAGACTCAGACACAGCTGAGTAACTAACGCCTTCAGTTCAGTTCAGTTCAGTCGCTCAGTCGTGTCCGACTCTTTGCGACCCCATGAATCACAGCGCGGCAGGCCTCCTTGTCCATCACCAAATCCTGGAGTTCACCCAAACTCACGTCCATTGAGTCAGTGATGCCATCCGGGCATCTCATCCTCTGTCGTCCCCTTCTTCTCCTGCCCCCAATCCCTCCCAGCATCAGAGTCTTTTCCAATATGTCAACTCTTCGCATGAGGTGGCCAAAGTATTAGAGTTTCAGCTTCAGCATCATTCTTTCCAAAGAAATCCCAGGGCTAATCTCCTTCAGAATGGACTGGTTGGATCTCCTTGCAGTCCAAGGGACTCTTAAGAGTCTTCTCCAACACCACAGTTCAAAAGCATCAATTCTTCAGGGCTCAGCTTTCTTCACAGTCCAACTCTCACATCCATACGTGACCACAGGAAAAACCATAGCCTTGACTAGACAGACCTTTGTTGGCAAAGTAATGTCTCTGATTTTCAATATGCTATCTAGGTTGGTCATAGCTTTTCTTCCAAGGACTAAGCGTCTTTGAATTTCATGGCTACAATCACCATCTGCAGTGATTTGGGAGCCCCAAAAAATAAAGTTTGACACTGTTTCCACTGTATCCCCATCTATTTCCCATGAAGTCATGGGACCGGATGTCATGATCTTCGTTTTCTGAATGTTGAGCTTTAAGCCAGCTTTTTCGCTCTCCTCTTTCACTTTCATCAAGAGGCTTTTTAGCTCCTCTTCACTTTCTGCCATAAGGGTGGTGTCATCTGCATATCTGAGCTTATTGATATTTATCCTGGCAATCTTGATTCCAGCTTGTGCTTCTTCCAGCCTAGCGTTTCTCATGATGTACTCTGCATGAAAGTTAAATAAGCAGGGTGACAATATACAGACTTGATGTACTCCTTTTCCTATTTGGAACCAGTCTGTTGTTCCATGTCCAGTTCTAACTGTTGCTTCCTGACCCGCATACAGGAAGAGGCAGGTCAGGTGGTCTGGTATTCCCATCTCTTTCAGAATTTTCCACAGTTTATTGTGATCCACACAGTCAAAGGCTTTGGCATAGTCAATAAAACAGAAATAGATGTTTTTCTGGATCTCTCTTGCTTTTTCGATGATCCAGCGGATGTTGGCAATTTGATCTCTGGTTTCTCTGCCTTTTCGAAAACCAGCTTGAACATCTGGAACTAACACCTTAGCATTATGCAAAACATCCTTAAAAACTGAGCAATATGAAAAAGGCTATTTCTGAATAAGAAAATAGGTAGAAATAAGGACAAATGTTCAATATGATATTACATTCTCCTGATTCACATGTTACTCTGAACTTTTTCCTAGTGTTTTCTACTCTGTCTTTAATGTGTTCAGATGGTTATGCTCTATGATTTCACTGTTAATACATTCCAAGGCACTTCATTATAATCTTTTTCAATTATCAGTAACTTGGATCTAGTTCTCAGTGGTATACTGCCAACTCTTCTTTTCACAACCTAGACAAGAAATTATTAGGATGGCCACCATCTACTCAAAGATGAATTTTGTTTGGGGAAGAATCTGCTTTGAAATCTCTCTAAATCTGAAATTGTTTGGGCTGTTTTATCTCTCACTTCCTTTGAATTAAGAATTTAAAACTTATATGTTATCTTTTTCTATGGAACAGTTTATTAAACCTTACAACTAGTATTAAACTATTCTAGAATAATTTTAAGTGCTTTCTTATTTTATTCTACAACATTCTTACAGAGACATCTCACAATACTCATTTCATATATGAGTAGGCTATTGTCCAAGGAGATTAAGTAGTTTGTTCAAAGACTCACAGTGAGTTTCGTAGTGTCTTGGTCTCCTGATTCTTAGTACAACATTCTTTGCATTATATGGCACTGCAATTGTTGCATTATTAAAATTCATCATTAGTCTTCCATTCATCTGCATTTCTGCAAATCTCTTAAGGTACTCCATTTCAAGCCTATATTGTTTAAAAAAGATCGTAAGTGTGACTTCAATTATGCACTTACTTTGTTAACAAAGTTCAATTTTTTATCCTTAACAAAAGCGAAGCCCTAGTGAGTAGGTTCCAGTCAGATATCAAATGTAAAAGAACAATAGAATTTCATGAACATGGCAGAAAAAAATAAGAAATTCATTACTTCCTGACTGTTGAATCTAAGTCCCAAAGTCAATTCTTGCTACTAATATGACTTTATAAATCAGGCAGGCAATATAAACAAGAGAAGAGTACCAGAGTTGCTCCAAAACAGGATCTCAGTAATATACATTAGACAGTAACACAACTCAAGTATTAGACACTTAAGAATAGGCTGCATGAGGTATGTGGTCTCTTTATTCATTTCTCTGTTTAGTATCAAGAGAACAACAATCAAGTCCACTAATGAACAGCAAGTAAAACTTGGCCTCAGTTTTAGGAATATTAGAGAAACACTAGGGAAGAGTAGATATTATGGGGAATAGATTATATATATATATATATATATGTATATGTATGTATATATGTATGTATTTGTTGTTGTTCAGTCATTATATCATGTCTGCTTTCTTGTAACCCCATGGACACCATGCACACCAGCACTCCATTCTCTCCCAGAGTTTGCTCAAAGCAGTACTATCTAACCATCTCATCTTCTGCCACTCTCTTCTCCCCCTGCCTTCAATCTTTCCCAACATTAGAGTTTTTTCCAGTGAGTTGGCTCTTTGTATCCTGTGGCCAAAGTATTGGAGCTTCAGCTTCAGCAACAGTGCTTTCGGTGAATATTCAGGGTTGATTTCCTTTAGGATTGACTGATTTGATTTCTGAGCAGTCCAAGGGACTCTCAAGAGTTTTCTCCAGCACCATGATTCGAAAGCATCAGTTCTTCAGCATTCAGCTTTTTTGTTATATATATATATATTCAAAAACAACTCAGTCCCAGTTGATTGCTTCCATGTGAGAACTCACAACTACTGTGGCTAGAGAGTCAGATTTTTCAAGGGTAACAATAAATTCATATATTCAGATAAAATCTTTAGATCTTTAAATTTTGGTAACCAATTTACAATGATCAAAAATGATGTTCAGGCTCCTGGGAGATCCCCATGTCCTCAGCTGAATTAGAAATACATATAAAGGAAGCTGAAACCTTGATGTAACATGAAAATTCTGAAAAGAAATGTATTTTAAAGATTACTGTGAGAACTCTGTCAGTTTGAAAGTTCATAAAGTTCAGAGTAAGGGTTAAACCAACCTTTCATCAATTAAGTAAAGGTGTACTTTTTCTTGCTTAGGCTGACAAATCTCTAATTTAAAAACAAAGGCTAGGAAACTAATTGAAACACTCACAGCTTAGACTGCTAAGTAAACCAGTAGATTGTTTGCTAGGAGACTTTAGTTTTCCAAATGACAAGACCTGAGCTTTAAGTAAGAATACAGGCTCAAATAAGGACATAGAGAGACAGTGTTAGTTGCTCAATTGTGTCTGACTCTTTGCGACCCCATGGACTGTAGCCTGCCAGGCTTGTCTGTCTATGGAATTCTCCAGGCAAGTATAGTGGTGTGGGTAGCCATTCCCTTCTCCAGGGGATCTTCCTGACCCAGGGATCAAATCTAGGTCTCCTACATTGCAGGCAGAATTTTTACCATCTGAGCCACCAGGGAAGCCCAAATATATAAGGATAAGGATATACCATGAAATTGTTACTTCTAACGGTAACCATTTGTCCAGAGGAACATGTAGGAAAATTCATCCCCCCAAAATGTGTCTCTTTGGCATAAGAATTAATTTAGGCTGATTATTTTTAAGAAACAAAAGACTCAGGAAGCTTTCCTTGTAACTCTTCCTATAACTGCTTTAAAGAATCTAGATAAAGGGCCTGTTCCCAGAATAGACCTTTCACCAGAGATACCTACAAAGAATATTAACCAGGTGTGATGGGGAAAGCTCAAAGGTGCCTGGAATCAAAGTCCACTCTTTTCCATCATCTCTGCATGACCTAGTAAATATTTATTTATCAAACATTTGCCTCTGCATCTCCTTATAGATTACCTTCCTCCTTTATTAAGCCCCAAACCATTACCTTCAATATCTCATATTTTTATTTAACTGAAGATGGTATTTAAGGTGAAGGTTTCAGCTATTTTGGTGAGATACTCAGTTTTCCTGGGTCTCTTCCATATATATATATATATATATATATATATATATATATATATATATATATATATATATATATATATATAAAACTAAACTTCTAAAACTTACAAAAAAAATTTCTCTTGTTAATCTGCTGCATATCAGTTGAATTCTTAGACAAGCCAGAAGAACTTCGGATAGTAACTGAAAATTTCTTCTTACCCCCAAATATGCCTCTTGATGATTGTGGTAATTGTACTGTACTTAAACCACACAAAGGAAATGGCTACCTTAATGCTATTCCAGAAATCCAAAGTACATTCTATGCCTTTTCTTTATCTCCTTCATTTTCTAGTACAGAAAACTTCTAAGAACATCTTTCTCCAACAAGAGGAGAAAATTATTATAAACAGTAGTAAACTAAAATCATTAATTAAAGCAAGGTTAAAGCAAATCTCAAAATTCCCGTAGTGACCCAGTACAACCAGCAAAAGACCTGATATCATTTATTTGAATCTGTGCTATACACATAATTTGCCTATTATCTGTAATTGTGTATTAGATAGACATAATTATGCCTAAGTGTCTTCCATTGAATTCTTTGTTTCTTAGGATAAATATCTAATGAGATGCTTAGAGTGGGTTAAGGATTGCACATCCTAATCTTTTTTAGAAATGCTGCCAATTCACATTACTATATGTGATAGTTTGAGAAGTTCTCCAAATATAAAACTCATTTAATTCTGTTTGTCTTAGTTCTCCTCATTTTGTGTGATCATAGAAAATCTTTTTGTAAAGGACCTTGTGGGGACTTCCTGAGCCAGACCCCTCCCCCATATCCTCTGCTGTAGGTCTTCTCTGAAGTACCCAGGTAATAGTATCTCATGTATATTTCTTGAGTTTTTCATATAGGAAAATATAGCAAAAAATGGTATAAACTTAATAACTATTTGATTATGTGTAAGTAGCCCTCCGACTTTCTGACACTTCAGGATTGATCACCATCAATCAGAGAATTGTGAAGGAGCTGATCACATACACTGGGATGCTCTACCCTCACTCTGCCTTAAAAAAAGCTTTGCTGAAAACTTTCAGGAAGTTCAGGATTTTGCAGTGTATAAGCCACAAATTCTCCTTGCTCAGTGTTGCAATAAATCTTTTTTTGCTCCAAACTCTGATGTTTCAGTTTGTTTGGCCTCACTGTGTGTCTGGGACACTAACTGTGCATTGGGTATGTTAACACAAATTTGTATGCCTGACACACAATGAGACCAAGCAAACTGAAACACTGGAGTTGATAGCAGAGAAAAGTTATTTCAGGGCCATGCAAGGACATGGGTGGCTTATGCCCTAAAGGCCCCTAACTCCAGAAAGGCTGTGGGTGAGCACTGACAGTAGCAGGATGGTATCACAGAGGTTAACATTATCAGTCTCTACAAACCTAGACTGTGTTTAGGTTAAAAGCAAAGACATCACTTCACTGACAAAGGTCCATATAGCCAAAGCTATGGTTTTCCAATAGTCATGTACTGATGTGAGAGCTGGATAACAAAAAGGCTGAGCACCAAAGAATTGTTGCTTTCGAACTATGGTGCTAGAGACGAATCTTTAGAGTCCCTTGAGCAATAAGGAGATCAAACCAGTCAATCCTAAAGGAACTCAACCCTGAATATTCATTGGAAGGACTGATGGCTGAAATTGAAACTCCAACACTTTGGCTACCTCATGTGAAGAGCTAACTCATTGAAAAAGACCCTGATACTGAGAAAGATTGAGAGCAGGATGAGAAGAGGGTGACAGAGGATGGAATGATTGGATGGCATCATTGACTCAATGAACATGAGTTTGAGTAAACTTCAAGAGATAGTGAAGGACAGGGAAGTGCCAAGGTACAGCCTCAGCAGAGTCCAGGGATATCCTCAGGATGGATGACGTTGGCGAATGAGGAAAGATAGAGAATGAGATAAGGAAAGAATGACACGGGGTGACCAAACTTCAGTGAGCAAGGCCAGTTTACTTTATTTTCCTCGGGGCTTTTATACCCTGAGTTATACATACAGCAAGGTGAAAAATGCAGAGTCAACTCAACATTCTATCAGTAATAACTTTTATCAATATCAGGTTCCTTCCTGCAAGAGTCTTATTTTTTGTACATTATCTTCTGGCCCGGAGGCCTGTTGATATTTTATGACCTCTTTTTGATAAATGTTGGTCAGCCAGAACAATAATTTTCCCTAAAAGTGTTTCTTCTTAAATTCCTAGCCTGCATCACCCTTAAAGTACAGAGTTACATTTTTATGGAACAAAGATTCAGTGGGTTACAGCAAAGAAAGAACTTATTAACTCAAAGTCTAATGTTGCTAATGCTAAGGCTATTACTTGTTTCTACTATGTCCTGACTATATGCATTCCCAGGAACACAATGGATAAGGGATGTGAGAACTTGGCAGCAAGCATAGGCTCAACAATGTTGCAAGAGTCTGGATAAACCTGCCAAGTAAGCTAGAATGCTAACAGGGGGTTTGAAACACTCCTTTCATGCCCAGGAGATTTATCAACTAGAGCCCTAAGTTAACTCTTTCCAGAGAAAGGTGGTCAGGGGCAGTCCCTTGTTAATGTCAGAAGAGTTGGTGAAAGACATAAAATAGTAAGACAGATTCTGGTTTGGGGGTAGATGTTCGAGCAGGTCTAGGGGGTCCCTTGAGTCCTGATCTCGCCTTTACCCATCAGGCCTCTTCCTCATGACCTTTGCCATAGGCAGGATTCTCCACGCTGGCTCCCAGCCGGGAAGCCTGTTGTGCTGCAGTCCATGGAGTGGCAAAGAGTCAAACATGATTTAGTGACTGAATGATAATAACTACAGGCTCCAAGAGGCTCGGACTAGGTGCTCAAGTTCATCAAGTAGTTAACATCTTCCATTTGTTGGAGAGGGAGGTGTTTTTACATTTGCAAAACAGCTCAGGAAATATGCGTCAAATACTATTATATAGGTACTTCAGAGAGGAGCTAAAGCAGAGGATATGGGGCTAAGCCTGTAGGGGAAGGCCACCTAGGGTCCTGCACCCTTACAGGTATATGAACTTATATTCAATAATATTTTCCCAATAAACTTAATTATATGTTTTTCCTACTTTGCTTCACAATATGGGATATTCAGGAAAACAGTTTTCTGAAGGAAAAAAACCAAAAAAACAAAACATGGTTTGTGCAGTATTAATGGACTTCCCTGGTGGCTCTCTTGTAAAGAATCTGCCTGCAGTACAGAAGATTCAGGTTCTATCCTTGGGTGGGAAGATCCCCTGAAGAAAAAAATAGCAACTTATTCCAGTATTTTCTGCTTAGGAAATCCCAACAGAGGAGCCTGGTGACCACAGCGAATGGAGTCTTGAAAGAGTCAGACATGACTTAGTGACTAAAACAAAAACAACAAAGTCGATTATGAATAGATGTCTACTTTAGGTGGTTATAGGATTGTGAATCACCTAGGAGACTATGCTTTAAATTTCAGAGTACTCTTTTTAAATCCTCATCCTTTCTGGATTGATTATAATGATTTAATTAATAATCATAGTATCTTTAATTATACATGTATGTACTACTTAAAAAATTATTTTTACATGCTACTTATATGCTACAGTCCCTGTGACAGGAGGAGAATTGTCAGATGAGTATGATAGATTTCCTACTCACAAATGATTTATTTTCTTCAAAATATTGCGAGATCTTTTGGGGTTTTCCCTGGACTACAGTCCATGGGGACATAAAGAGTTGGACATGACTGGGGGACTGAGCAAAGACATAGATAAGAAGGCAGAATTAACAGCTTCAGCAATGTTTAATGTATACTTACTCATATTAAAGACAAACAATCAGGGCAGAGTGATGTTAAATAACTTTCTCAAGATCATGTGTTTGAGTCAAGGCTTGATCCCAGGGTTTTTGACTCCAGAACCAAAGCTCTTAAGTTAAGAAACAGTCAATTAAAGAACTAGGGTTACTGTCTCCCCAACTTTCATACATGTACTCATGAAACTGTGTAGTTGCAACAGAGCTCAGTTACCCAGACTCTGAATTGTTGTTATCACTTAATCACTAAATGATGTCTGACTTTTTGTGAACCCATGGACTGTAGCCCACCAGGATCCTCTAGCCATGGGATTTCCTAGGCAAGAATACTGGAGTGGGTTGCCATTTCCTTCTCAAGGATATTTTCCCGACCCAGGGCTCAAACTCTGGTCTCCTGCATTGGCACGTAGGTTGTCCACTACTGATTCATCCTGGAAGCCCTCTGAATTGTTACAAGCCCTCTGAACTCTTCTCAAAGGTAGTGACCTGGCTTTACTCTGCAAATTGAAGACTCAGTTCCTTAGGAAAAAAATGTGTCTATATTTGCTTTCATAATGAAAGAATCACTTGTATCTAGATTTTTTCCAGCATCTCAATAACAGTTTCTACCTCTCAGCCAGCTTAACCTTGTTGGAGGCTACAGCGAAGAAAATAAACCTAGGTATTCTGATCATTTCACACTCTACTTTCACATCTACCCCAATCTAATCCTCAAATGGACAAAGACTGATTTGTAGTATGGTTACTTTTAAACACCAAAACACATTAACAAAAAAAGAAATCATAATATATATGAAGAAAGTAGGTATTTATTGATTAATAAATTCAGCCTTGAAAGAGGAAATGAACTGGAGTTGTTTTGCTATAAACTTATTTATGAAAATTTTAACAACAGTAAGAAAAATTTAACAGCAAGACCTTAAAGGCCATCTACCATCTGAACAATTCCCTACCAGAGACTGCTTCACAAACAGAAGTATTTTTCTGGCTCAAAAAACATCTACTACAACTACTAAAGGGGTGTGGCAGGGTGGTGGGCAGGGGGAGAAATAACATTTTAAACAACATTGGCTAAAGGTAGAGAAACAATCACCCACTAACTGATCTTTAAATTGTTCTTCCAAATACCTAATTTCACTTACAAGTAAAATTTTAATATCCCATATACATCCTCATTCTTCATTGTCACCCTATTACATGAGCTTTTACTATCTTATCGATAAAAATGAGGGTGACAGAAATTTCCCCAGCTTGATGTATTCATAGGTAATTATTACAACTTCAAGTATTTAATTCACGTATAAGGATTGTGTGTTTTAACAGCTAGCATCTATACATTTATTTCACTTTTCTAAAATCTACATACAAATTGTTACAATGTGTACACTCACAGGACATGTAGCATTTTGGAAATTATTTGGACTCAAAAACAGCTGTATTCTGGCTCTAAATATATACACTCTTTCTCCCCCCACCACCACATGCTTGCATTTTCCCATGTGATGTTAAAATGAGACCGTACCACATTACATTTTGTCTGTAACCTTCCCAGTTATCTTATATTCTATTAAGATTTCCCTGTAGCTTTATCCAGACTCTGCTCTGTCTACTGCTTTCAAAGCAAGGTATGGTCAGGTTTACTCCTATTTCAAGGTCATTTATACAGAAGCTAAATGAGATTGGCCCTAGTAGAACTCAAGGGAACTATATATGTTACCTTTCTTTTTCTAACATCTTCTATTCACAATTGCTGGGGAAGTGTGTGTGTGTGTGTGTGTGTGTGTGTGTGTGTGTGTGTGTGTGTTGCTATCTCTTTTGAACTTTGTTCTCTAACACAGTTTGCTCAGTCTATTAATACAACACTTTAAGGACATAGAGAAATAATAGTTATAGGAAAATAGTATTTTTATTTATGAAGGGAACAAGCATATCTACAATAGTAATACACACTAAAAATCAAGTTTGGAAAGCACTTATGCAAATCATAAGAATAAAAATAGATATTAAACCTGTGACTGTATGAACATCTTTACATGCAATTTCAAATTTGAAATGGCTATCCAAAATTTACCATCTTCTTTTAAGCTTTCATATGCACCTGATTTACTGTTTTAAACTGAATATTTTATTTTTTATAGTTTTAATTATTTATATTGTTTTTATAAAATTAATGGTGTTATGCTTTATAATACCTCAATAGATTTATTTTAAAGATACTAGAAGTTATTATCACATTTATCCTTTAAAATACTGTGCTATGAGTTTGATCATTTCAAATATGTTATATTTTAGTGGTTGGATTATAAATCAGGAATATCCATTGTTACATGCTTTCCTTAACAAATTAGAATATTTAATAGAAAGCATTTTTATTGTTGGAAAGTTGCAGCATTATGTGAAACATTTTGGGACCTCTACCTGCAGCTATAAATGATTCTGAAAATATAGTTTTAGCACATTTACTTATTCCCTGGACCATTGCTATGAACAAAAGAGACCACAGATTTTTTATTTTTATCACGTATGAATAGGGAATCAAACATGGAATATCTTTCCTTAGAAATATCTGCTCTGCCTCTTAAAGATCACACATTTGAAACACTCACTCATCTGCATATAAAAGATCATATGGAGAACCCCTGAGAGAATGAAGAGAAGCTAAAGGATTTGGATGAACTCAGTCTCCCTTTAGCCTTTGCCAAAAATAGTCATTTCGGTCCTTCAGATAGTGCAGTCATCAACTGAACACGCTCAAGTGATCCAAATAGATGCTACATGAAATAGAACAGTATCCAGCCTCAGTCAGTCAGTTCAGTCACTCAGTCGTGTCCGACTCTTTAAGACCCCATGAATCGCAGCACGCCAGGCCTCCCTGTCCATCACCAACTCCCGGAGTTCACCCAGACTCACGTCCATCGAGTCCGTGATGCCATCCAGCCATCTCATCCTCTGTCATCCCCTTCCCCTCCTGCCCCCAATCCCTCCCAGCATCAGGGTCTTTTCCAATGAGTCAACTCTTCGCATGAGGTGGCCAAAGTATTGCCTGAAAGAAAAGTGAAGTGAACGTGAAGTCCCTCAGTCATGTCCGACTCTTTGCGACCCCGTGGACTGTAGCCCTCCAGGCTCCTCCATCCATGGGATTCTCCAGGCAAGAATACTGGAGTGGGTTGCCATTTCCTTCTCCAGGGGATCTTCCCGACCTGTCCAAATCCTTGGTACACAGACTGTGAGCATGTTAAAATGATTGACGTTGTTTTAAGCCACTAAATTTTGGGTGGATTTCTTATGCATCAGTACCTTTCAGATTGTATTAAAATAGTGATTATATAGGGACTTCCCTGGTGATCCAGTGGTTGAGAATCCACCTCCCAGTTCAGGGAATGCAGGTTCGATCCCTGGTTGGGGAACTTTGATCTCCTATGCTGCTGTGGGGGGCAACTAAGCCCTGCACCACAACTAGAGAGCTTGTGAGCTCTAGAGCCTTTGCTGCACTACTAGAGAAGTCTTCAGGGGCCACAGCTAGAGAAAGCCCTAGTGCCATAACAAAGACCCAGAGCAGCAAAAAAGTGATTATATAAAATACAATTTCCATATCGATGTTTGCTCCTTAAAAGAAACACTACGACAAACCTAGACAGCTTATTAAAAAGCAGAGACACCACATTGCTGACAAAGGTCTGTATAGTCAAAGCTATGGTTTTTCCAGTAGTCATGTACAAATGTGAGAGCTATACTTTAAAGAAGGACCAACACTGAAAAATTGATGCTTTCAAATTGTGGTCCTGGAGAATCTTGAGAGTCTATTGGACTTCCAAGGATATCAAACTAGTCAATTCTAAAGGAAATTATCACTGAATATTCACTGGAAGGACTGATGCTAAAGCTGAAGCTCCAATACTATGGCAACCTCATGTGAAGAGCCGACTCATTGGAAAAGACGCTGATGCTGGGAAGATTGAGGGCAGGAGGAGAAGGGGGCAACAGAGGATGAGATGATTGGATGGCATCACCAACTCAATTGACATGAGTTTGAGCAAACTCCTGGAGATAGTGAAGGACAGGGAAGCTTGGCATGCTGCGGTTCATGGGGTCAAAAAGAGCTGGGCACAACTTAGTGACTAAATAACAATATATTTACAAATAGTCTTTTCTTTAAAAATTGCATTATTTATTCAACAAAAAGCCAAAAAAAAAATTAGCTCCTTTTTCTGTGTTCTAATAAAAGTTTTGTATATCTCCCATTACAGATTTGTTGCTTTTTAAAATATTGCATTTTAATTATGGGTCCATGTGTCTTGTTTCTCGGAGAGCTACCAAAAAAGACACAATACATATATAAAACAATAGTTTTAAAGACATTGAACATCAAATAATAAAGCTCATTAAAAGGCAGGAGAAAAACAAGGTGACTCCAGGATTGCCCTACTGTACATTGAGAAAGTGTTCCTGCTGTGGCAAAAAGAGGGGAGAACTCAGGTAAAGCCCCATGAGTTGAGGAGTTAAGAGTCAAATCAAGCTTCTACCGTGCACAGGATAAACCACTGGAGAGGAGCTTGATGTACAGAGAGAATTCTGTTTATCCACAGATGGTCCCCTGGAATATTCAGCTAGAAACAGGAATATTACCTAGCTTATCAACCAGACTAGAAAAGGGTACTGGATAGAATTCACAGATGGATCTTGCTTAAGAGTAGGGAATACCTAACCCTCAACAAAGCACTTCTCCAGAACCACCTAACACATTTTAAAAACAAGAGGTGAAACGATCAAACCTTTTCTACACTACTTAACCACATCTGAGAACAGAACCTAAGAAACTTTACAGAAATAAAACAATATCTAGCACCCAACTAGGCAAAATGCACAAAGCATGAGATACTCAATAAACTTTTGTATTGGTTGCAAACAAGGAAATACACCCTATAGTGAGAAGGGAAATCCAGCAATCAAAATGAATCTTAAACTGACACAAAAGTTAGAATTTGCAAAGGATATTAAAACAGTTATAGCTGAATTCCACAGGCTCAAAATATGAAGTAGAGATATGCAACATCTATATTTTTAACAGACTTAAATCAAACTTCTTGACATGAACACTTCAACATGGGAGATTTAAAAATATGCTAGATAGAATTGACAGAAGATTAGACAGAAGAAATTACACTTCCATAATTAATATGTTTCCCATATCTGCCAACAGATGTTTGGAAAAAAACTAAATGGAACATGTGCTTGGAGTTAAATAGGAAAGAGTAAGGGAGAGAAATAATATTTTTCTGTAGTTACACAATGACCTGGGCAGCTTACCCACATCTTATTCTCACAATATAATAGTCCACACAACAATAACAATCTCATTTGATTCTCATTGTAACATTATCCTGTTTTCAAAATAAGAAATTCAGAAACTTGTAGAATATTACACTGCTTAAGATGGTAAGAGCCAATATTTGATTCCATGTCTATCTGATTCTTCATACCAGACTTCTTTTGCTTTATTTCTTTGACCTCCTGAACATCAGTTTGCTAGAACAAAATGACTATTTCATTTCTTACCACCCTATCCACATTACAATCAGCAGGAAAGAAGAAAATAGGCCGAGGAGGCAAGTACCTTACTGTATAGAGTAGGACTATGAAACTTGTACACATAACTACTGCTCATTTTTCACTGGACAAAACACAGTCATATATCCACACCTATATAAAAGGGAGGTTAAGAAATGTAATCTTGTAAGTAAGTTCTTTTGTATCATTTCTTTTTAGATTCTTCATGTAAGGGTTGCCATTCAATATTTCTCCATCTCTGTCTGACTTACTTTACTCAGTATGACAGTCTCTAGATTCATCCAGTTTGCTGCAAATGGCATTCTTTAATTCTTTCTAATGACTGAGCAATATTCCATTGTATATATGTACCACATCTTTCATCAGACAGAAACAGACTCACAGACTTAGAGAACAAACTTATGGTTGCCAGGGTGGGAGAATGGAGGGAAGGAATAGTTAGGGAGTTTGGGATTGACATGCACACACTGTATATTTAAAATGCTTAAAATGGAGAGCCAACAGAGCTCTACTGTATAGCTCAGGGAACTCTGCTTAATATCATGTGGCAGCCTGGATGGGAGGGAGTTTGGGAGAGAATGGATATGTGTGTCTATATATGGCTGAGTCCTTTTGTTGTCCACCTGAAACTATCACAACATTGTTAATCAGTTATACTCCAATGTAAAATAAAAAGTTTAAAAAAATAAAAGACATAGAAATGTAGTCTTGAATTGGGTGTCCAATTCTTCCTATGGGTCCCTCTGTTGATTTACCTAGAATGCTATTCAGTTCAACAAGGCCATGTTTATTGATTCCCAGAGTAAGAAGCAAATTAAAAGGAAGGAGAAAGAGAAGAAAAAGGAGAAAAATAAGAGGAAGAAGAATTTGTTTCCTGTCATAGTCAATGATTAAAAAGTACTATTTTTTAAATTTTGAAATACTTAACATATGGTTCTGTTTAACTGATAGACTTGCAGTATTATATAGACATGTAGCCCTTGGTATTCACTCATACATTCACCAAATATTTACGAGCTGCTGCATGTCATGTGTTAGAGATGTGAAATTAAAAGATGCTTACTCCTTGGAAGAAAAGTTATGACCAACCTAGATAGTATATTCAAAAGCAGAGACATTACTTTGCCGACTAAGGTCCGGTCTAGTCAAGGCTGTGGTTTTTCCTGTGGTCATGTATGGATGTGAGAGTTGGACTGTGAAGAAGGCTGAGTGCCAAATAATTGATGCTTTTGAACTGTGGTGTTGGAGAAGACTCTTGAGAGTCCCTTGGACTGCAAGGAGATCCAGCCAGTCCATTCTGAAGGAGATCAGCCCTGTTCTTTGGAAGGAATGATGCTAAAGCTGAAGCTCCAGTACTTTGGCCACCTCATGTGAAGAGTTGACTCATTAGAAAAGACTCTGATGCTGGGAGGGATTGGAGGCAGCAGGAGAAAGGGACGACAGAGGATGAGGTGGCTGGATGGCATCACGGACTCGATGGATGTGAGTCTGAGTGAACTCCGGAAGTTGGTGATGGACAGGGAGGCCTGGCGTGCTGTGATTCATGGGGTCGCAAAGTGTTGGACACGACTGAGCGACTGAACTGAACTGATGAGCACAGTTATGAGTTAGAAATGCTCCATAAGCCTGATCATTTTAATGGAGAGAAGCAGATTTTTAAGTGAAAGAAAGCTTTTTTTCATGTTGTGCTGACAATCTATATAGAGTACAATGTGGGTATAGCGATTTATGTGACCAGTCTTATCAAAGGCAGTCCAGAAAATCTTCATGGAAAACTAACATTTAAATTGATTTTGTAATTGAACAGAAAGGGCAACATTAGTATACATGTAATAGCACATCTTCTTTGCGGATCCGCCAGCTCTTTACAAGTGCTAAAGTGTGAGTGGTAGTGTGGCATGCGAACCATGAAATAGCAGGCAGAAAACAAGTAATGGAGAGCTTTGTCTATTTTAGCATGTATTTTAACTTCTTCCTTATGTGCAATGAGTTAGTAGTTAAAGAACTGTTTCTTGGCTTAAGGTCTACTTTGTATTTTATTAGTAGAACTTTCATTTGACACGTTTATTTGGTATAAATTTTTACATCTTTCCTTCCAATCTTTTTGACCTTGTTATCTTGGGTGTGTGTCATATGACTAACATATCTGTAGATTTTGCTTTTATATCCAGAATGATGGTTTTTGTCTTGAAAGAGTTTATACATTTACAATTAATGTAATCTTTCATATAAATTTGTTTATATTGAGTATCTTAAGTATTTTCTATTTCAGACATCTGTTTTATTAGTTTTTTTTTCTTTTTGACTATTTCAATTAGCTTTTTTTTATAATCATACATTAACTATTTGACTACATAGATTTTATTGAAGCATAATTGACATATAGCATTATGCTAATTTCAGATGTACAATATAATGACTCTATATTTGTATACACTGCAAAATGACAACCAAAATAAATCTAGTTAGCATTCCTCATCATTCATATTTTAAAGCAAAAATTATTTTTCTTGTGATGAGAACTTTTAAGATCTACTCTCTTCAGTTCAGTTCAGTCGCTCAGTCATGTTTGACTCATTTCAACCCCGTGGACTGCGGCACGTCAGGCTTCCCTGTCCATTACCAACTCCCAGAGCCTACTCAAACTCATGTCTGTCAAGTCAGTCATGACATCCAACCATCTCATCCTCTGTCGTCCCCTTCTCCTCCTGCCTTCAATCTTTCCCAGCAGCAGGGTCTTTTCCAATGAGTCATTTCTTCATATCAGGTGGCCAAAGTATTGGAGTTTCAGCTTCAGCATCAGTCCTTCCAATGAATGTTCAGGACTGATTTCCTTTTGGACAGAGTGGTTGGATCTCCTTGCAGTCCAAGGGATTCTCAAGAGTCTTCTCCTACACCACAGTTCAAACGCATCAGTTCTTCAGTCCTCAGCTTTCCTTACAGTCCAACTCTCACATCCATGCATGACTACTGGAAAAACCATAGCTTTGACTAGACAGACCTTTGTTGGTAAAGTAATGTCTCTCTGCTTTTTTAAAATGCTGCCTAGGTTGGTCATAACTTTTCTTCCAAGTAGCAAGCGTCCTTTAATTTCAGAGCTGCAGTCACCATCTGCAGTGATTTTGGAGTGCAAAAACATAGTCTCACTGTTTTCACTGTTTTCCCATCTATTTCCCACGAAGTGATGGGACCAGATGCCATGATCTTAGTTTTCTGAAATTTAATTTTCTGCCAAATTTTAAATTGGATTGTTTGGTTTTACTGCTATTGAGTTGTCTAAGCTCTTTATATAGTTTGACTATTACTCCATTAACAGATATGTGATTTGCATTTTCCCCCATTCAGTGGGTTGCCTTTTTACTTCACAATCAAAAACAAATGATTTTCTCTGTTGTGCAGAAACTTTCTACTTTGATACAATTCCATTTTATTTTTTCTTTTGTTGCCCTTGCTTTTGATGTCAACTTAATCACATATTTTACTTTCATTTTTTCCCCTATATTTTTGGGGATTATTAAAATAGTTATGCATTGACTCTCATATTATTTATATTTACCCATGGATTTTCCTGGTGCCTCAGATGGTAAAGAATCTGCCCTCAATTCAGGAGACCTGGTTAAATAATTGGGTCAGGAAGATCCCCTGGAGAAGGTAATAGCACCCTATTCCAGTATTCTTTCCTGGAGATTTCCGTGGACAAAGAAGCCTGGCAGGCTATGGTTCATGTGGTTGCAAAGACTCAGACACTAACACCTTCACTTTCTTTCATGTGTATCACTTTCTGGTTTTCTTCACTCTTTTCTTGCTTCTCACGTTTTCATTGGAAAACATTTGATTTTCATTTTTAAAAAGTGATATGTTTTTCCTGTTTTTATATCAGTTTGTCTTAATGTGGCCTGGCCAGCAATACCTTCACTCAGTTTTTATTTATTTGAAATCATCTTTAATATCATTTTAGATGAACATGTTTCTGAAAATAGAAATCTAGATTGATCTTTTTGTATTTCAATAGTTTACATTTGACTCTCTTCTGGCTTCCGTATTTTCTGTGAAGGATCAGATGAGAGGAAACTAGCATTTTGTTTTATTCTCTAGCTCTTTTCATGTTTTATTATTATTATTTTGGTCTCTGGTAGTTAGAATTTAATGGTCCAAAATTGTATTTTCTTTGCGTTTATCCTGCCTGGGCTTTACTGAAATTCTTAAATGATGAGTTGAGGAATTTAAGTGGTTTTTGAAATTTCTAGGTTTTATCTACTTCATTCGGTTATCTTCCTTTCCCTAGCATCTGTTTTTCTCCCATTATATTTTCTGTCTGTGCTTCAAAATTAGTTTTCTTTGGTATGCATTCCAGTTCACTAATCCTGTTCTCTTTTTATACAATCTACTGATAAACCCAACAATTAATCTTAATTTTAGATATTTTATTTTTCAGTTCAATAATTCTAATTTTTTTAATATATATTCTCATTCTTTTTTGCAATTCTCCATGTTTTTCTACCTTTTTTACTCCATATTTTTCTACCTTTATCTCTAGTTTTTAAACATAATCATAATTTAAAGTCATTTGTGTTAACTACAGCATCTGAGTCACCTAATGTTATGCTTTTATTGTATTAAAATATTTATTGGCTGAAAATAATTAAACTCCCACAGAAAGAGTTGGCCCATTCCTCTGTTTAGGCAGAAAAAATATTGGCCAAACCCTGAATCAACACATGAATTGAACTCGATCAAATCTGAGCTCCAGTTTTAGCTTAGTGCAGGTGACTTCCAGTTTGCCCTATTTTTCCCCTTAACCCCTGTATAATCACCAAAATCTCTTCTAGTTTCTCCTCAATTGTTGCTGTTCAGTTGCTAAGTTGTGTCCAACTCTTTGTGACCCCATGAACAGCAGCATGCCAGGCTCTCCTGTCCTTCATTATCTCCTTGAATTTGCTCAAATTCATATCCATTGGGATATTTGTCCTCTATCTAAACCCATCAAAGAATCTTAGTCTCTTTGTAGCTGGAATTAGCAGATTCCCTTAGCGACAGCTGAAGATTCTGTTTTTTGGGTTTTTTTATTTTGAGAGTTTCTCTGTTCTCCACTCTCCAGATTGTGTTCCTTTTTGTTCTTTGTGCCTCCACAATTCTGTAATAGCCGTAAAATAAGGTGGCTGCAAGATATCACTTTTGTCTATTTTTATTTTTGACAGATTGGCATGTGATAAGTAACATATTTTACTTGATAGCTAAACCTCTTTCCTCTTTTAAAATTACCAAATATTCGTCGGGAAATGGCAACCCACTCCAGTGTTCTTGCCTGGAGAATCCCAGGGACGGGGGAGCCTGGTGGGCTGCCATCTATGGGTCGCACAGAGTCGGACACCATTAAAGCGACTTAGCAGCAGCAGCAGCAGCCATAGTTGTAGAGTTTTTCTTAAAGTAGACTCAATAATAGTAGGGAAGAAAAGAAGAAAGAATACTCAAATGATAATTTTTTTTTTTTAGCTCCATTGTACTACACATAAACATTTTCCTGTCTCAAATTACAAAGTGTGAATGCCCACTGATTTGGGCAAAATAATCAGTTTCAAGCGGCTCTCTTTCTATCCTCTATGTCTAACTTATATGTTAATACTGTTTCTGCTTATTGCCTTAAGACTAAGCTGTCTTTTTGAAAGAATCTTGTGTTCAACAGAGCTAACAGCACTTCATTTCATTTACACATTGTCTTCACTATAAAGCTGCTGTACTTATGTGAGTCAACAGTAAGCATGTCTGTTTGTAGCTACAGAGTCTCCAAGACTCAATCCATATAATTAGTCTCCAAGTTTATCTCCTTTGTACAAAAAGGGCTACCATTTCACAATCAAATGTGTTGATCTACTCATCTTCTTTTTCACTTGTTCACTAAGGCAAAAGAAAAGGAGCAACATGAAGCATAAGGCATTTCCATTATTGTGCATATAAAGGGTCCCAGGTATGTCAAGTGGTGTGTGAGATGGCTTTTGAAAAAATTAAACATTACTCAAAAAATACCTTATAGTACAACAACCTATATTTCTGGAAGATTACAGATCAACTTTAAGCCCAGTATAAAGCTGGACATAATGAGAATAAACAAAGAAGAAAAATGATTTAAATAGTTGTTCCCCAAACAAGTATGAAACCAAGGTGAACGTTGCACTGCATAAGGTAAAAAGAAATGAATCATATATTCAATTTCCCAAGAATAAGTTAAAATGACATTTAAAGTATTTTAAAATGGCACATTGTGCATTGACTTTGAAGATATTATTCCAAAGTTCTAATAATAGAGCATAATCCATTTCATTTAGACTTCAGTTAAATGTGTTTTTGATGTAATAATACATTAACATAATATTCTAATATTTTAAATTATGACTTCAGGTCATGACTAATTAATCTATGAGGTTTTATTAGACTCTTCCAAAACCTAGAAATAGTTGGTAAAAAGAAAAATGATATTTTAATGACTATTTTAAAGCGGTTTAGTCTTTAAAAAGAAATCTGGCTCTAAAAGTTCAAAATTAAAATTAAAGTATGATTTAAATGTTCAACTTCTTTAATTTTTTGGGCTGAGAATTGATAGGGACATCTAAATAAGTGGGTACAAAGAGGTTGATTTATATAGTATCACAATTATTATACTAATAATTTTTCTTTATTTTGGGAGTCATGAAAAGGTGGAGATTTTAACTTTTCTAGATGATAGAATATTGACAACTCTACCTAGAAACATTTTTGCATATTTCCTATACCTGATCAATATTGATTATGCTGAGGTAAATCAATTAAAAATCATGAATGAGGACTACAATTTGTTTAGAATCAGTTAGTTTGATGCAATATATGAATATATTTCATGACAAAATGCATATCTACAACTTTCCAAAATGAACGACTACAATGAATAGTCCTAGATACAGTGTATTCTCTCTTGAAAATAAAAACGTATACTACACACTGTGCAAAAAGATACCAGATGTTAGTGTCTTTTAGCTGACCCTTTAGTGGAAATGAGCCATCAAAAATTGAAAGAAAGGATCATTTGTGACTTTGCAGAATAATGCCCAAATCTTGAAGGAATTTATTCACTTATTCATTGTTTCAAAAAACAAGTGATAGTTCATGAAATTTTCCAGTTTATCTACAGCATGAATTTTTTATACTTATCAATTCTTATTGATTCAGTTCAGTTCAGTTCAGTTCAGTCGCTCAGTCGTGTCCAACTCTTTGAGACCCCGTGAATTGCAGCACACCAGGCCTCCCTGTCCATCACCAACTCCTGGAGTTTTAGCATTAAATTGAGTCAAGACAGACTTTAGAAGCTATTTTGAGTTATGTACCTACTAATGTACCAACTTAGAGGTGGACAAGCAAGAGCGGTACAGCAAAACCTGGCCTCCCTACATTTCTAGGCTCAACATCTAAGAAAAGTTTTTATATTTTAAATGGCTTAAGAAAAATTTTAGAAGAATCTGATTTTTTAACATATGAAAATTAGGTTAATTTTAAATTTCAAAGTCCATCTCTAAAGTTTATTGAAACAGATTTAAATCAAAAAATATGAAGAGTATGAGACTTTAATATGTTGAAGTGATAATACTATTTAGGATCTATTGATTTAAATAAAATAGACTATGAGAACTAACTTTATCTCTGTTGTCTAATGGGGCTAATTGAAAATTTTCAATAATCTCATGCTTCCCAGGTGGCTCAGTGGTAAAGAATCTGCCTTCAATGCAGGAGCCACAGGAGATGTGGGCTCGATCCTTGGGTCAGAAAGATCCCCTGGAGGAGGGCACAGCAACCCACTCCACTATTCTTACTGGAGAACCTCATGGACAGGGGGGCCTAGAATCCCTCCAGTTCATAGGATCACGGAGTCTGACACGACTGAAGTGACTCAGCATTTAGTGTGTGCGTGCACACACACACACACACACACACACACACACACACACACACACACATTTTTATTGGACAGCACTGTTTTGATGAAATGTTTCACTAATGATCTACCAGAGAGGTGTGAACAAGAGTTTCTTGTCTCTTTTAATAGCATTAGATGATCAATACAACAGAATAATTTTCAGATTGTGTAAGAGAATGGAGTTACTAGTACCAACAGTAACAGAGAGTATGAAAAAATGATAAATGATGATATCGGGAAAATAAGGTCTATCTAATTTAAAACCCCAATTTCCCAATATTTTCTTTTCCTTAAGAGTTAACAACCCTGCAAGATTTAATAGTTTTGGAAAAGACATTCATCTTTAGATAAGTGGAACCCTTAGGTAGCTCACATCTGGCCACCCCCCAAAATATTCATTATATTACTATTTTCTAAGCTGCAGAACACTTTTTTTCACAACAAATTTCACTTCAAAATTCAGATCTTTATAGAAACAGTATTACTCCGATTAAATTTCAATTGCGTGTCCTACATATCTGTTTACCCATCTCAGCCTTGCAATATCATGAGACAAACTTACAGCTTGCCTTGAAGATAAACACGTGAAGACACAGTGAAGCCAGAGTATGAGTAGGCAGAAGTCCTTTCAGTAGTATTTTACAGTACTAAAATCAATGGCTATTTCTAAAATTTGAAATACAAAATACAGTACTGAATATTTTTGAGGTTAGTTCTCAAATTGTATATTAATGTGTGACCTTGAAAATAAGTATGCATAATTTATGATTCTCCATAAGTAAGAATGTACTTCCTAACTTTAAAAAGTCCACACTTAACTTTTAATTAATTTGAACCATGTGAAATGGTCAACTCAACAGCTACATCTGTTGCATTTCTACAAACAGTATCTCACCCATTCTTTCAAAATTATAGCCCTGATTAAAAACAACCTCAGAGATCCTTAGTAGAAAAGTAACTCTATGTCAGGAAGCTGCTTCTAAATTGTCTGAGAAAAGCCCTTCAATTATGCAGAAGAAAGAATCAAGTTGGCTAACTGATGATCATCAGCTGATAGATTTCATTCATTATTGTCTATTGTGGAACAACTTCTTACCATATAGCCAGATTATATATCTTAAAGAATTAGCTATTAAGCAAAGGGGATTTCAAGTCAAATTCTCCTCTCATGTTTAGAAATCAAATCTCAGATTATCAGCTGATTTATTGATAACCATTTAACGCTGCAGTTTTCTAAGTCAAAACCATTATAAAGGGTTTCAGACTGTGGGAGAGATTTTATATATAAATATATATATTATATATATGGTGTGATGGTCTGAAGTTGCTCAGTCGTGTCCAACTCTTTGCGACCCCATGAACTGTAGGCTACCAGTCTCCTCCCTCCGTGGGATTCTCCAAGCAAGAGTATTGGAATGGGTTGCCATTTCCTTCTCCAGGGGATATTATACAATGTATACATTATGCCAAACTATCCTTTCAAGAACTAGAAAGAATATTCCTTTAATATTATCTGCAAGCCCAATAAACAAGCATATGTGTTTGAAAAAGACTGTACTTCTTATTTTGGACTCTACAGTCAACTCCTCACACCTCGGCAGTTCCAACTGTTACAGGATGAAATTCCTAGTACGAAAATTAAAACAGCTCTCATCTATTTCTCCCTTCTTCATGGAGATAATATTGTGAGAGGATATAGGAGCATTGGAGTTCAGTGATAAGAAACTTGGGATATCAACTCATCCAACATCTTCTGAACACATCTTAATAATTGGGCAGGATATAGGGAATAAAGAGATTATTTAAATCCTAGTCTGTGTCTTATTAAAATTTACAATTCAGTTGGGAATAAAAGCCAGTGAATAGTATTTAGAAGATAATTTTAAGTCCTAGGTATATGTTTTTGCTGACCATCAAAGTTCTTATGAAATTAGAAAAATGCATATTTTTTTGTTGTACAATAGAGATCATACATTTTGTCTTTATTGTTTGTTATTTGGCTAAAAATGCAAGGATGTAGGAGAAGGCAATGGCATCCCACTCCAGTACTCTTGCCTGGAAAATCCCATGGATGGAGGAGCCTGGTAGGCTGCAGTCCATGGGGTCACTAGGAGTCAGACATGACTGAGTGACTTCCCTTTCACTTTTCACTTTCATACATTGGAGAAGAAAATGGCAACCCACTCCAGTGTTCTTGCCTGGAGAATCCCAGGGATGGGGGAGCCTGGTGGGCTGCCATCTCGAGTCGCACAGAGTCGGACACGACTGAAGTGACTTAGCAGCAGCAGCAGCAGGGTAAATTATTGCAGTAATAATGTAGATGACACGGTCTTGGAATGAAGTTTTTGTTTGTTTTGTTGTTGTTGTTTTCCTGGTCATGCTATACCCCTGGTATACAGATCTTATTTCCCTGACCAGGAATCAAGCCCGTGCCCTAACCCCTGGACCATCTCCAGGGAATTCCCTAGGAGGAGTGCTGAGACACTATGCTGCAATGTACTCTAATGTTCTTCAGCTACACATTTTTGTTATGTCTTTTTCTTTGACCAATTGTATAGCTAGAGGTAAATCATCCTAGTTAAGAATCCCAAAACCCAATACTTGGAAAATATTATATATTTTCTAATCAGTCTATAAATCATCTTTTTTTAAATACCCGTATAAAGGGGTGGTGGGAATAGTAAAATCTAAACAACAATATGGTTAAGCAAAATAAAATTGAGTGAAAGCATTTTTCTTAAAGAATTTTGCAGGTCACTGATCAAGTTTATTGATGAAGATTTTGAAAACAACTCATAGCAACAAAACTGCCATTAACACCTTGATCCGAAGACAAGTGAGCTTGTGCTTGGATAGTTTCTTTATTCCATGTGTACAGAGGCCTCTGGAGTGTCAGATTCTGAGTGCTCATGATTTTGACAAAGTCATAGACTTTTCTTCCCAGCTTCTTCATCTAAAATAGCTAGATCATCTTTGTTGAAATTGAACAGCTTTATCACTCCTTTCCATTTAACAGTTTTGAGCAAAAGGAAGCAAGATAAGTTGGGGAAAAATAATTGATCTTTCACTATAGTCATAAATGTAACAAAAACAAGGTGGCACTGTTGGTAAAGAACTTGCCTGCCAATGCAAGGGAGGCAAAGACACAGATTCCCTCTCTGTGTAGGAAGATCCCCTGAGGAAGGAAATGGCAATCCACTCCACTCTTCTTGCCTGGAGAATTTCATGGACAGAGGAGCCTGGTGGGCTCCAGTCCAAGGGGTTGCAAAGAGTCAGATACAACTGAAAAAACTTAGCATGCCCATGGTCATAAATGGAACAAAACCAAATTATTTCAAGGCTGATGGCATTCAAAGTTAAATTTTGTCAGAAACCCAAACGAGCTAACTTTTTGTATTTAGAAATCCTTCTGAAGGATTGAACCTGACCTTGTTCTGATCAACTTTCCATTAAACTGAAATTCATAAATGCTAAGTATCTTCTGTATTTGTGCATGTGTGCCTGCTGGATCACTTAAGTCCTGTCTGACTCTTTGTGACCCCATGGACTGTATCTTACCAGGCTCCTCTGTTCATGGGACTTTCCAGGCAAGAATATTGGAGTGGATTGCCATTTCCTTCTCCAGGAGATCTTCCCAACTCAGGGGCTGAACCCTCCTTTCCTGCATCCCCTGCATTACAGGCAGATTCTTTATGCTGAACCACCCAGGAAGCTCTTCTGTATTTGTGGACCAACACAAAAAGTTTGTTATGAAAATTTCTGGGAATATAAGAGAGTAAAAATATTGTAGACTCTTTGCTCTCACAAGCAAAATAATATAATTTAATGTGGAGTGTTTTCTTATTTAAAAAAAAGCTTGAAAGTTGAAATTTTAATTTTTTTTTTCTATTTTGAGACAGACTCTAATAAGAAAATTCAAATATTAGAAAACACTTTCTTTCTTTTTTTTGGCCATGCCCATGTCATATGGGATCTTAGTTTCCCAACCAAGGGTCCAACCTTTGACCCCTGCAGTGAAAGTGCAGAGTCTTAACCATTTGACTGCCAGGAAAGTCTCTAGAAAACACTTTTAAAAGTCCTTATGATCATTGAATTTAACCAAAACAAATCAATAAAAATATAAAACTATACACCTGCTGAATGAGGAGCACAAAGTTTGTATTATAAGTCAGTCATTTCTTAAGGGTTTTTTTTCTTTCAGGAAAGGATATCAATTGTTTATTGGATTATGGGCAATTTAGGATTTGAAACATTTTACTTTAAAAGTGAAAAAAACCAAATATCCCTGGTTAGTCAACTTTTACATTCTTAGTCTTAGATATAGATGAGATGTTATTTTAACATTTTACATTTTTGATGCCAGTTTATATGCCAACTTATCCTTAAGCTCTTCCTTAACTCTCCTTATAAAGAAATTATTGCTACTTTAATTCCACAAATCCTTGTTAAAAAACTACTATGTGGCATGTTTCAAAGACCCAAGGATATAAACATGGGAAACTCGTAGTCTTCGACTGTCCCACAGGGAAGTACCTGTATTTTCTTTTAGCACTCAAATTATTCTGTCTGTATTTCCCATTAGTTTCTAATGAAAGGCTCGTGTTTTATTCATCCCCTTCTCTCCAGCACCCAGGTGAATGCCCACCTCGTAGATATATTTGATGAATGAAATTGTTGAAATGAAGTATATCCTTTTTCATAAAAATTTAATATCTTTTGCCTATTAAAGAGGATCACTTTCTATTTTTCATGACTAAAATGGCTTTCTAACATGAGGGATTCAATGTAACCTGAATAGGAGAGAATAGTACAAAGAAAAAGTGCAGAATTTGGCTGCTGACCTGTAAATTCCATTGTAAAGAAAACCATGGCTGTCTCTTCACCTTATATTCCCATGTTTTGGCCCAGAATCTGGCCCAAAGTAGATTCTAATAATGTTTTTATCAAGCAATTGATTTAAAAAGTGGGGCCATTATGGGTGGAGTTGGCTCTCCACCCATTACTTGATGTGTAATTTGGCATCTACTGTTTAATCTCTGGAAAACAGATTTAATATTAACAAGATTGAGTGTGAAAATTACCTGAAAGGTAAGCTTATGACAATGTTTAGTAAGCTGTAAATCACTAAATAATGACATCGATATTAATTATAATCTTAAAATATAAAATCACACTTATTTTTGCATTGCCTGATAAAGAGAAAAGCAAAACAAAACAAATAATTCCAGTTTCTTTGGCATCTATTTTAATGATGTGATAGGGTATTTAGAGTTTTTTCCTTGGCGTGTCTTCTGTACTGTTAATGGTTTTGTTGACTCTCTGTCATTCAAATTATAGTTTTCAGTACTGATAGATTTACATAATAATTCATAAGGTAATTAACATTTTTGTTCACAAGAATTTCCAGTATAAGCCAGTGTTCAGTTCAGTTCAGTTCATTTCAGTCACTCAGTCATGTCTGACTCTTTGCAACCCCATGAATTGCAGCACGCCAGGCCTCCCTGTCCATCACCAACTCCCGGAGTTCACTCAGACTCACGTCCATCGAGTCAGTGATGCCATCCAGCCATCTCATCCTCTGCCGCCCCCTTCTCCTCCTGCCCCCAATCCCTCCCAGCATCAGAGTCTTTTCCAATGAGTCAACTCTTCGCATGAGGTGACCAAAGTACTGTGTAGGGAATGGCAAACCTGAAAATATTTTTGGTGTATATTTTTAACCAGAGAAACTATCCTATTAGGAGCCTCGATAGTTTAAAAACTACAAATGTTTAAGTTTATCCTGTACTTTGAATTACATGATTTCATGTACCTGACTTCTCTTTGCTAAATAGATCCATGAATATTCATAGAGATAATTATAAATGTAGCATCACAAAAGTTTCCAATACTTAATTCTATTCATTTTTCACTGTCATAAGTATGAGGAAGCCTTCAACATTTGCCAAATAAAACTTAAGTTATCAGAAATATCAATTATGTTTTGAGTGCCTACTAAGTCTTCTAACAAATTATAATTTAAAAATTATAAAGGCCTCTTTTTAAATTTTATTTTAATTGGAAGATAATTGTTTTATTTTTTAATTAATTTTTTTAATTTAATTTTAAAATCTTTAATTCTTACATGTGTTCCCAAACATGAACCCCCCTCCCACCTCCCTCCCCATAACATCTCTGTGGGTCATCCCCATGCACCAGCCCCAAGCATGCTGTATCCTGCATCAGACATAGACTGGCGATTCAGTTCTTACATGATAGTATACATGATAGAATGCCATTCTCCCAAATCATCCCACCCTCTCCCTCTCCCTCTGAGTCCAAAAGTCTGTTATACACCGCTGTGTCTTTTTTCCTGTCTTGCATACAGGGTCGTCATTGCTATCTTTCTAAATTCCATATATATGTGTTAGTATACTGTATTGGTGTTTTTCTTTCTGGCTTACTTCACTCTGTATAATCGGCTCCAGTTTCATCCATCTCATCAGAACTGATTCAAATGAATTCTTTTTAACGGCTGAGTAATACTCCATTGTGTATATGTACCAAAGCTTTCTTATCCATTCATCTGCTGATGGACATCTAGGTTGTTTCCATGTTCTGGCTATTATAAACAGTGCTGCGATGAACATTGGGGTACATGTGTCTCTTTCAATTCTGGTTTCCTCGGTGTGTATGCCCAGCAGTGGGATTGCTGGGTCATAAGGTAGTTCTATTTGCAATTTTTTATCCTTAAAAAATTTTTTATCTCCACACTGTTCTCCATAGTGGCTGTACTAGTTTGCATTCCCACCAACAGTGTAGGAGGGTTCCCTTTTCTCCACACCCTCTCCAGCATTTATTGCTTGCAGATTTTTGGATCGCAGCCATTCTGACTGGTGTGAAGTGGTACCTCATTGTGGTTTTGATTTGCATTTCTCTGATAATGAGTGATGTTGAGCATCTTTTGATGTGTTTGTTAGCCATCCATATGTCTTCTTTGGAGAAATGTCTATTTAGTTCTTGGGCCCATTTTTTGATTGGGTCGTTTATTTTTCTGGAATTGAGCTGCATAAGTTGCTTGTATATTTTTGAGATTAGTTGTTTGTCAGTTGCTTCATTTGCTGTTATTTTCTCCCATTCAGAAGGCTGTCTTTTCACCTTGCGTATATTTTCCTTTGTTGTGCAGAAGCTTTTAATTTTAATTAGATCCCATTTGTTTATTTTTGCTTTTATTTCCAGAATTCTGGGAGGTGGATCATAGAGGATCCTGCTGTGATTTATGTCGGAGAGTGTTTTGCCTATGTTCTCCTCTAGGAGTTTTATAGTTTCTGGTCTTACATTTAGATCTTTAATCCATTTTGAGTTTATTTTTGTGTGCGGTGTTAGAAAGTGATCTAGTTTCATTCTTTTACAAGTGGTTGACCAGTTTTCCCAGCACCACTTGTTAAAGAGATTGTCTTTACTCCATTGTATATTCTTGCCTCCTTTGTCAAAGATAAGGTGTCCATATGTGTGTGGATTTATCTCTGGGCTTTCTATTTTGTTCCATTGATCCATATGTCTGTCTTTGTGCCAGTACCATACTGTCTTGATGACTGTGGCTTTGTAGTAGAGCCTGAAGTCAGGCAAGCTGATTCCTCCAGTTCCATTTTTCTTTCTCAAGATTGCTTTGGCAATTCGAGGTTTTTTGTATTTCCATACAAATCTTGAAATTATTTGTTCTAGTTCTGTGAAAAATATGGCTGGTAGCTTGATAGGGATTGCATTGAATTTGTAAATTGCTTTGGGTAGTATACTCATTTTCACTATATTGATTCTTCCGACCCATGAACATGGTATATTTCTCCATCTATTAGTGTCCTCTTTGATTTCTTTCATCAGTGTTTTATAGTTTTCTATATATAGGTCTTTAGTTTCTTTGGGTAGATATATTCCTAAGTATTTTATTCTTTTCGTTGCCATGGTGAATGGAATTGTTTCCTTAATTTCTTTTTCTACTTTCTTATTATTAGTGTATAAGAATACAAGGGATTTCTGTGTGTTGATTTTATATCCTGCAACTTTACTATATTCATTGATGAGCCCTAGTAATTTTCTGGTGGAGTCTTTAGGGTTTTCCATGTAGAGGATCATGTCATCTGCAAACAGTGAGAGTTTTACTTCTTCTTTTCCAATTTGGATTCCTTTTATTTCTTTTTCTGCTCTGATTGCTGTGGCCAAAACTTCCAGAACTATGTTGAATAGTAGCGGTGAAAGTGGACACCCTTGTCTTGTTCCTGACTTTAGGGGAAATGCTTTCAATTTTTCACCATTGAGGATAATGTTTGCTGTGGGTTTGTCATATATAGCTTTTATTATGTTGAGGTATGTTCTTTCTATTCCTGCTTTCTGGAGAGTTTTTATCATAAATGGATGTTGAATTTTGTCAAAGGCCTTCTCTGCATCTATTGAGATAATCATATGGTTTTTATTTTTCAATTTGTTAATGTGGTGAATTACATTGATTGATTTGCGGATATTGAAGAATCCTTGCATCCCTGGGATAAAGCCCACTTGGTCATGGTGTATGATCTTTTTAATGTGTTGTTCGATTCTGATTGCTAGAATTTTGTTGAGGATTTTTGCATCTATGTTCATCAGTGATATTGGCCTGTAGTTTTCTTTTTTTGTGACATCTTTGTCAGGTTTTGGTATTAGGGTGATGGTGGCCTCATAGAATGAGTTTGGAAGTTTACCTTCCTCTGCAATTTTCTGGAAGAGTTTAAGTAGGATAGGTGTTAGCTCTTCTCGAAATTTTTGGTAGAATTCAGCTGTGAAGCCGTCTGGACCTGGGCTTTTGTTTGCTGGAAGATTTCTGATTACAGTTTCAATTTCCGTGCTTGTGATGGGTCTGTTAAGATTTTCTATTTCTTCCTGGTTCAGTTTTGGAAAATTGTACTTTTCTAAGAATTTGTCCATTTCTTCCACGTTGTCCATTTTATTGGCATACAACTGCTGATAGTAGTCTCTTATGATCCTTTGTATTTCTGTGTTGTCTGTTGTGATCTCTCCATTTTCATTTCTAATTTTATTGATTTGATTTTTCTCTCTTTGCTTCTTGATGAGTCTGGCTAGTGGTTTGTCAATTTTATTTATCCTTTCAAAGAACCAGCTTTTGGCCTTGTTGATTTTTGCTATGGTCTCTTTTGTTTCTTTAGCATTTATTTCTGCCCTAATTTTTAAGATTTCTTTCCTTCTGCTAACTCTGGGGTTCTCCAATTCTTCCTTTTCTAGTTGCTTTAGTTGTAGAGTTAAGTTATTTATTTGACTTTTTTCTTGTTTCTTGAGGTATGCCTGTATTGCTATGAACTTTCCTCTTAGCACTGCTTTTATAGTGTCCCACAGGTTTTGGGTTGTTGTGTTTTCATTTTCATTAGTTTCTATGCATATTTTGAATGCAGCAATATAACCAAGATGAAGAGACAGAGGAATACTCAGCAGGTAAAGGAACAGGAGAGTTGCCCACCAAACCAAACAAAAGAGGAAGAAGTAGGGAATCTACCTGAGAAGGAATTCCGAATATTGATAGTGAAAATGATCCAAAATCTTGAAATCAAAATGGAATCACAGATAAATAGCCTAGAGACAAGGATTGAGAAGATGCAAGAAAGGTTTAACAAGGACCTAGAAGAAATAAAAAAGAGTCAAAATATAATGAATAACGCAATAAATGAGATCAGAAACACTCTGGAGGCAACAAATAGTAGACTAACGGAGGCAGAAGATAGGATTAGTGAAATAGAAGATAGAATGGTAGAAATAAATGAATCAGAGAGGAAACAAGAAAAATGAATTAAACGAAACGAGGACAATCTCAGAGACCTCCAGGACAATATGAAATGCTCCAACATTCGAATTATAGGAGTCCCAGAAGAAGAAGACAGAAAGAAAGATCATGAGAAAATCCTTGAGGAGATAATAGTTGAAAACTTCCCTAAAATGGGGAAGGAAATAATTACCCAAGTCCAAGAAACACAGAGAGTTCCAAATAGGGTAAACCCAAGGCGAAACACCCCAAGACACATATTAATTAAATTAACAAAGATCAAACACAAAGAACAAATATTAAAAGCAGCAAGGGAAAAACAGCAAATAACACACAAGGGGATTCCCATTAGGATAACAGCTGATCTTTCAGTAGAAACTCTTCAGGCCAGGAGGGAATGGCAAGACATACTTAAAGTGATGAAAGACAATAACCTACAGCCCAGATTACTGTACCCAGCAAGGATCTCATTCAAATACGAAGGAGAAATCAAAAGCTTTACAGGCAAGCAAAAGCTGAGAGAATTCAGCACCACCAAACCAGCTCTCCAACAAATTCTAAAGGATATTCTCTAGACAGGAAACACAAAAAGGGTGTATAAACCCGAACCCAAAACAATAAAGTAAATGGTAACTGGATCATACTTATCAATAATTACCTTAAACTTAAATGGGTTGAACGCCCCAACCAAAAGGCAAAGACTGGCCGAATGGATACAAAAACAAGACCCCTCTATATGCTGCTTACAAGAGACCCACCTCAAAACAAGGGACACATACAGACTGAAAGTGAAGGGCTGGAAAAAGATATACCACGCAAATAGAGACCAAAAGAAAGCAGGAGTGGCCATACTCATATCTGATAAAATAGACTTTAAAACAAAGGCTGTGAAAAGAGACAAAGAAGGCCATTACATAATGATCAAAGGATCAATCCAAGAAGAAGATATAACAATTATAAATATATATGCACCCAATATAGGAGCACCGCAATATGTAAGACAAATGCTAACAAGTATGAAAGGGGAAATCAACAATAACACAATAATAGTGGGAGACTTTTAATACCCCACTCACATCTATGGATAGATCAACTAAACAGAAAATTAACAAAGAAACGCAAACTTTAAATGATACATTAGATCAATTAGACCTAATTGATATCTATAGGACATTTCACCCCAAAACAATGAATTTCACCTTTTTTTCAAGTGCTCATGGAACCTTCTCCAGGATAGATCACATCCTGGGCCATAAATCTAAACTTGATAAATTCAAAAAAATCGAAATCATTCCAAGCATCTTTTCTGACCATAATGCATTAAGATTAGATCTCAATTACAGGAGAAAAACTATTAAAAATTCCAACATATGGAGGTTGAACAACACACTTCTGAATAACCAACAAATCACAGAAGAAATCAAAAAAGAAATCAAAATATGCATAGAAACTAATGAAAATGAAAACACAACAACCCCAAACCTGTGGGACACTATAAAAGCAGTGCTAAGAGATAATTGCTTTATAGTGTTGTGTTGGTGTCTACTGTACAACATGAGTCATCTATACATATATCTCTTCCCTCTGAACATCCCTCCCATCCTGCTCCCCTCCTCATCCCTCTAAATTGTGACAGACACCTGGTTGTGTACCTTGCGTTATACAGCAGCTTCCCACGAGCTATCTGTTTTATATACGGTAATATGTATATTTCAGTGCTACTCTCAATTCATCCTACCTTCTCCTTCCCCAGGTTTGTCCACAAGTTAAAGGCTTCATTTTCATGTGCATTGTCTATTTGTAGTAAAAGTGAGGCAGAAGACTTTCTAATGCCCATAGGGATATTTCCCTATATGAAAATATCTTAAAACTTACATTGAGGGGATGGTAATCTATTTTTTTTAATGATTATTTATGGGCTAGTGACAAGATAAAACAATTTATCTACTTGTACTCTAGCCAATATGTTTTGCTTTTCTAATGCCAGATGTTATTGAAGAATGTTATTAGTATACACAAATAAGAAAGTTATAATAAAAGTTTGGCAATGTTAGTAAAGTAATATGTGACCATTTTGGAAGGTACAACAAGAATTCAAATGCATATGCTGTATTTTATGTTCATAAAGATTTATTTATTTTACTGGCACAAATCTTAATGGTCCTAATTATTTCGAATAGTTGCATGTGGTCTTCTGTCTTACTGATATTTATCAAACAATTTATTTAATTATAGGTAAGGATGGCTCAGAGGTTAAAGCATCTGCCTGCAATGTGGGAGACCTGGGTTCGATCCTTGGGTCAGGAAGATCCCCTGGAGAAGGAAATGGCAACCCACTCCAATATTCTTGCCTGGAGAATCCCATGGATGGAGGAGCCTGGTAGGCTACAGTCCACAGGGTCACAAAGAGTTGGACACGACTGAGCAAGCAACTTAAGGATAAAAAAGAAAATAATACTATACTTATTAAAAGTCTAATAAATTCTTCACCACCTTTTTTTTCAAATAAACTTATAATTAGTGCATGTGCTAATAAAACACATGACTACATTATTTAAATTGGAGTCTCCATTCACCCTATCTCAATCCTTTCTTCTTTTACAACCTATTCCCAATACCATATTTTGCCAACAAAGTCTATATAGTCAAAGCTATGGTTTTTCCAGTAGTCATATACAGATGTGAGAGCTGGACCATAAAGAAGGCTGAGCACTGAAGAACTGATACTGTTGAACTATGGTGCTGGAGAAGACTCTTAAGAGTCTCTTGGACAGCAAGGAGATCAAGCCAGTCAATCCTAAATGAAATCAACCTTGAATATTTTTTGGGAGGACTGATGAAGAAACTGAAGCTTCAATAGTTTGGCCACCTGATACGAAGAGCTGACTCATTGGAAAAGACCTTGATACTGGGAAAAATTGAAGGCAGGAGAAGGGAACCACAGAGGATGAGATGGTTGGATGAGCATCACCCACTCAATGGACATGAGTTTGAGCAAACTCCAGAGATGGTGAAGGACAGGGAAGCCTGGTGTGCTGCAGTCATGCAGTCACAAAGAGTTGGACACGACTGAGCAACTGAACAACAAAATTCCCAATACCAAATATTAATTTAACTATAGTATGACAATGGTGAATTATTTTTGCATACCTTAGTGGGGGTAAATATTCTATGCAAAGCTTTAAACTTCATAGTGACAGTTATTTGAGTTTGGAACTGAAGTGCTTAGAGAACTGAAGTTAATTGAATTTGCTTATGACTCAGTTTTGAATGTCAGAGGTTTAGCTAATATACGGTGCTTCTCTCCAAAAATTTTATTTTACTAAGGCTTGTACTTCATCCTATTTTTACAAAGCCTCTTTCTTGCCTTCTTCCTTAGAGGGCATGTAAAATGATCTGTTCAACTGACATTACCAGCACTGTTGCTGTTTAGTCATTAAGTCATGTCCGACTCTTTTGCAACCCCTGGACTTTAGCCTCCTCTGTCCATAGAATTTTCCAGGCAAGACTACTGGAATGGGTTGCCATTTCCTACTCTAGGGGATATTCCCAACCCAGTGATCGAACCTGGGTCTCCTACATTGACAGGCAGATTCTTTACCACTGAGCCACCTGGGAATTCCGTTAGAGGGATGTGAAGCATACCAGTTAGACTATCGAAAGACAGGTACTCGACTTGTCTTTACTCATTCTTTTGAAAGGTACCAAACAACTTTTTAAATGACACTACAAGGATAAATAAGGCAAAATAAAAATGGGGCATCTGGGAGCAGGAATAATATATAATAAAAATGATAAAAATGCAATCTTTCTTGACGTCATTGCAACTTTCTTTTGCAAAGTATCTGTTGACCTGACCATATCTTGAAATAGGGGTGTGTTAACAAACAGTATTCAATGGTCAAATGAAACAAAAAAAGTGTTGGATATATCTCTGTGAAAATAAATAAAGGAATACAATTCAAAATGGAACTGGGAACCCCTGAAAGGTGAGAACTCATGCACATACTACTCTTCTCAATTTGCTTTACAGAAACCCAGCAGGAAGAAGAAAGATTTTCTCCTCGCTCAGTAACAACCCACCCAATGAGAACACCCTATAACTCAGCCAGTGGGAAGTCATCACAACTCTGAATTATTGCTGTCCTCCAATGGACTTTCATTCAAAACATCCCTGCCCAACTTCCTCCTTTCTTCTAAAACAATCTGCCACTCCTTTTTTCTCCAGGCTTCCATAAACTTCACCATAGTTTGCAATCCCAAGTTACCATCCCTAGGCTTTTCTGGAGTAAACTTGATTTTGCTGGCTACACTGCTTACATTTTTGTTTTAAAGATTGATGACCCCCTTGTTATAGTTTCATAATATACACCTATACTATGTGGGCTTCCCAGGTGGCACTAGTGGTAAAAAAAAAAAAAAAAAAAAAAAACCCACCTGCCAATGCAGGAGACATAAGAGATGTGGGCTCAATCCTTGGGTCAGGAAGAGAGCCTGGAGAAGGGGATGGCAACCCACTCCAGTATTCTTGCCTGGAGAATTCCTTGAACAGAGGGACTTGGCAGTTACAGTATATAGGGTCACAGAGAGTTGGACATGACTGAAGTAACTTAGCACTCATGCACTATATTATATAGACTCTGAAAGCAGTGCAGTCAAAACATATGTTTTTCTTTGTTTAGTTAGGAAATTCCCAAATTTATTTAAGATGAGAATATTTCTCCTTCCAATTCACCCACTAAACTATGCACCTAACTCAGCTCTGCAAGACATCAGACTAGAAAAACTGATTTTCGTCTGAATTTGGCTCACGTCTCTTATACTTTACAATACTGAGTTGGATGTACATCACTGCTAGTTTCCTAGCAAGCTCCAGGACTTGGATGCTTACTTCCTGAAAGAAAAAACAAAAAAAAACAGCTGTTCACAGTGAATCAGTCTTGAAAACATGAAAAAGAAGTTCAGCTCAAAACAGAAAATTTCAAGTTAGAAATATTTGCAGACTGTAAGGATACTTGTAACTTGGACTATCACTGCTAGAACATTCTAAGTGCAAAATTAAAGATTAAAAATACTACTGCTAAAAAACAAGTATATAAAAATCACAAATAAGTGAGAATTTAAGTAACAATCTATAGATTTTTATTTGAATTTTTCTATTTTTAAACTGATATTGACTTTCTATTTAAATATTGATATTTTTAATTTTTGATTTTGTTATTGTTCTTGAAAGTAGCCCAGCTAAAGCTTATCAAGCTCTGATGACAAAGCTCTTTCAGAGACAGAATAATCACTTCTTGAATGGCAGTGTACAAAAAATGAACATTGACCCGAACATTAACAGACGATTCCAGTCTTGCTTTCCTACTAAAAACTTAAGTGACTTAAAGTAGGTCAGTTTAATATTTTCTGGCATTTAATATCCTCACTTGTAAATGAAAATGCTGAATAACCAGAGATGATGCTTTTATATGTAATATCTTAGGATTCCAAATATAAAAACATCATATTCTGAAGTGTATTGCTAAGTAATACATGGAACCTTCACACTAGGAATGTGAATTGCCAAAGTGTGAATTTCCAGTGCGGCTTGGATTTATAACTAACAAAAATTAGCATGTGTCAAAAATGTTTTACAGTTAATGTAAAAATTCTTCAAACCTCACATCAACTCCTAGAACAGTCCTGTGTTTATGATATTAACATTCCCATTTTATGGACAAGGAAGTAATAGTGCAAACAACTTAAATTTCTTGTCTGTTGGTCACAGAGGGAGAAAACTCTGAGCCAAAGCTCAGATTTAAGCATCTTATTCCAAAACCAATGGCTTTTCCACACTGCTTAGGAGCTTTTCATTAGTGCATGCAACTATTCAGTTGTGTCAAATAGCACTGCGATAATTGTTTCTTGCTTACCTTTCTAATTATTTTTAAATGAAAGCAGTTCCATTTAGCAGGAAATGTGTTCAGCTTTCTCTTTTCCAAAGAGTAAAGGGCACCTAAAAAGCCTTCCTGAGAGTTCTCGCTCAAGGTGGAGGTTTCTTTTGTTCTTCACAACTGATACAATCTTGATCTACCAAGTCCACTGCTGTAAATGTGTTAAGCACTTGGCAAGGCTTGAGTAGCACTATATTATCATCTTTGGATTGCTGTCACAGTATTAATACTTATCCAGTTGTAATTATATAGCAAAATAAACCAGTTTTTCTTTTACAGTTGGCATTTTTATGTGGTAGAAAGTCCACTCAGCTCTGTGTCTTGTTTGGTGATAACCTGCTAAAACCATCTACAAAATGTAGTTGAGAAACCTCTGATTTTTTACCAGCTACTAAGGGTGCAAATGTTACACAGTCAGTGCACAGTTCCTGTGAATGTCAACCCACTACACTCAGTTCTTCACTTGAGTTCTTTTTGAGTATCAAAAGAGAGCTTTTAAACAGCCACTAATGAGTACTGATACATCCCCTGAGATGGGATTTGTGCATACATACAGGACAAAGTAACCATTATATAAATACTTCAGTTACTGGAAGCACTTCATTATTATTTAATCCACAATTTCAATGCATTAATTACATGGCACCCTCATGAAGTTTGCAAATGCTCTGATTTCAACAGGCAAACCAAAGTAATTAAGCTAATTGTAAGTAAATTTAATGAAATGAGATTGCAAGGGGAAGTCAACAATACATTTGCCAAGATTGGAATTAAGGATTTTGAATACCCATTTTTAAATTCAAAAATGTGGTTTCATAGACTATGCAGAGTCCCATGAATATCGTTCACTTAGGAGACAATCAGGGGGCATAATCTGTTTTACAGGATCAACAACCTGATCTTTCCAGAAGACTATTGTGTAGTAACATCAATACACTGAATGGATAAACACGGTACTACTTATATTTCAGAGAATTTATTTTGGGATTTATCCAAACATGTTTGTGCAGATATGGGTGCAGGGTTAAGCAAAAAAAGGAGTCTTACTTTTAAAGCTAAGGAATTAAGCCTCTATTGAAAGATTATTTCACAACAAATTTTATAAAAATGTTCCTGAATAGTTTCCTTTCCTTATGTAAAATTATTTTCTTGTTATCATCATAATCCTGTTAAATATCAAATTTGAAAGCCATCTGGCTATTGGTGGTAAGCATTTTAGCATACAATATTAATATTATATACATATATAGTTTTGTTATAATGTCTATTACAAAATGAAAGAATACTGTAGGATGTGAAATTTAAATAATACTTTCATAGTTTTACTTAACATCTATAATTGTACCTGAATTATCAAGTTTTATTTGTTTGTTCAAAAAAAACAAAGATGAGTGAGGAGAAGAAGCTAAAGATGCAGGCAGGTGAAATACAAAGAATAAGTTTAAGTGAAATGCAAACACAAAAGCCATGCTGTCATTTAGTTTGGAGAAATGAGTTCAATCCAGAGGCCATCATTCATGAAATATTCTTAATTAAGTAAACCTCAATTTGGAAGCCTAGAAAGAAACAAGTATGATTGAATTTGGCTGTAAGGAAGATTCAGAATAGTGTTTTAGTCCATTCAAAACACAAGTTTATACAAATATCTGAAAGGAATATATTTTGATTACAAATACACACAGGGAGGGCTTCTCAGGAGGCTCAGTGGTAAAGAATACACCTGCCTATGCAGGAGACCCCTGGGTTGGAAAGATCCTGGAACGTGGGTCGAACCCTCGGAAAGATCCCCTGGAGAAAGTAATGCAACTCACTACAGTATTCTTGCCTGGGAAATCCATGGACAGAAGAGCCTGGCAGGCTATAGTCCTTGGGGTTGCAATGAGTCAGACACGACTGAGTGACCGAGCACACAGCACACATACACAACGACTGATTTTAAAAAATATTATCAACCAAAAAAATATCTTTCTCATATGCCCAGTTATTTTGTTTTGTTGTTTCCACTGCTTCCGCCAGTACTTATACAAGTTAAAGGTCATTGTCAAGAAATGTGAGCCTACTTTCTAACCTTAGAGACTCAAATGCTAGTTCAAAAGAGCTAGTGATTTCTGTATGGTGTCAGACAACTGAACAGTTCTGCTAAAGATGCTGAACCCATGCTGAGAACAAATGCCACAAATCTCAAAGTCAACACAAGTCGAAGACGCAGGAGTAGTAAAACAAACAAGCTCAATTTTTTCAAACTCTCATCCAAATAAGAGTCGGGGCAGTGACTTCTCAATCAGATCTCAGGCTTGGCGAAAGAGTCGTTGGTTTCTTAGACTAAGCAGAAGGAAGAAAATAAGGTTTAAAAAAATCATACTCATTAGGCTGTCAGGGTACATGTTGTGAAAAGATCATTGCCTGAAAAGATATAATAGATTGTGAAGATGAACATTTTTCTAAGCACCACTCAAACTGTCTCTGGTAGTAGCACATTATTTTGTCTGTTTTAGGCCACAAGCATGTGCTGTAATAGCAGACTGCATTTCTCCAAGGAGTGGAATTGCTTTTTAATTATTTGTGGCTCAACAGAAGCACAAATAATAGAAGCTTTTTTTCTTTTTTTTTTCATTTAATCAGTGGCTTAAAAGATGGTGATTAAAATACAATGACATTCCAAACATATAGGTAAAAATACATGGATATTCCAGAATTAAAACAAGATAAAAATAAAAACTTCCTCATCCTCTCACCCCTCCACATCTTCCTGCTGTTTTACTTTTGATCAAAATGGCTAAAGAACAGATATTTAAAAAAAAAAAAGAAAGAAAAAGAAAAAGACCCCAGATATGTAGCTAAAAATATAAAGATATCCAAGATTTAAGTAAGAAGAGAAAGAAAAGCTCCCACTGCAATATCATATAAACTTGTTTCACCATTTAATTTATACTGCATCAAAGCTGCTAAAAAATAGATAGTTTAAAAACAAACAATAGTCTCTCAAGCTTGTAGGTAAAATATAGAAAGGTATTCAGTGCTTAAAATAAAAAAGTGTAAAAATAAACCCTGCTATCCTTCCCCCATCAGTCTGAATATTTCTCTCCATGTGCTTTCTGTGTTCATATCCATGACACTTTGAATTAATTATTTCCCCTGAGGGATGGATTACCTTATCTAGTATGGGCATTTCAGTAGTTGACAATGAACTCATGAATTAATCTGAATATAGAAGCTAATTACAATAAAACCTGTTCAGTGTTCTCACTTAAAACATTTCCTCACCCTAAATGTTAATCTTTAAAAAGACCACGGCAATTGGCACAAAGGCAATGTTTCCCATTTAAGAAACTTTTTATTCTTCCTATACCAAATGCATTATTTCCAGTGAGAGAATCAGTGAGGTAGCATTATGCTTGAAGGTTATCAAGGTACTGTTTGGGTAACTGTACCCAACATGGTCTAAAAGGTCAAAATGACTAAAAGTTTTAAAGGGAATTCAAGGGAAAAATGTAAACAGAAAATGGTTGATATAATAGGAGGAACAGTCACTAAGTCGAAAGAAGGCAATTGAAATCACCTATCCCTTGGGTGTCTCTTCACATTTTCCTGCAAAGCGAGAAGTGTGTATAGGGTTGATAATCCATTAGGAGTATATATAAATATTTTGGGACAAATACATTTATCTCCTCAAAATAGCATAGAAATTTACTTAATCTTTAGAATGGCCAGTTTTTCAAAAGAGTCTACACACTGTTACCAAACTTTTTAGAGTTAGAAAAATAACTATTCCCTATGCATATTATGGCTCTCACATATTTGTATTACCAAGACTTTGTACATACTCATAGTCTAAGGAATATCAAGCCATCACCGGTAAAAAGTGATTTACTTTTTTCCTGCAGAATCCCCAAATATAAAATTTATAAGAAATTTGCAGTAGCCTTCTCACCAATCTTCTCATTACATAGATTAAAAAAAAAATAATAATAGAAAATACAATGGATGAATTTTCCTAACAAAGGTCCTAGGGTAGAGACCAAGTTTCTTTGTCTCCAAATCAATTCTTCTTCTCACCATGCTTCACATAGTGTGATATACAGTCTCTCACATACTGTGATATACACACAGGCAGTACAGATACTTATATCCAGGAGTGGGAGTGGGTTTGGTTTCACTCCCATGGAATCCTTGGTCTGAAGATGGGTACAGGTGAAGACCCTGCTTCAGCTCTAAGCTTAGCAAGGAAAAAGAAAAGGTCAGGGAGGAAGTGCCTAGGGACTCCTGCTGCTGTTGTTTAGTTGCGAAGTCTTGTTCAGGCTCCTCTGTCCATGGAATTCTCCAGGTAAGAACACGGAAGTGGGCTGCCTTTTCCTTCTCCAGGGGATCTTCTTAACCCAGGGATCAAACCTTTGTCTCCTGAACTGCATACAGATTCTTTACCACTGAGCCGCCGGGGAAACCCTTAGAGACTCCTGCCCACATACTGGTAAGCTGCTCCCCTAAAACTGAGGGCAAAATAGAAATCACTATCTTAATTTTTTAGACAGTTGCAGGAGATTATATGCACTACAGCTCTGTTCCATTATGTATGTCTTTGTTAGTGGTAGATAAAAGCCACTGAGATTTTTTCCATTCACAAATATGATCTAAAATAATAAACAACTAACGCAATGTTCTGTCATCGGCCTTCTGCTCCCACCAGTCAAAGACAGTTCTTCCTTCAAGTCTTTTCCCATTTCCTCTTTTAAGGTACAAAGGTATTTGACTTCTGCGTAACATTTGATATTGCTAAATCATAACAATCTTGATGTTTTGCTTCACTTATTTATTCCTCTCTTCATATTTTAGAAATGCCGTTAAAGTGACAGATCTCTAGGATTCACTATGGATTTTTTTCCCCCAGTTTGGTGCTTGAGAAGACTCTTGAGTGTCACTTGGACAGTAAGGAGATCAAACCAGTCCATCTTAAAGGAAATCCACCCTGAGTATTCACTGGAAAGACTGATGCTGAAGCTGAAGCTCCAATACTTTGGCCACCTGATGTGAAAAGCCAATTCATTGGAAAAGACCCTGATGCTAGGAAAGACAGAGAGCAGAACAGGACGACAGAGGATGAGGTGGTTGGATGGCATCCCCACCTCAATGGACATGAGTTTGAGCAAAGTCTGGGAGATGGTGAAGGACAGGGAAGCCTGGCATGCTACGATCCATGGGACCGCAAAGAGTCAGACACAACTGAGCAACTGAACAACAACAACAAGGTATTAATAGTCACTTATACCCTGAGAGTGGATAAGTTTATCAGATCTTTCCTGAGAACTTGAAAGGGTTATTTTCCAGATCTCCCTTGCTATTTGGAGGTCAGTTGGAGCCATTAGGAAAGACAAGGCTACACCTAATCATAGGTATAGCAGTGCATGCTTTTAGGACTGTGGTATTAAGAAGGAATGGCGAGAAATTTTTTTTTAAGAAAGTAGAATGCTATGAAGATTTGAAGGTTGTCTGACTAAGCAACTACCCTCATAGACTGTGAAAATACCTTAACAAGCAAACATTGACCTGAGGTGTCTGAAGTTTCAGATGCCTGAGATTGACAGTTGTCCTGGAAATGATAGCTCTGAGGACCCAATTGATTCCGAATTCTGGAGCACACTGAAGAGGATCAATCCTTCTCATTTTCCTGTGAAGAAGTAAGAATCAGGCTTTTTGTGCATTTGAACAACCTTGCCCACTAGAGAGCAGTAAATGAAAGCCACATATATGACATGATTTCCCTCAACGTTCCCTTTGCTTTTTCATGTGGATTTTCATCAACTGCCATCACATGTAGGCTATCAGGGTACTTCTTAGCATGCAAAAATTTAATGCATCTTGCAGAATTGATAACCAACTAAGAAAGATGTCAACTAGAAAACTGTGTCTTAAGAACTACAAATTCAACATATTTCAGTTAGTATTTTTGTTCATGGTCTTGTTTATGTAAACAAAGAACAAAGATGGTCAATATCATTTCACTCATGCAAAATGGTCAAGAAACTAAAGTGGAACAAGTCATAGGATGAATTTTCTTATTGGGAAAAACAAAACAAACAAGCAAAAATCAGAGTTAGCTGTACTGATTTCTACTAGGTTATTCTAAGCAAAAGAGAGAAACCTTTAATACATTTTTTTCTTTCCTGCCATTACATATTAGGATTGAGAATTTCCAAGTGCACGTAAGCATTGTGGGAAAATTTCTCAAAAAGACACTGCCAAAAATTTTCATCCCAAAATGTTTCACTTTCATCCTTTTCTATTTTTCATTTTACCAGATGCAAAACCTAAGTGTTGGGTTGTACCCTGCAGGCCTACAAGCCCTCAAGATGGAAGAAAAGAGTGGGTAGTCAGCAAGAGAAACATCCACAGTTTAATGGATGCAGAAGCTCACACTTCTGAAGTGAGGTCCTGGACCAACACCCCACCTTGTGCAGCTGACAGCAGACAGGATGGGACATGATTGCAGTCTTCACATGGGCAAGTGGATACTACCAGTTATAGGGGAATTAACAATTGATGGCATAAAGTAGGCTCATTAGTTACCAGGGAAACTAGTAGAAGAACATGCCCTCACTGCCCCCTTTGACAAAAACTAGCTGAGGCTTGGATCAAGAGTGCAGGAAGGTACATAAGATTAAAGTGGAGCAGGCACTCATTGGGCAGAGGATGCTTAGAGACCAAGAGACCAGTTCTCTAGAGTGGCCTGACCCTACACCACATCAATTGCAGAGGTGAATAATAAGATTTAGATAATAAATACTGCTAGTTCCTTAGATTAAATCTAGAATTTAGAATTTCTGAGTCCAAATATAAAGAAAATTTAAACTTCAGGTATGTCACCATATATACTGCAGCAGCACACTTTCCTTTTATTCTTGCCTTTAGAACAAATAAAATTTTTCACTTTGTTCTTTATTTTTACCAGCTTACTAATTTTAGAACAGTAGTTTCTCACTGACACAAGTCAGGAACTGAACTCGGATATCATGGATCAAGTCTTGTCCGTGACAATTTTTGTAAATGAAGTTTAATCGCAATATAGACGTGCATGGGTGTTTAGTCTCTCAGTCGTGTCTGACTCTTTGCAACCCCATGGAGTTCAGCCCGCCAAGCTCCTCTGTCATGGGGATTCTCCAGGGAAGAATACTGGAGCGGGTTGCCATGCCCTCCTCCAGGGCATCTTCTGAACCCAGGGATGGAACCCAGGTCTCCCACATTGCAGGCGAATTCTTAACTGTCGGAGCCACCACAGACTTGTGTCCTGTCCCTAGCTGCTTTCCCACTACAGTGGCTGAATTGAGTGATAGGACAGAGACTTCGTGGTACACAAAGCCTAATATGGTATTAGGACTTTTACAGAAACACGATTTGGTAATCACTTGTGTAAATGAAAGTTTATTTCCTGAAAGTAGAACAACTACATCTATATTCATTTAACCTTTCCTTCATTTATGAAAGCTATATATTTAGGTCTTTATTTGCCTTTTAAATTATTGATAATGATTTTATCATACTTGAGTTTTAAAACAATTTGAATACTCAATATGCCATGGCTTTATTGATATACTATATTTGTCATATTAATTTCTGGGTATTTTCTCCTTGGTGCCATCAGTTTGACTCTAGGCACTTTGATGTATGTTTTCATTAAAAAGAGCTAATATTTTGATGTTTACATTTACTAATTTTCTTGAAAACCCAAGAATAAATAATAATAAATCATTATTTATTTTTTAAAATAATGATTTTATATATTAAAGATGGTCCATTCCAAAAATTGTTTAAGTTTCTTTAAAATTTCTTAATTGCAGAGATTAATTTCAGGGAAAGTAACTCTTAATTTTTCAAGTTTTCAGGTCTATATGAGAATTACATAAGGTCATGCCTTGGATGTATATGTCAGGCCCCTGACACACAGTTCAGTTTCATTCAGTCACTCAGTCGTGTCCTACTCTTTGCAACCCCATGAACTGCAGCACGCCTGTCCATCACCAACTGCCGGAGTTTACCCAAACTCACTTCCATTGAGTTGGTGATGCCATCCAACCATCTCATCCTCTGTCATCCCCTTCTCCTCCTGCCCTCAATCTTTCCCAGCATCAGGGTCTTTTCAAATGAGCCAGCTCTTCACATCAGGAGGCCAAAGTATTGGAGTTTCAGCTTCAACATCAGTCCTTTCAATGAACACCCAGGACTGATCTCTTTAGGATGGACTGGTTGGATCTCCTTAAGTCCAAGGGACGTTCAAGAGTCTTCTCCAATGCCACAGTTCAAAAGCACCAGTTCTTTAGTGCTCAGCTTTCTTTATAGTCCAACTCTCACATCCATACATGACTATTGGGAAAAACATAGCCTTGACTAGATGGATCTTTGCTGACAAAGTAATGTTTCTGCTTTTTAAAATGTTGTCTAGGTTGGTCATAACTTTCCTTCCAAGGAGTAAATGTCTTTTAATTTCATGGCTGCAATCACCATCTGCAGTGATTTTGGAGCCCAAAAAAAGTCAGCCACTGTTTCCACTGTTTCCCCATCTATTTCCCATGAAGGCATGGGACTGGATGCCATGATCTTAGTTTCCTGAATGTTGAGCTTTAAGCCAACTATTTCACTCTCCTGTTTCATTTTCATCAAGAGGCTCTTTAGTTCTTCTTCACTTTCTGCCATAAGGGTGGTGTCATCTGCATGTCTGAGGTGATTGATATTTCTCCCAGCAATCTTGATTCCAACTTGTGCTTTCTCCAGCCCAGCGTTTCTCATGAAGTACTCTGCATATAAGTTAAATAAGCAGGGTGACAATATACAACCTTGATGTACTCCTTTTCCTATTTGGAACCAGTCTGTTGTTCCATGTCCAGTTCCAACTGTTGCTTCCTGACCTGCATACAGGTTTCTCAAGAGGTAGGTCAGGTGGTCTGGTATTCCCATCTCTTTCAGAATTTTTCACAGTTTATTGTGATCCACACAATCAAAGGCTTTGGCATAGTCAATAAAGCAGAAATAGATATTTTTCTGGAACTCTCTAGCTTTTTTGATGATCCAGTGGATGTTAGTACTTTTTCTCTGGTTCCTCTGCCTTTTCAAAAACCAGCTTGAACATCTGGAAGTTCATGGTTCACATATTGCTGAAGCTTGGCTTGGAGAATTTTGAGCATCACTTTACTAGTGTGTTAGATGAGTGCAATTGTGCGGTAGTTTGAGCATTCTTTGGCATTGCCTTTCTTTGGAATTGGAATGAAAACTGACCCTTTCCAGTCCTGTGGCCACTGCTGAGTTTTCCAGATTTGTTGGTGTTTTGAGTGCAGCACTTTCACAGCATCATCTTTTCGGATTTGAAACAGCTCAACTGGAATTCCATCACCTCCACTAGCTTTGTTCGTAATGATGCTTCCTAAGACTCCCTTGACTTCACATTCCAGGATTCTGGCTCTAGGTGAGTGATCACACCCTTGTGATTATCTGAGTTGTGAAGATCTTTTTTGTACAGTTCCTCTGTGTATTCTTGCCACCTCTTTTTTAATATCTTCTGCTTCTGACACATAGTAGGTTTAAAATAAATATTGGGCATTATATGAGACACATATACACATGTATCATAATGATGGATGTTAATTAAATTAAGACAACTAAATTAATATGGATTTAAGTATCTTTTTCTATATTTATTAACTATGACTTTAAGCAAATGACTAGCACTCTCTCAGTCTCATTGGTTTTTATCTAGAAAGTAGGGAAATAAGTACCTACTGTGTGAGTCATTATGAAGACTAAATATAAGAATGCTATTTTTAACATAAATTATTATAACTTATACACTTTAAAGTTTAAAATATTCCTCATATTCTGATTGCATATATTTTGTTATACCTAATATTTTTGTGTTTAATCATTTATCTTATTTTTTATTAGCTTTAACTTTATCAGAATTCTGTAAATTAACAAAGGCTTGTATAAGAAGCATTTGTTCAAGAAAAATGGCTGCGTCATGGTAAGAACAGTGAGCTTAGTAGTATTTTTTTTAATTAATTTACTCTTTATTGAAGGATAATTGCTTTTCAGAATTTTGCTGTTTTCTGTCAAACCTCAACATGAATCACTTGCCCTATTTCAATCAGCCTCATCCAAATTTTCAGTAGCCTTGAAAACCAATAGCCTTACAAGCCACTGGAGAAAACAGAATAGGTTGGAGTTGGAGCTACCCCAGTGTTACATTTCTGGAAAACCACTACTGTTTGACCTGACAGCTCACTGAATACTCCCTTCTCAGGACTAATTTTATTTATCCAATTCACATCTCTGTCTGTGGGAACAACCATTTTCCTATATGATTTGTTCAAAAATAATTAGAGAAAATTGTTTAACATTACAATTGCCTGAGACAATGATACGTTAGGGTTAATAAGAGGCTAACCAAAAAAGGTACAAAAAAACAACAAAACTGGGGAGGATTTCCCTGGTGGTCCAGTGGTTAATACTTCATTCTTCTACTGCATGGGCGATGGGTCCAATCCTTGGTTAGGGAATTAAGATCCTGCATGCTGCACAGCTGTGGCCAAAAAACCAAGAACCAACCAAACAAACAAAAAAGAAAATCTGGGAAATAAAATGTCCATGGTAGGCTTTGAAAAAGTAAAAAATATTTCTGGGAATCTAGGAGAAGGCAATGGCAACCCACTCCAGTACTCTTGCCTGGAAAATCCCATGGACAGAGAAGCCTGGGAGGCTGCAGTCCATGGGGTCGCTTAGAGTTGGAAACGACTGAGCAACTTCACTTTCACTTTTCACTTTTATGCATTGGAGAAGGAACTGGCAACCCACTCCAGTGTTCTTGCCTGGAGAATCCCAGGGACAGGGGAGCCTGGTGGGCTGCCATTTCTGGGGTCGCACAGAGTCGGACACGACTGAAGCGACTCAGCAGCAGCAGCAGCAGGAGGCACATGCATGTGCAGGGTGATGCACACGACCAAGGAAAGCCTGAGAAAGGCATAGTCTCTCACATGCAGCTCACCTCCTACTCTGTGCAAGTAAAACTGTAAACTGCCTTCTGGAATAAGGCAAGGTTCAAAATGCATACCGAACACCTTAGCAAAGCTCTAAGAAAAACAACAAAAACAGAAAATTAAATCCCATACATCTGGGAAAAGCAGAAAATAGAAACTGTACCTGACAAACTGTGAATATTAGATTTACTAGACAGAGAATTTAAACATATATTAAGTATGAAACTATGTCTAAAGAATTGAAGGAAAAATCTGAGAATTACATCCTACCAAACACCGACCAACAAGGCAGAAAAACCAAGTAGAAATTTTAGGTTTGTAAAGTACATTAAATAAGATGAAAGCTTCACTTTAGAGGCTCGAAAAGCAGGACAAGAAAATTACATAAAATGAGCAAAGTAAATAACGGTCAGGTGAGACTCTCTAGTCTGAGGAATAAACAAGCAAATAAAATAAATAGAGTCCTCAGAAACCTGCGGGTCACTGTCAAGTGTTGCAACAAATACCTGACGGGAGTCTAGAAAGAGGACAAATAAAATTTAAAGAAATAATAGTCAAAAACTTCCCAAACTTTATTTAAAAAAATAATTTGCATACCCCAAAACCTCAAAAACATCAAATAGGATAATAAATATATTTAAACTATAAAATTAATTATAGGCTTAACTGTAAAAGCAAAGTTATAACTCTGAAGAAAATTTAGAAGTGAATTTCTGAATTCTCAAATTAGACAAGTTTCTCAGATGTGACACCAAATTCATAAGTAACAAAAAGCAGATAAATAAGATTTCATCATATTAAAAACTGTTGTGCTTCAATGGACAAAATAAAAAAAGTGAAAGAAAACCTACAGAATGGGAGAAAAATTTGGCAAAACATATCTGTAAAGGACTTATATTTAGAAATCTCATAACTCAGCTATTAAAAGACAAATAACCCAATTTAAAATGAGCTAATTACTTGAATAAATATTTCTCAAAAGATTATATACAGAGATTATATGAATGCGTATAAAAAGATTCAACATCATTAGTTGTTAGGAAAACACATATCAAAATCATAAAGAGATATAAATTTGCACTCACTAGGAGTCTACCCAAAAAAGGAAAAGATAGGCAATACCAAGTGTTAGCATGGATGTGGAAAAATCAGAACAATAATACATTATTTGTGGAATTGTTAAGGGGGGAGCATTTTGGGAAATAATTGGGCCCGCCTTCAAAATGTTAAATATAGAGTTACCTTAATGACCAAAATATTCCATTTCTAGGTATATACTCAAGAGAATGGAAAACATATTTCACATAAAAATAGCCTTTGATACTGGATTACACTGAATGCATATATTAATTTAAGGAGAGCTGACATTTTTCATACTACTAATTCTTTAATCAAAGCACATGATATATTTTTCAGATATTATCCTTAATATTTTCTTTTTCCTAGCTTGGAATTGATGTTTTCTAGCTAACAATGTTTTAGAAGCATAGATTATTGATTTCTTCCTTTTTTTAATATATGCATTTATATATTTTAACTGGAGAAGGACATGGCCACCCACTCTAGTATTCTTGCCTGGAGAATCCCATCAACAGAGTAGCCTGGTGGGCTATAGTCCGTGGGTCACAGAAGAGTTGGACACAACTGAGCAACTAAGCACAGCACAGCGTATGTCTTAAAGCATACTTTTATCTGAATCTTACATATTTTATTGTAGTTTCATTATCATTTAATGAAAATATTTCCTACTTTCCATTGTAAATTCTTCTCTTAATAATGCATTTTAAAAAATAGATTATTTCCCAAGCATTCAGAGATTTTATATTTTTAATTGATTAAAATATCCCAAATTTATAATTGGTATTTTATGTTTATTCAGTCAAATTTGTTAATCACGTTTTTAAATATCATGAATGTTATCTTTATTTGATTGCTTATTATAAGTTAAAAAGGTTACACTATGCTAAAATACAATTTAATGTTTAATAAAGTCATTAAAATATTGTTATTATTTATATTTTGTAAAGGAGGAAGGGGCTTTCCAGATGGCCTAATGGTAAAAAATCCACCTTCCAATGCAGGAGACACAGGAGATATGTGTTCGATCCCTGGGTTGGGAAGAATTCCCTGGATTAGAAAATGGCAACCTGCTCCAGTATTTTTGCCTGGAAAATTACATAGACAGAGGAACCTGATGGTCTACAGTCCATGAGGCCACAAAACAATGGACACAACTGAGCAACTGAGCAGACACACACACAAAGGTAATCCAGAGGTACAATAGAGGAGATGTGTTTTGGATGCTTTAGATCACTAATAAGTTTCAAGCCATAAAAGATAAAAGGAATGATCTCATAGCATAATTCACAGAGAGAACTTAGAAGTCTATGAGTGGATTTCAAACAATTTTAAAAACTAGTCTCTTAGGACGTAAAGTCAGATGAATATGGTCATTGTTGTCTAGTTGCTAAGTCATATCTGACTCTTTTGTGGCCCCGTGGACTGTGACCCACCAGGTGCCTCTGTCCATGGGATTCTCCAGACAAGGATACAGGAGTGGATTGCCATTTCTTTCTCCAGGGGAAACTTCCTGACCCAGGGATCGAACCCAGGTCTCCTGTGTCTCCTGCTTGGCTGGCAGAGTCTACCACCGAACCTCCTGGGAAGCCCATACATACATACACATACACAAATGTTACTATGTGCTAGATATGCTACCATATGGTCTTTCACTTACAAATTTAGAAACTTATCTGAATCATGACTCTAGTAAGTAGCAGAGTTCAAATTTGAACCCAAACTTAGCTCTATTGTATAATCACATATATATCATTTTATTGTCTCTCTGCCTCCAGGATCCATGAGTCCTACTCACTTATTCATTTGCTAGATGAGGAACATGAGGATCTCAAGTCACATTAGGCGTGATCTTAGGTTTCCTTACACCTAACTTGCATATCTTTTGATTAGTCCAAACCTCTTCACAAATATTTCGAGTTATGAAAAGTTTTAGAATCCTTTAGCAAAAATCAATCTATGTATTATCAAAGTATAATAGTATAATGATTACATAAACTTTGAAGATTATTTTTTGAAAACTCAAAGTGCAAATTGTTTTGCAAAAAAAATGCTGGATAAAAGGCAATGGAAACCATCAAAGGTTTGGCATATTTTATTTCATTTTGTCATTTTGTTCTGGGATAAAGATCTACCATTTTAAAGAATATAATAAAATGCATGTGCTTTGGTTAAATAAGTCATGCTATCAAATGCAGACTCCATTATAAGCTTTTTCTTTCTCCAGAAGGAACATCCATGCCCTATAGTGTTTTCAATAGAATTACCGACTATAGTTTGTTTTCACACCAAATATGTGACTCTTTTCAAGTTAATGGATAAATTTGCTCATCTCTTTCTTTATTATAAGTCAAAGATAAATAAGTCTTTTTCACTCAATCTGCTGAGATAACTCGTGCCCATGCCGAAAGGTGATCTGTTCTAATCAACTTCACGAAGTCTGATGGAATTACACTGAACATATCTCATACCTGACACAACTACAGAATGATACAGTTCAGGACAAACATTGGTGACCTGAATAATACATGACAGACAGATGACCGGGTGAGAAAAGTAATTTTTCACCTACACCACTTGAGTTTCTTTATTAAAGGCTGAGACATGTTTGATGGAAAGAAGCCTGCTATGCCAGCTAAAAGCTGGTGCATTTTATTAATAGCTTGGTCAGTATTCCCCTGCCGTTTTACTATTTGAAACATGTTATTTTGGCAGTAAAATACAATAGACATCTACTCTGCATGAAAACTCGACATTTCAAAGACATTTCATAAGAATATGAAATGGTTGGTAATTAGATATTATTATTTAATATACTTATATAGTCGAGTATTAAGTTTACTGAATAGAAATATCACATTTTAAATTGGAAGATAGATTGTTTGTGAGTTGATGGTTCAGAGTTGCTTATGTTTTCATTTTGCAACACAATTTATACAAAGAAAATGCATGAGAGAGTGGAGTATATCATTGATAAAATCATACATATTTCTAATGCATTATTTTAGACAAAAGGAAATTTAATTAGATTAGAGAGAATTCTTGACAAATACCCTGGCATCATTACTCAATTGCATAATTTAAAGGAAAGATATGATATACTGAAATGTTGAATCTTATCACTAAAAAAAATACAGCTTTATCACTTTAAATAAAGAAATAAATCAAACTGCTTCATTCCGAAAACTGGTCTTGATAGACAAGTTTAGATGAAGAAACATGTCATCTATAGCTACAATATTTATTTCACATGCATGTAATAAATATACATAGCCTTTTAAAATAGCTTGTTTGCTCAAATTGATGAATGATATGTCTCCCTTGTAATTATTAATTTATACAAGTATCTATAAAATACTTATTATGTTTTAGGCTTTCTTTTAGAATCTGAGATACAGCAGTGAATAAACGATTAAAATGTGCTTCAACGAGGGATACATTTTAGTGGAAGAAAAATAATAAAGAAATTTTATATTGTGCCAGTTGGAGAGGTTCAGACAGTAAAGAATCTGCCTGCAATGCAGAGGAGCCCGGCTCAATCCCTGGGTCTAGAAGGTCCCCTAGAGAAGGGAATGGCTACCCACACCCTTCTTGCCTGGAGAATTCCATGGACAGAGGAGCCTGGCAGGCTACAGTCCATGGGTTCGCAGAGAGTCAGGCATATCTGAGAGACTAACATTTTCACTTTTCACTGTGAAAAAAATAAGGCAGAGAAGGAGGAAGAGGAGGAGTAAAGCTGTTATAATAGAAAGAGGGAGGTCAGGCAAGGTCTTAGAGATAAGACTATATATAAACAGATGAATATTTAAATGAATTGTGTGATATATGTAGAAAGAATATTTGACATAGATAAGAGGAAACAAGTAGGCTTTGTGTCATACATTGTTGGAGTGGGGACAAAGTTAGTAGGAGGTGAGGTCAAAGAGGTATAGGAAGTGGTAGGAATGACCATCTAGACCATGGTAAGGATTTTGGCTTTAATTCTGTCTAATTTGGAAAGCCATTGTAGGACCTTGAGCAGTGAAAGACATGGTCTGACTTTATTCTAAGATAGTTAGGAGATAGAGATGGACAAGGAAGCCTGGCGTGCTGCAGTTCAAGGGATCACAGAGTTGGACATGACAGCAACAGAACAACAGCAACAACAAAGTTAAAGAAACAGATCCATCATGGAGTCAGAATTGGCTCTTCTCTGCAATATACTTAAAAGGTTAAACCACTGGGATTTGTTGATGGTTTAAACATGGTAAATGTAAAACAGATAATCAAACATGAGTTCAAAGTTTTGATCCTAAACATATGGAGGGGGGGAATTGGAGTTACTAAATTGAAGACTAAGAGAGGAGCAGGTTTGGGGAAAATGGAAAATCAAGAATTAGACTGTTGGTATTGTTGCTCAGAGGATAAAGCATCTGCCTGCAATGCAGGAGACCCGGGTTCAGTCCCTGGGTTGGGAAGATCCTCTGGAGAAGGAAATGGCAACCCACTCCAGTATTCTTGCCTGGAGAATCCCGTGGACAGAGGAGCCTGGTGGGCTACATACAGTCCATGGGGTCGCAAAGAGTCGGACACGACTGAGCGACTACATCATCATCATTGTTTTACTGGGAATGCTGTGACAAAGTAGTACAAATAGGGTGGTTTAAAACTACATAAATATATTTTTTCACAACAATGGAGGCTAGAAGTCTGAAATCAAGGTATCAGCTGGGCAATCCTCTCACCAAAGCCTCTATTAGACCCTTCTTTGCCTCTTCCAGCTTCTGGTTTCAGGCATTCCATTTGTGGTAGCAAAACTCCAATCTCTCCTGGCATGTGGCATTCTCCCTGTATCTCTGTGAGTTCACATGGTCATCTTCTTATAAGGAAACCAGTCATACCACTATAATGACTTCATGTTAATTTTCCCTACTTTAACTGATTTTATGTGCAGCAACCCTATTTCCAAATAGGAAACATTTGTGTGACAGACTCAGTGACATTCTGAGTGTGACAACATAAAGATATATATACACACACACGCATCCATATATATCTATCTATATCCGGTCCTATGGCATCTGGTCCCATCACATCACTTCATGGCAAATAGATGGGGGAAACAATGGAAACAGTGACAGACTTTACTTTTTGGAGCTCCAAAATCACTGCAGATGGTGACTGCAGCCATGAAATTAAAACATTCTTGCTCCTTGGAAGAAAAGCTATGACCAACCTAGACAGCATATTAGAAAGCAGAGACATTTCTTTACTGAAAAAGTCTATCTAGTCAAAGCTATGTTTTTTTCAGTAGTCATGTATCGATATGAGAGTTGGACCATAAAGAAAGCTGAGTACTGAAGAACTTACGCTTTTGAACTGTGGTGTTGGAGAAGACTCTCCTGAGAGTCCCTTGAACTGCAGGGAGTTCAAACCAGTCAATCCTAAAGGAAATCAACCCTGAGTATTCATTGGAAGGACTGATGCTGAAGCTGAAACTTTAGCCACCTGATGCAAAGAACTGACTCATTGGAAAAGACTCTTGATGCTGGGAAACATTGAAGGAGGAGAAGGGGACAAGAGGAGAGAGGATGAGATGGTTGGACGGCATCACCGACTCAATGGACATGGGTTGGAGCAAGCTCTGGGAGTTGGTGAAGGACAGGGAAACCTGGCATTCTGCAGTCCATGGGGTTGCAAAGAGTTGGACAAGACTGAGTGACTGAACTGAGCTGATATATATATATGGCTTTCCTGGTGGTTCAGATGGTAAAGAATCTGCCTGAAGTGCAGGAGAGACTGGTTTGACCCCTGGATCAGGATGATTCTCTGGAGAAAGGAATGGGTATCCACTCCAATATTCTTGCCTGGAGAAATCCATGGACAGAGGAGCCTGATACAGTCCATGGGGGTCACAAAAAGTCAGACATGACTGACCAACTAACACTTCCACCTTTCTCACTTTTATATGTATTGAGTTGGCCAAAAAGTTTGTTCCATAATATCTTATGGGAAAACCTGAACGAACTTTCTGTCCAAGCCATTTATATATATATATATATATATATATATATATATATATATATATATATATATATATATATATATATTCTTTGGGGGGGCGGGGAATGGGACAAAATATAACCTATAACAACTGCAAATATGTTACATTTGAAAATACAACATTCATGACTGTGTATTAAATGAACAGTTGGTTACACTAGCTTGGTGATACCTGATTTGAAGGTATCAATTTGGAAACCATCATTATATAAATGGCATCTAAAGTCATGAGCTGGAATAAGTTTATGTAAGGAATATTCAAAGACAGAGCTCTAAAATATTTTATTATAAAGTAGAAAAAAAGACTTCCTTCGTGTCTCAGATGATAAAGAATCTGCCTACAATGAAGGAGACCCAGGTTCGATTCCTGGTTCAGAAAGATCCCCTGGAGGAGGGCTGGCTACTCACTCCACTGTTCTTGCCTGGAGAATTTCATTGACAGAGGAGCCTGGCAAGCTACAGTCCATGGAGTCACAAAGAGTCAGACACAACTGAGCAACTAACACACACACACAAAGTAGGAAAATCAAGCAAAAGTAGTAAAAGGGAAACATCAATGATGTTTACAATCATCAAAAGAGAGACGACCAGACAACATGTGCCTAAACATGTAATACACAACACTTTCTGTCTGGCTGTTCCTTCTCATTGATGATCATTGCCTACATGCAATAATTCATTTAGAGTTGCAAAGTGGTGATATTATAATTATTCTTTGTTTATAATCTGAAATATATAGATAGAGAGAGAGACAGGCTTCCCTGTTCACTCAGCGGTAAAGAAATTTCTTGCCAATGCAGGAGACGCAAGTTCAATTTGGGAAGATCCCCTGGAGAAGGAAATGGCAACCCTCTCCAGTATTCCTGCCTAAGAAGTCCAATGGACAGAGGAGCCAGGTAGCCTGCAGTCCATAGGGTTGCACAAGAATTGGATATAACTTAGTGACTAAGTGAAGTCAGTCACTCAGTCATGTCCGACTCTTTGTGACCCCATGGACACCAGGCTCCTCCGTCCATGGGATTTTCTAGGCAAGAGTACTGGAGTGGGTTGCCATTTCCTTCTCCAGGGAACTTCCCAACCCAGGGATCGAACCCATGTCTCCCACATTGTAGACAGACACTTTACCGTCTGAGCCTAAAGTGTCTGCCTACAATGCAGGAGACCCAGGTTCAATCCCTGGGTCAGGAAGCTCTCCTGGAGAAGGAAATAGCAACCCACTTTAGTATTCTTGCCTGGAAAATCCCATGGACAGAGGAACCTGGTAGGCTACAGTCCATGGATTCGCAAAGAGTCGGACACAACTGAGCGACTTCACTTTCACTTTAGTGACTAAACAACAAGAAACAAATATGGCTAGATAAAGATGTAGACATAGACATAGATAAGCTTTCCTTTGTCGTCTCTTTAATTACCTGAATACAATTCCTATAGGAGTGGGAGAAAAAAATCTTTGCTTTGTCCTAATCAGTTTTCAAAATAAGACATTAGTTCTCTAACAACACAGATTACTGACTGTGGGATTTTTAAAATTTATTTTAATTTTCTTGTGGACTAATAATTTAAATCTATTAAATTTTCTTCAATCCATTTCAGTTATTATCTTTACTGAAGCTCAAGTTGCCCCACTTTTGACTAGTGGGAACCTATCCCGGTTGGCTTTGGAGTCCTTTTGATATAACTCTTTCAATTTTTGATAGATTCCTTGATCTTTATTAGTTCCTATAATGCCTTTTTAAATTCTTGTGTCAGATCTGGAAATCAGATATTTCTCCAGAGTTCTGTTTTCTCTTACTAGGAAATAATAGTAGAGACCACAATTTCTGTAGCAATAGTACCTTTAGTGATACTTGGTCAAGCTCTCTAGACATTTTAAAAGAGAGAGTTAGGAAATAGTATATCATAAATTCATACTATTACTATCAATTAAAATTCAAGACCACTGGATTTTACTTAGCTACATCAATGTGAGTTATGTATCCCCTTTCTTCCATATTGAAATATAGCTTCTCAATAGCAATATAACTGAGCCTTTGTAAAAACAAACTTGAAACAGATTAAAAATAACAATATTGATACCATTTACAATATGACAACTAACAAGATTATTTATGTATTCATCAATTTAATGATTCTTTGTGTTTTAACATATGCTTCATCACTTGAACTTTACAGTCAAGTCACTGTGGCTTAAAGTCATTCAAAACTGTTCCTCTCTATACACATTTTTCTGCTAACTAATACACAGTGAAATTTACATTTTAAATTTTACTTTTGATTTTATGGATTTTTAATTTGCCTTATGTTAATGTAGAATATTTGCAGAAATTTAAAATTAATTTTATATAAATTATAGACTCAAAGAATCTTTTACTCCTGTCTTTCCACTGGATTCCCTCTCTACCCACTTGTGTAAATCTTTATTTGTTCAGGTTTCATAGTTTTTCCTTCCTAAATCAACCCATTTTTGGGTAAGTAAATATATTCAAACATTCTTTTTTTGATGACTGTTTTTCATAATTATATACACTTAACTTTAACTTGATTCTTACTTATAAGTATATCCTGGTGATCAATTCATAGTTGTCTATTAGAGATATTCTCATTGCTTTTTATACATGTATGCTACTCCATTTTGTCGATTCTTTATTAAGTTCATTTTTTGATGGTGAATATCTGGGTTATTTGTCTTTTGCTTTTAAAAGAATACTGTAATGTGCTTATGCACACATCTTTTGTATTTTTGTATTTTGTATTTTTTATACTTAAAAAAGTATATGTATTCTCATATTGTATATATGCAAATACTTCAGTGAACAACTCCTTACACAAATTGTTTTCCTGGTATTTGAGAGTTATGGCGAGAGATTAACAAAAGAAAAAAATTATGGAACAATTTATGAATGTTTTTGTAGGTTTTGCCAAAAAAGGTTGGACCAATTCAGACAGTTGGTTTGAATTCCACATTTATCACATTCATGTCTTCATAAAATTTTGTGATTGGGGATTACAACTCAGTATTTATAATAAAATTGCATTTTACATTTTAAAATATTAATATAACTAAGCTTTTTCTTTCTTTTTCTTTTGACTACAGCATGCAGCTTGTGGAATCTTAGTTCCCCAACCAGGGACTGAATCAGGGCCACAGCAGTTAAATACCAAGTCCTAACACTGGACCACCAGGGAACTCCCAGCATTTTTAAGTTTAGAATACTTTTTTTTAGTTGTAATTTCTCCATCCATATCTCTAATACTGTTATTTATTTGTCTTAGCTACACAAATTGTGGTATTATTTTTTGTACAATTTTCTGGAATATACCAATGTAACTTTACATTTTTACTCATAAATTAATAATCATATATAAATTATACTTTCCTCTTTATATTTTTTCATTTACAGTAACTTGAAATGTTTTTTCTCCCCACCTAGATTCTGTGATTTATTTTTATTCAAAAATTATATAAATTATTAAATTAGTGGTAATTTCTCAATTAATTCCACATATTACATTAATATTCTAAGGTATCTTTTAGATCCATGTCTATTTAGTTATACCCATCAGTGGTTATATAAGGTACTGTCATGAAATGAATGATTTATATAAAATAATTTAATTAATTCATAAGGTCAATTTACAACCAATTTAACCTCTTCCAATGAAGCTTTCTTTATTGAAAAATACCTTATTACTTCTGTATATATTTTAGACACACATCAGAAGACAGTATAGTCTATATTTACCATATTTAGAATTTTACTTTAATTATAAACTTTTTAATTTTTAGCTTCTAACATAACTATATTTTAAAATAGTATAATACATGCAATTTCTCATCAGTTTTTACTAGAATTTCATATTTAGCTTTTATTGTTATTGCTGACATGTAAATGTTTAGTACATGTAACAAAGAAAACTAATGCTCACTAATATCACTAATTGCAGTTTTCTCATTTTATTCCTAAGATACTGCTGAATTATATTTCCCTTGCTTTTGCTGACACTGTGTGATGAGCCTCTCTATCCAATAGAATATGTAGGGAAATTATTAATGCCACTTACAACTGATCTCTAACCTTCTTTTTGTAATTCTTCACAGTTTCTCTTCATTTGTGTGTTGTTCATATTCTGAAATATCAGTAGAGAATAGGAAGGCTTTAGAAAATAATAAAGAAACTAAATTGCAGACTATTTCCAGAATGGAGTAGAGAACTCCCAGTACCTGTATTGAAGTGCAACATTAAAGAGATTTATTACATTAAACCATTTAAATGGTTTGTTATAGCATGAATAATATAAGACACCCTTTTTCTCACTGTGATTGAATATTTTAGTAAGATTAAAAAATTCCCTTTATTCTGTTTCATACCTTATATTTTAAATTTTCTATTATCTCTACCCTATCTATAATCATAATTTATTTGCTTTCAATCATGTTGCTACAGAAATTATCTGAGACAATTAATATTGCTATTTTTGATGTTTTGAGAAAAATTTAACTCATGAAAATTTTCACATACTTGCATGTGTAATTTCTATATGTTTCATACGTTTCCTTTAAAAGTTACTCATTTCTACCTGGATAGCTACAATTTTTTTCTTTATATTTGGAACCCTAGTCATTTTTTAAAACCTAAACATGGATTTCTTTTTAGTAATTTTTCCCAGATAATAATGAGCCTTTGAGTAAATGGTCTTACTACTTTAAAAATTAATATATTTTTTATTATTCCTAATATGTGTTGTTTCTTTCTTTTGAGAAGAGTCATTATTAGTAGGTTAGACTTCCATAATTACCGCCTATTTATGTAATCTTCTTCCCATTAATTTTCTTCTTTATAATTTCCTGTGCTCTTTGAATACTTGTCTTTTCTACAGACAATTCACTGTGTTCTATAGTGAAGCATACAATATATTGTTTTGTTACTTATTTTATTTAATTGCACCCTCTCTTCACATATTATGTTGTTCTTTTAAATAGTCCTCTCCTGCTTAATCCATTCATTTTACTGTTCAATTTATTTAAAAATTAAAGAGTATATCTTCTTAAAATTTTTTTCATGAATTAATTTGTATCGAAGAGACTGTCCTTTGAGTCTTGATGATATTCTTTTTTTTTTCCATTTAGCCATGAATGAAAGGAAAGCTCTTAAAGCTTAGGCTGGAGAACCAACAGGACTAGGGATTGATTTCAGATCATTCACATACTCTGCTCAAGGTATATTAGGATATGTCTCTGAAATGTGAAACTGGAGGACAAGTGAAGAGAAATTTGCAGAGGAAAAGCTGACCTGTACAATTCTTATCAAATTTACAACATACTTCAAATCTTTCAAAGTCCTTCATGGGATATAATTCCATTTCAGTCTTCCAGGCAACTGAAAGAGGTGCATTTAGTCCAACTGGAAGGATTACTGCCTTTCTCTAAAGTAATAGTAAACATAGCAAATAAAGAGAGACAGAGAATGGAGACAAGGCTAATTTCCAATGTTTGTGAGTTTCACAAAATTTCATTATAAAAGGTACAGAACTTCATAATTGGTATTGACTTAGAATTTCTCTATTCTGTAGCTAAAAATCATTTCCCTGTTTGATGTAGCTCCAATGTTAGTTTTCCATAATGAGGCATCTCAGATTTAGCTGGGCTTCATTCACACAAGGTGAATGGCTGGTGAACTGGCAGTCAGATTCATTTTAGAGTTAATTTGCATGAGGATGTTAGAACAAATAAAGAGAGAGCAAGTTAGCATGTGTGACCTGATGGTAAAAATGGCATTGTAAGATCAACCAGTGATGACAGTATAGGTTCTCTTGGTTTATGCTGGGGTATCTAATGGCTGAGCCTTATGAAGATGAGATTTTAGAATATCTGAAGGGCTTCTGAAAGAGATAGGAATACCAAACCACCTGACCTGCCTCTTGAGAAACCTGTATGCAGGTCAGGAAGCAACAGTTAGAACTGGACATGGAACAACAGACTGGTTCCAAATAGGAAAAGGAGTACATCAAGGCTGTATATTGTTACCCTGCTTATTTAACTTATATGCAGAGTACATCATGAGAAACGCTGGGCTGGAAGAAGCACAAGCTGGAATCAAGAGTGCCGGGAGAAATCAATAACCTCAGATATGCAGATGACACCACCCTTATGGCAGAAAGTGAAGAGGAATTAAAACGTCTCTTGATGAAAGTGAAAGAGGAGAGTGAAAAAGTTGGCTTAAAGCTCAACATTCAGAAAACCAAGATCATGGCATCCAGTTCCATTACTTCATGGTAAATAGATGGGGAAACAGTGGAAACAGTGTCAGACTTTTTATTTTGGGGGGCTCCAAAATCACTGCAGATAGTGATTGCAGCCATAAAATTAAAAGATGCTTACTCCTTGGAAGGAAAGTTATGACCAACCTAGATAGCATATTGAAAAGCAGAGACATTACTTTGCCAACAATGGTCCGTCTAGTCAAGGCTATGGTTTTTCCAATGGTCATGTATGGATGTGAGAGCTGGACTGTGAAGAAAGCTGAGCACTGAAGAATTGATGCTTTTGAACTGTGGTGTTGGAGAAGACTCTTGGGAGTTCCTTGGACTGCAAGGAGATCCAACCAGTCCATCCTAGAGGAGATCAGTCCTGGGTGTTCATTGGAAGGACTGATGCTGAAGCTGAAACTCCAATACTTTGGCCATCTCATGTGAAAAGTTGACTCATTGGAAAAGACTCTGATGCTGGGAGGAATTGTGGGCAGGAGGAGAAGGGGATGACAGAGGATGAGATGGCTGGATGGCATCACCGACTTGATGGACATGAGTTTGAGTGAACTCCAGGATTTGGCGATGGACAGGGAAGCCTGGCATGCTGTGATTCATGGGGTTGCAAAGAGTTGGACACGACTGAGCAACTGAACTGAACTGAACTGAACTAAAGGGCTTCCCTGGTGGCTCAAATGGTAAAGAATATGCCTGAAATGCGGGAGACCTGGGTTCGCTCTCTGAGTTGGGAAGATCCACTGGAGAAGGGAATGGCATCCCACTTTAGTATTCTTGCCTGGAGAATTCCATGGACAGAAGAGCCTGAACAGCTACAGTCCATAGGGTCTCAAAGAGTTGGACGTGACTGAGTCAGACACTTTCACTTTAGGATATCAGGAAAAATAATCAGTCATGCTTTCAAATTTAAATGAGAAGTGCAAATCAGAGCAGGAAGAGGAGCAATATCTTCACGTCTGCGGAAAATAAGAGTCTTGTGAGAGTAATTGTTCATTGTTTCTTTCCTGGCCTTTGTGCTGTCATTATCATATATTTTACTCCTCAATATCTTGGAAATCCCAAACTTTAGTATTATTATTTGTTTTAAATGGTCTGTTATCTTACAAAAATATTTTAAAAGAAGAAAAAAAAGCCTTTTATATTTACTTATATATATGCTCTTCCAGTATTTTTCACTCCTCTGTCTAGACCCATAGCCTATCTTTTTGCTTCTTACACGTCTTGAAAGATCACATTCAATTTCTTCTCTACTTTCCTGAACATATGGCATATGGTTATAATTGTTTTATATCTTTTTCTACTAATTATATAATGTTTATCATATTTCACTATGTTGTTACAATTTAATTTTTCTGTATTGTGGGTTGTATTTCCAACATTCCTTTATATCTCTAGTAATTTTTGATTGAGTGCCAAGCATTTTTTACATTGCATTATTGAGTGTTGGGTAGTTTGGTATTTCTATAAATATTCTTGAGCATTGTACTGTAATGCAGCTAAGTCACTTAGAAACAGCTTGATCCATTTTAGTTTTGTTTTCAGGTTTTATTATGCAAGACCAGATCAGTCTTTAGTCTAAGGCTAATTTTGCTCCACTATTGAGGCAATATCTTTCTGTGTACTCTACCTGATGTCCCATGAGTTACTAGGATTTCTACTCTGGCTGGTGGCAATGTAAATTCCCTGCCTTTAGAGAATGATAGGAATTCTTTCCTTTGTTACTGCTGTTCATATATTTGTTTCCCGGTCTTGGGTACTCACATGTATGCACTGGCTTGCACTCAGCTAAAGAGTTAAGAGTGGTCCCCTACTGGATCTCTGAAGTTCTTTCTTTGTTTTTAAAATTTATTTGTTTATTTATTATTCTTGGCTGCACTGGGTCTTCATTGCTGCCCGGGCTTTCTCTAGATGCAAGAAGCAGGGCTACTCTCTAATTGCAGTGCCTGGACTTTTCACTGTAGTGACTTCCCTTGCACCGGATCCAGGGTACATGGGTTTCAGAAGCTGCGGCATATGTGCTCAGTAGTTGTGGTGTATGGGCTCAATTGCCACCCAGAATGTGGAATCTTCCCAGACCAGAGACTGAACCCATGTCCTCTGCATTGGCAGGTGAATTCTTTACCACTGGGAAGTCCTGAAGTTCTTTCTGTGTGCAATCCTCTCCTCTATGACAATCTGGCCTGGGGATTCGAGGTGTTACGGCCTCCTTGGACTCCCAGCTCTATCTCCTTAAGAAAATGGGTGAACTCCATCTTGTACCCTGTGTCCTGGAATTTCTCTCTAGGACATAACCTGGGACTGTTTTGGGGCTTGTCTCAATTGATAATCTGGTCACAGAGGTCACTGTCAGGTGTTCAATCTGCAGACCATCTTGCTTGGTTTTTAATTATTTCAGGTAGGAAGGTATTTCTGGTCTCTATTATTCCATGTTATCTAGAATTCCTTCTCTCTCTCTCTCACTTTGCATATATATATTCCCTTATTAATGTGAAATGTTGTCTGTATCAGATTTTATTGTTTAATTTCTGGACTCTTTAGTCTATGGATTTCAGTGTCAGAATTATACAAATTTTGTGGGTATCATAATATATCTATTTGTTAGTCCTTATTTACAATCATGTAATCTTTTTCTTTTTTTATAATTTTATAGCTTTATTCTTCTATGTAAATTTTACAGTCTTTGCCTGAGATCTTCAGAAGTTTTGTTTTTTCATTAACCTTATATTGAATTGAATATTTAGGTTGATTTTGAGCTACTTGATGTCTTTATAGTATTTTTCATCCTGTTTTATTATGCTGTTTATTTCAAGAATAGAGCATATCTTTATTAAAATCTATTTATTTATGTCTTTCTATACTGATCTCTCAATAGAAATATACAGCTTTCTTCATGCAGTTCCCCTACATTCATGATGAGGCTTTTTAAGTATTTTATAATATTTATTGCTATTTTTATTTATTTTTAAATCAATATTTATTTGTTTGTTTTGTTTGTTTGTTTTTGTCACATTGTGCAGCCTGTGAGATCTCAGTTCTTTGACCAGGAATTGAAACTGTGCCCCATGCAGCAGAAGTGCAGAGTCAACCACTGGCCTGGCTGGGGAATTTCCTAGTTCTGTCTATTTTCTCCAGTGATATATCCAGTGATATAGCCAATTGGCTAGAATTTATATGTAGAAAAGTTTTGTTTTTGACATTTAGCATTTTATCTGATCACGTGACCTATTGTCTACCAGTTTCTAATGGTTTCTTTGTTGATTCTCTTGGATTTGCATCTTATGTTATTTTTGAGTTCTCCTTTCTAGCATATAAAACTTAGTTTATTCTCATGATCGCTCCATTAAGTAGCCCTTCAAAATGATATCAAAATATAGATAGTAAGCTGGTTTGTCTTCTTCATGATTTTCTTGGAAATTCTCCTATTTCATCATTCCGTATGATGCTGAAATTTGTTTCTGGTATGTATTTGGTAATTTTCAAGTTAAGAAAATATTCATCCATTCCTATATATTTAGGGGAAAAAGAGATCTTTTAGAAGCCTAAACATTTTTCAAACCAGAAGGTCAAGAATAAATATATCTTAAATTATTTATGGCTATAAATCTTTTTACACAATGATATTTGCACTAAAATTTTATAAAAGAATTAAGCAAATTTTCTTTGCTTTACAGAGAGAGAAAAAAAAAAGGACACACTTAGCCAAGTTTTAAACCTCCATCTCTCACTCATTTTACTGTCTCTGGGACTTATTGGTATCCTCTGGGGGCCTCTGCTACACACACTAAAAGCTAATGGTGATCATCTAACCTAACCATGCATGAGCATCTCTAGAAGACATCTTTGCAATGCAGAGTCCCAAAGATGACTTCCCTGAAATTCTGCTTGGGCAACTCTGTGGAAGACAATGGGAATCCACATTTAAAGCATTCTCCAGGAAATATTTTGGTTGATCCTTATTTAATTCATTGCTCTGGACCATGTGAGTTCTATTCTGTATTATATGCTAAGCCTTGTTGAGTTATGCTATCCTATAAACATTAAGAATATTGACATATGGGAATTCCCTGGTGGTCCAGTGGTTTAAGACTCATCACTTTCACTACTGTGGACCTGGAGTTCAATCCCTGGTCAAGGAACTAAGATCTCACTCACACAGACACACACACACACACAGATATTGACATAAATATAACCATATCATCTTAATGTTTTGAATGCAAACTATATAAAAAATGAAATATGCTACTTCTTTTTGTTACTATATGAAGACAAAATTGACATATAGTTTGGTCAGTGTTAATTTTTGACCAAAGTCTCTGGGAAAACTTTGGAAAATTATTTTTAAAAATTTAGTTTGTTTTATAAATCTTGACTAGATGTGTTCTAGAGAACCGTAATCTTTATGGTTAAGCATACACATCTTTTACTAAATAGAGAACTGACAGTAATGACAGTATTATTCAAATGCATTGTAATGCTAAAAGGATTCATGTTATCCAACTTTCTGCCCAGAATCAACAATTTATTTTGCCACAGGGAACAAAGGAACATTTTTTACTTTACTATGGGCTGTTAGAGGCCCTGTAACTAAGTCACATAAAATGTTGCCCTAAACTAATGTAATTAAGAGTCACTGGTGGAACTTTTCTTTCTACGTATCTTTATAAGATAGAAAAGAATTGGAAGGAACATATCTATTGAAAGTTTTATTTAAAATAATAAAAATACATTTTGAAATATATAGAAAGACTCAAATAGTTTACTTACAGTCACTCAACAGGAAAGAGAGGCCAGAAAAAAGAAGATTGGGTTAAAAATATATCAAAACAAAAAACCAATAAATCTTTTTAATTTCCAATGGTTGAGCACATCAAAGCTTGTCAAAAGGTTTATTTTTTATAAGAACTCTATACCCTCATGCTTTTTCCCCCCATATTTCCACAACTTTTGTTGTTAAAAATTATATAATATCCAAATTCAGCTATTACATTGTTAATAGCTTCAAGAATTTGGTGTGATGAAATCCAGGCTCTGTTTTTTTCTTGCAAGATATGGTAACTGAACTTTTTACTACATACAGAAGCTTACTTTTCTTAATTTTTATGACAAATATGTCTTCTAGTACATGTGGATTTTTTTTATATAGATGCTTTTCTCAGCCAATGAACAAATATTTAATGAGCTTCTAATATATGCCAGATAGAGTCTTGCACTGTTCTTCTAAGAGTTCTTATAGAAAGAGATGTTTGTTTGTCACCCATGCTTGTCTGTTGTATTTTATATCTCATGAGAGGGCATATCAATTTTACAGATACAAACAGACATAGAAAGGAAAGGCACAAATCTCACATATTTATTACTCATTTCTTAGCACCTACTTATCTTTATATATGTTCTTTTCACAGAAGATATTTTCCAAGTAAAGTTACTAAACTAATTTCAAAATCCAAAATTAACTTTCAAAATACATTCTGGGCTAGTGTTTTAGTTTTCAGATAGTTGTAACTTTTGTAAAATGAAAACTAAACATTAATTCCATAGGCATCTCAAAAGGAGAGATAAATTTTAGTTTAACCAAATGTAGTAATTTAGGAATTTAGGAAAATTCAGGAGCCCTCAGGCAACAAACCAAAGTAACAGATGTTAAACATAGCAAAACTTTTATCGTAAAAATACCTTGAATTTTCAATGGCAATAACATATAAACTCTATCTATTTAGAGAAAATATTTGTCGAGAGACATGGGAAAATTCAGCAAGCACCAAGAAATATGGCATTTTTAGAGATAATCATGAAAATAATTGCCTTGATTCATTGACTTACAACTCAATTAGTCTATATGATATATGTTTTTAAGTCTTTATACCTAAATAACTTACTCCCTGGATCAAAGCAGAACAGGATTCAGTCTTCTGTTAAAAGAACAATCATATGGAATAAACCTGCCTTACTTAGTGACTGAACAACAGCAACAACAATCACTTTATTTAAAATCTTAGAGGAAGTACTTCACAATTTCTAAATGATCACATATTCCAATATGATGTCCATTTTGATTTCAATGCTTTATTTAAGGTCTGGTATTAAAGTTAGAAAGTAAAACATTTTCACTTTGAAAGACTAAAATTCTAACTAGGTAAGTGTCCAACTGTACATGTGTGCTGTGCCAAGTCGCTTCAGTTGTGTCTGACTCTCTGCAACCCCATGGACCATCGCCTGCCAGGCTCCTCTGTCCATGGGATTCTCTAGTCAAGAATATTGCAGTACATCTATGTCTCTTTTGCTGCGAAGGGAGGTGGGAGGGTGGTTCAGGATTGGGAACACATGTACACCCGTGGCGGATTCATGTTGATGTATGGCAAAACCAATACAATATTGTAAAGTAAAAAGTAATAATAATGATAAATAATAAAAATTTTAAAAATAATAATAAATAAATAAATTGAAAACAAACAAACAAAAAAAGAATACTGCAGTAGGTTTTCGTACCCTCCTCCAGGGATTCTTCCCCACCCAGGGACTGAGCCCGTATCTCTTCTGTCTCCTGCCTTCACAGCATGTTCTTTACCACCAGGGCCACCTGGGAAGTCCTGACCTGTACATATCCTGCGATAAATATGTTTGAGATAATATTTTGCAGCCTTTTATGTCTGACTTTCTTACTCTGGCATTTTCCTGCAATTCAGAACCCTGACCTTAAATTGTGTGACTGTAGACATCGAGTATACATTAGCTATTTAGCACAAAACTGATGACATAGCAGAGTTAAGCCTATTAAAAAGAAAAATGTTTGCTAAAGAGAGATGCAGATTTAACTGATATTGTAAATTATTCCTAGTTACAGCAAAGTTGTGTGTTTTTATTTTATCTGTGGCATTTAGTTTCAACCAAAATAAGGAAAAGTGATATACAAAAGTAAATAATTGATAATAACAACAACATTATCTACAAGCCTTAAAATTGTTGGAGGCAAAATAGCTCAAATAATTCTTAATGCCTTTCAGGCACATCTGAATCAAATAAGGTAATTATTCTTTAAAATGCTTACACAAAGTCTGATTTGCATGCTAGTAATTGCTATGCCTTGTGGCATCTAGCAATTGACACAGCAATGATTTTAATTATTGTAATTTCATCAGTATAAATACTTCAAAGTTATGCAAATACTCTCATAATCCACATAGACAGCTCCGAGTATTTGATTTACTAGTCTTGTAAGTCTCTTTGTCTATGCAGTTTACTCTCAGATGTGACTCTGCATTGCAATTGAAGCCTTTCACTCACATCAAAGGTCTAAATCATAACAAGATGAGCTAATTTTACAAAGACTGACACTTCAAACATTAAGTTGCAAATACAATTATAAGATGAAATATAAAAAGAACTTTGCTTGGATATCATGAAGCACAGATACCTGCAGCTAATCACGTTTAATGTTTTCTCTGACATGAAAAAGTAAAGCTACAACTCCAACAAATGCCTTTGAATGAATAAGAGCAGGAAAGAGCCTCCCTGTTACATGATTAATTTAAATGCTACAATAGGAAAATATTAGTTATGCAATAAATTATCATCAGTATTATAGCCACTCAGACCCTCAGCCAATAGAGGGTACTGAGCTACAAATAGGGATTCCATAATGATATATCACTCTACTACTAGTAAATCTTAGACTCTGACTCTTGAATTCTCAGGGAGTAGAAACTCTTACAGTTGGATATATCCACAAGGTGGGAAACTGTGTTTTCTTCAGAAGTGCTCTTATTATGGGAATTTAACCTACTGTAGTCTTGGCTAAAATGAAAGACATTTTTCAGGAAAAAAGTACATAAGGTAATATTTAAGAATATTTTAAACCCACCACACTCTTATTTTATATACTAACATTAAAAAATGCTTACTGGCAAATATGATTTTAATGTTTTACAGCTGATGAGCTTTTATTCTCATACTAAAAATATATTTTGGCACTAATTATTACTTTTACAGTGTATTCACATCATCAGAAATGCATTAGGTTGCAAACAGAAGAGAAACAGCAAAGAACAACAGCAAGATAAATTTTTCAACAAAGAGCAAAAAGTGAAAAGGAAGCCCCATCAACCACTACAGCAGCCCCCTATGAGGTATCTGAGGGGACTTCTGGCTGGAGAAAGACAAAAGCTTGAAGTTGACATGTACACATTGGTATATTTAACAATAAAATGCCTTTCCATAAAAAATATAAATAAACATGTTAACATTAAATTTCTTACAGCTGAAATAATAATCATCATCATAATAATAAACAGGTATAACTTCAGTGGGCCCTGACTCTTGCCATACATAGAGAATCTGAAACACTAACTTCAGATGTCTGATTTTTGTGGTAAGCAGTAATCTTTTGATATCCAAATACATGCTTTTTTTTTTTTTTTTTTTTTTAGCAAAAACTCCTATTTATCCCAGCTCCTTCCTGACCTCTTTGGAATAGTTTTTCAGAGCTGTGAGGCTGCCTCCTTTGCTTAAATCTTCAGTAAGTCTACCAACTATAACATAATTCTCAACTTTTAGGTTATGCATTTTTATTCAGTTGACACAAGACAATCTCAGGTCCAGAAAGAAAAACAATCCAGTTGCTACCTTCATTGCTTTGAGATGCAGTGGAGCTCTTTGGAGATCCTGAGCTGAAGACCCAGATTAGTCTGTTTAGCCTCCTGGTCCACAGAAACTGTGAGAAAATGAATTCATACTGTTTTACGCCACTAAGTTTATGGTCATTTGTTCCATAGTGATAAAAACTGATATCAGTGAAAAGTGATGAACTGGATTTTGAGCAATACATGTGCACATGCATGTGTTTGTGTGAGATATTCTGATCATTTTTGTATCTATCTCAATCTGCAGCTGGCCTCAGTGGTCACTTGGAGGTAGATCACTGTGTGTGAGTCCAAGTTACTGATGTGACCACAGATTCCCTGATGCAAAAATAAATATTAGACAAGTGGATTTAGAGAGGATGTTATCTGGAAGTCCTGTTGGTGATATACTGCAGTTACTATTTCTTATTTTTTCTTTTTAACTGAATGTTGTTCAGACACTCAGTCATGTCCAATTCTTTGAGACCCCATGGACTGCAGCATGCCAGGCTCCCTGTCTTTCACTGTCTCCCAGAGCTTGCTCAAACTCATGTGCATTGAGCCAATGATGCCACCCAACCATCTTTTCCTCTGTCGTCCCCTTTTCCTTCTGCTTTCTGTCTTTCCCAGCATCAAGGTATTTTTCAGTGAGTCAGCTCTTTGCATCAGGTGGCCAAAGTATTGGAGCTTCAGCTTCGGCATAAGTTCTTCCAGTGAATATTCAGGGTTGATTTCCTTTAACTGAATAGCAGTCATGAAATAGGTTTACTAACTGTGAAACAAAGTGATGCCAAACAACTTCTCTAAAATTTCATTATTTAGTTCACAAGAAATCATACTCTCAGACACATGCAGAACAAGTTAAAATGCAAGACTAGTGGGAACTCCCTGGTGGTCCAGTGGTTAGGACTCCCCTAATTCACTGCCAAGAGCCCAAGTTCAACTCCTAGTCAGGGAACAAAAATCCTGTAGATGAGTGGTGCAGCCAAAAAAAGAAAAAACACTAGTGCTTTTAGTTTCTGAGATAATAACTTTGGACATGATATTAAAACTCTGACACCCTCTTCCTTGTCTATAAATTGTAATTAATTATGGTTCTAAGAATGAGAAATAATATAAGTATGGTAGATGGCAAATTGTAGCTGTTATGATAATGGTGATAGAAAATATGGATGATTTTTTACTCAAAGTCATTAAGGCAGGTACATGTTTTTACACACATATGAATGGCTTTAAATTTTGGTGGAAAAGCAATGAATTATGCGTAATTATAGTGGATCTAAGTATTCCAGTTTCAAATCGTTTTATACTATGTGACCTGGAGAATGTCCAAATACTTCTAGAAGACTTTATTCCATCAATAAATAGGAGGAACAATATCTGCTTTTACTATTTCACAGAGAATGCCTGAATCTCAAAGATGATATAGTGAAACTTTATCACAATTCTATATGAATACAATAAAGTAAAATTATTTTACAAAAGCATATATTTATATATATCAAGAAATCAAACAAGTATTTCATGAGAATTTAGCAGGAAATTCATTAAGGTAATATTTTGGTTCAGTTATCTATTATGCAAACATAATGGTTCTCAAAAATATCTATGAAAAAAGTTCAAAAATTTGACATGACCAAGAGATGTGAATATCATGTGTTTCAACCTCACAAGTTGCAACTCATGCCTAGTAAAATGTTGCAGATTCATCTTGAGCAAGCTGCTGAAAAAATAAAGACTTTAAAGGCAACAGGAACATCAGAAAACAGACAGCAGCATGAATAGCTAAATACATTCCATGCAACGAACAATGAAACAGAAAGATAACATCACTAAGCCACCTTGCACAGCTGTCAAGTGACAGGAGTGACATAACAATGGAATCACATGCAAGAAATTGAAAGCACTAAAAATGCAGAATTAATTTTGCATTTGCACTACCTCCTAGCAAGGTTATGATTTCTCTAAGGTCTCCTCAGACAAGCTTTCATTTACTGGACACACATCAAACCTCTAGTTGTTAGCATTGGAAATTTATCCACCACAGAAAATTCTAGCTACCCATACGCATCACTTCCAAGCCTAGAGTCTTTCTTTTACCATGTATTGTATGTTATATAAACATTTACTTTCTTTACAAATATACTACTGACCTCCTTTAATCCACCTTCTCTGCATCTTGTGAAAAACAGTAAATTTTTTATTTGAAAGAGGGGAGATTGGATAACAGCTAGGAAACAGTGGCAAAGAAAGAAAGATAAGGAAATACATATGAGAAGAACTAAATGCAGGGACAAAGGTATATAATAAACAATGAGAGACAGAAGGGGAGAAAAAAATGAAGGGGAAATATAGAGAATAAGGAAAGTGGTCAAAGAAGAAAAATGCCTAGAAAAGTGTGCCTGGGTTGATGGAGAGTTGACAAAAATAATAGACAAAGTGATGATTTTAGGGGCATTGTGAGTGATCAAAGACGACTGGAGGAGAGGTCAGACAAGGCAGCCATGGGAATATTAAATTAGCTAATTTAAGAAGAAGAACAGATCTGGAGATTCCATAGATAAAATAAAAGGATTTAATATAGAGACAAAGGGGCAAGATGTCAATCTTTGAATAATAAAATTTCTGCACTGGAAAAGTATTTGGAAATGACCATGTTCAAATAATATATGAGAGATTACTATACAACTGCAAGAGTGAATTAAGAGAAGGAGAATATTTTTTCCTGTCTAGAAAATAAACAAACACTGTTTTCTAAATAATCAGCAAGTAGCCATGACATTGTGTCAGCAAATAGCACTTGCAGAATTAGAAGACAAGAAGTTAAAAGCTGTTTTCTGGAGACACTCTGAATATCAAATTACATATAAATTTGGTGACATTCTTTTGGCACCTAATAATAAAATATCTGACATTTGCATTGAGCTTCATACTTAAAAAAAAAAACATGGAAGAAAGGAAGGAGCCAATATTTACTGACTATCCACTGTACACTAAACATTATACATATTCTACCTGGATATCCCTTATTTGATATAAAAAAACTAGTTCAGATGGCAGAGTACAATCCCCAAAGTCACATACATTGTAACAAAATGGAGTCCAAAATTGAAGCTGGATGTCTATTTTACTCTTTTATGCCAGAGAAAGAAGATGGGAGGGAAGAAAAGTAGAAATGAGAGAGAGAAAAAAAACAGTAATAAAGTAATTTGCATCCTTTAGTACCAATTGCTGGGCAGCAGTTATGCTTATTACCATGTATCACTTCTGGGAATTTGGCCAGGATTTATAAAGAAGAGGAAATTTACATCCAAAAAAGTAAAGCAATTGGTCCACATTTGCACGTGTAGGGGATACATCCACTTTATTTGACTCTGAAAACAGGATTCAGTTTTTGTAAATGTTTCCATCATTGAAGGAGAAACCAAGTTATATTGCTGAACTGTCACATGCTAGTTAGGTAACTATGAGTACATCACCCATCTCTGTCTCAGCTGCTCTCTCATCAGTGTTGGTTAACACATGCCTTGCTTACAAGGTGTTGCAAGGATTGCATCTATTATAAAGTATATTGAACATTGTTGCTAAGTCACTTCAGTTGTGTCCGACTCTGTGTGACCCTATAAACAGCAGCCCACCAGGTTCCCCCATCCCTGGGATCCTCCAGGCAAGAATACTGGAGTGAGCTGCCATTTCCTTTCCCAATGAATGAAAGGGAAAAGTGAAAGAGAAGTCGCTCAGTCATGTCCGAATCAGCAACCCCATGGCCTGCAGCCTACCAGGCTCCTCCATCCATGGGATTTTCCAGGCAAGAGTACTGGAGTGGGTTGCCATTGCCTTCTCTGATATTGAACATAGATTTTGGCAATAAGTCTGCATGCATGCATCCTCATTTGTGTCCAACTCTGCAACCCCATGGACTGCAGCTCACCAGGATCCTCTGTCCATGGGATTTTCCAGGCAAGAATACTGGAGTGGATTGCCACTACCTCTTCTAGGATATCTTCCAGACACAGGGATCAAACCCATGTTTCCTGCTGCTCCTGGACTGACAGGTATATTCTTTACCACTGAGCCCCCAAGAAGCCCCACAATAAGAATAACCATAGTAATGAGTTGATATATGTAGGTAGAGTCAAACCAGACTAGAATATGTTCAATTGACAAATAGGAATATGTGAGATCATATGTGTTTTAGAAGACTTCAGTTCAGATCAGTTGCTCAGTCTTGTCTGACTCTTTGTGACCCCATGAACCACAGCATGCCAGGCCTCCCTGTCCATCACCAACTCCTGGAGTCCACCCAAACCCATGTCCATGGAGTCAGTGATGCCATCCAGCCATCTCATCCTCTGTCATCCCCTTTTCCTCCTGCCATCAATCTTTCCCAGCATCAGGGTCTTTTCAAATGAGTCAGCTCTTCGCATCAGGTGGCCAAAGTATTGGAGTTTCAGCTTCAACATCAGTTCTTCCAATGAACACTCAGGAGTGATCTCCTTTAGGATGGACTGGTTAGATATCCTTGCAGTCCAAGGGACTCTCAAGAGTCTTCTCCAACACCACAGTTCAAAAGCATCAATTCTTTGGTGCTCAGCTTTCTTTACAGTCCAACTCTCACATCCATACATGACTACTGGAAAAACCATAGCCTTGACTAGATGGACCTTTGTTGGCAAAGTCATGTCTCTGCTTTTGAATATGATATCTAGGTTGGTCATAACTTTACTTCCAAGAAGTAAGCGTCTTTTAACTTCATGGCTGCAATCACCATCTGCAATGATTTTGGAGCCCAGAAAAATAAAGTCAGCCACTGTTTCCACTGTTTCCCCATCTATTTGCCATGAAGTGAAGGGACCAGATGTCATGATCTTCGTTTTCTGAATGTTGAGCTTTAAGCCAGCTTTTTCGCTCTCCTCTTTCACTTTCATCAAGAGGCTCTTTAGTTCTTCTTCACTTTCTTCCATAAGGGTGGTGTCATCTGCATATCTGAGGTTATTGATATTTCTCCCGGCAACCTTGATTCCAGCTTGTGCTTCCTCCAGCCCAGCGTTTCTCATGATATACTCTGCATATAAGTTAAATAAGCAGGGTGTCAATATACAGCCTTGACGTACTCCTTTCCCAATTTGGAACCAGTCTGTTGTTCACGTCCAGTTCTAACTGTTGCTTCCTGACCTGCATACAGGTTTCTCAAGAGGCAGGTCAGGTGGTCTGGTATGCCCATCTCTTTCAGAATTTTCCACAATTTATTGTGATCCTTGAACCTAACTGATGTTGCCAACAAATAGGGGGGGAAATGAGTCAAGTGCTCTAACTAAAAGCAAAACTAAAAATATAACCATCATCATTATCATGATTAATTGAAAAATACTTTATTAAATACATATAATGCTATGAATTTTAGTTTGTATTATCAAAGAGATCAGATTTCCTCTTGTACGAGGAAGAAATTGTACTCAATTAAAATAACAAATAGCAGTATTTTGGATATATGATGACCACTTAAAATAAAGAGTGAAAATAAAAATATAGAAAAATTAATGAAAGTAGAAGAGAGAAAATTGTATAACCACATTAATCAATATACAGTGAACATAGTACTACAATTTCTATACTAACACTACTTCAAGGAGTTGGAAATTTTATGTAATGGCAACCCACTCCAGTATTCCTGCCTGGAGAATCCCATGGGTAGAGAAGCCTGGCAGACTACAGCCCATGGGGTTGCAAGCACTGGACATGACCTAGCAACTAAACCACTAAACAATTCCAGAGGCTCTTATATATATATGACAGGGGAGTGCGTAATTTCCTCAATTCTGTCTCACTGCAGCAAAAATCTGAAGTGACAGACCGACCAGTGTTATAGCTCAGTTTTATTGGGAAGCAAAGGAAAATACATCCTGGAGATATGAGGGCAGGCCAACCCAAAAGATGCGAAGACAATAGAAACTTCTGGCTCAATCTTGACTCCTCTTTTTATATGTTTCTCTCCTCCCCCTGAACCTGCCCTATGTAAACTGGGCTAGTCAGAAGGGTTGCTCATTTTACCTGAGGTCCTTACTCTGGTCCTCAGACCTTCCTTTGTTCTATTTTCATGGGCTTTTCCCTTCTTTGTCTTCTAGCCACTGCTATTTTGAACTCCTTTTTCCTCACATTCTACCCTCAAGAGATGGGAGGCTCAATTCTTGGGGAATAGTGGTATCGAAGTCTCTCTGGCTACTTCCTGCTGAACTGGGATGGCAAGGGGCACTGGGCCTTCCTCACTTGTTAATCTCAAGCCTCATTCTTATAGTGGTGTCCATCTAAGTGTGAGTGATATTTCCTGTGGTCGGCTGTAGTTTTATGTATCCTTGTTGTACTGGCACAGCATGTTGTAGCTTGTTGACTGGGGCAGAGAAAAAAAAGGGTTAGCCAATCGATCATACATGGAGCAATGATAAGCAGCATCAATATGGTAAAGACAGAAAACAGTACAGGCATTAGCCAGCTCTAAATTTCCCATCGCCAGGAGGATCCCCCAAAAAGAGATTGTAGTCACCCTGAGAACTCTCCAGCTCATTCTTTGAGATCCTGTAGGGTCTGAATGTTTTTCCTGAGGACTGTGAGACTTTCTTTAACTAAGCTGGAGATATTTACCCAGAAACAACACATCTCATTCAAGATAGCTCAAGTCCCTCCTTATTCAGGGTTCAGGAGATTGATCTCCTGTTTATTTTGGAGTACAACCTCTGCCAAGCTGTATTGGCTGTCGTGAGAAATCTTATCTCAGAAACATAATTTTTGGGTGTTCATTAGAATGGCACTCATTTGTAGTCCTGAATAGGTATCTGAGATCTCCCAGGGGCTCACAGGGGTATTGAGTGTCCTCTTCTGTTTTCTTCCATGGCTTGACTCATAGTGAAGCCATGAGTAGTGAATCCAGGATTCATGTTCTGGTACCTTGACTGCTGGGGGGATAGAGAGTATTACAGGGTAGGGGCCCTTCCATGTGGGCTGGAGTTGAGCCTTTGGGGACACATCTTTCCAAACTTTAATTGGGACTTGAGTCCCTGGAGCAGATAGTGGTGGCTCTTTGGAATCTTTTGGTCCTGGTTGTCACCCCACAAGTGTATATCCTGTTGGAATTGCCCAATGGCCATGGTATAAGACTGGAGAGACTGAACCTCTGGATCAAGGAAGAGGTCATTGACATAAACAAAAGGTCTCATAAGGACTAAGACCAACCTGTTCCTTAGGGGCAATACAGGTGCAGAGGAGAGCTATTGGTAAAGCCTCCTTCTATCCAAGGTGGTTTCCTGGGTTATCTTTTTTATTGCTGATTTTAAGAATTGGTTGGCTCTTTCTACTTTTCCTGAAAACTGAGGCCTCCAGGCACAATGGAGATAATAAATAATGCCCAATGCTTTAGGTCACCCCTTGGGTGACCTTAGAAATAAATGATGTCCCATTGTCAATTTGTAATGACCTGGGCAGACCAAATCTTGGAATGATTTCATGGAGCAGTTTTGTTTTGTTTTGTTTTGTTTTGTTTTACCACCTCCTCAACCTTCTCAGTCAGGGTGGGAAAACCTTCAATCCATCCTGTGAATGCACCTATCATGACTGATAGGTATTTATACCCTTGAGAAACTGTCATTTGGGTGAAGTCCATCTGCCAGCCCTCTCCTGGGTAGGTCCCACAGTGTTGGACGGGCTGGGCCAGCTAGGGTCTTCGAGCTCCTTGGAAGTTGTTTAATTGGCAAGTGGGGCAAGAGGAGACCACTTGCCTTATAGTCATTTGGAGGCCTTTCCCTCTGAAGGACCTTTCTAGTAATCTTTGGAGGGCTTTCTCCCCTATGAGTGGTGGCGTGTAAGGAGTTAACCAACCTCCGTTGGAGATTCCCAGGCAGAAAAAGGAGTCCCTCCTTGTGGAACCACCCTGTATGATCTTCTTGAAAGCCCTCATTCTTAGCTTTAAGAGTCTCACCCTCAGTATATGAAGGAGTTTCAGGCACATTAGTCTGTGGAACTAAGGTGGCAACCCCTGTTAGGTCTTTGTTCTGTAATGCTGCTCTCTTAGCTGCCTAATCAGCTACTTGGTTCCCTGGTGCCACTTCCATGCTCCCTTTTTGGTGTCCTTTACAATGGGAGACTGAAACCTCGGTGGGCAGATGTACTGCCTCCAAGAGCCTAAGGATTTGATCACCATATTTGACTGGGGACCCTCGGGTGTAAAGTGGCATTTTCTTTCCAAGAAGCAACATGCAAATGTAGCACCAGAAAGGCATACTTGGAGTCAGTGTAAACAGCTACCAGTTTCCTTTTCCCAGCTCTAGACCATGAGTCAGGGCTATGAGCTCAGCCAACTGGCTTGAAGTACCTGGTGTCAAAGGTTTAACCTCTGTGGCCTCAAAATTGGAGACTACTGCATATCCAGCCCTTCTTTTTCCATCTAAGACAAAGTTGCTTCCATCAGAGTACCAGATTTCCTCAGGATTAGTCAAAGGATCTTCTGACAATCCCTCTCAGGGGTTTTGTTCAATGGTCTAAAGTTTCTAGGCAAGAGTGAAAGGGGAGAGAGCCCTTGCGGGTAGGCAGGAGGGTAGCTGGGTTAAGAACCTTGCAAGGGGATGTAGTCAGGTCTGGATTTTCCATCAGCACTACTTGATATCTGAAGGTTCTTTGATCAGACATTCATAGACAGCTTCTCCCATTCAGGAGTTGTTTTGTTGGTGACTGGTAAAAAAAGTGAGTTTGCCTCTGAGAGAGTTTTAAAGCATCTTCTGTCAGGTCTGCAATAGCTGCAAGATTTCAAAGGCAGGGAAAGATCTCTTCCCAAAAAGGGAGTAGGATACTCAGGGACCACCCAGAACTGATGGGAAAAAACTTGTCCATACCAGCAACAAAAAGTGCTCAGGTGAATCTTTTTGTAATTGTTTTTCCTATAGCACACAAAATGGTATAGATTTGTGGGGAGAAGGTTCTGGAGTAGTAGGTCAGGACAGAGTAGGTAGTCCCTGTGAGAAATAGATTTAAGGGACTAGATCTGATAGATAGAGTGCCTGATGAACTATGGGTGGAGGTTCATGACATTCTACAGGAGACAGGGATCAAGACCATCCCCAAGAAAAAGAAATGCAAAAAAGCAAAATGGCTGTCTGAGAAAACTTTATAAATAGATGTGAAAAGAAGAGAAGCTAAAAGCAAAGGAGAAAAGGAAAGATATATCCATTTGAATTCAGAGTTCTAAAGAATAGCAAGGAGAGATAAGAAAGTCTTCCTCAGCAATCAGTGCAAAGAAATAGAGGAAAACAATAGAATGGGAAAGACTAGAGATTTCTTCAAGAAAATTAAAGATACCAAGGAAACATTTCATGCAAAGATGGGCACAATTAAGGACAGAAATGGTATGGACCTAACAGAAGCAGAAGATATTAAGAAGAGGTGGCAAGAATACACAGAAGAACTATTAAATTAAAAAAAAAAAAAAAAGATCCTCATGACCCAGATAAACACAATGGTGTGATCATTCACCTAGAGTCAGACATCCTGGAATGTGAAGCCAAGTGGGCCTTAGGAAGTATCACTATGAACAAAGCTAGTGGAGGCAATGGAACTCCAGTTGAGCTATTTCAAATCCTAAAAGATGATGCTGAGAAAGTGCTGCACTCAATATGCCAGCAAATTTGGAATACTCAGAAGTCGCCACAGAACTAGAAAAGATCAGTTTTCCCTTATCTTTGACAAAGGAGGCAAGAATATACAATAGAGAAAAGACAATTTCTTTAACAAGTTGCCCTGGGAAAACTGGTCAACTACTTGTAAAAGAATGAAACTAGAACACTTTGTAACACCATACACACACACACATACACACACACACAAAAAAAAAAAAAAACTCAAAATGGATTAAAGATCTAAATGTAAGACCAGAAACTATAAAACTCCTAGAGGAAAACATAGGCAAAACACTTTCTGACATAAATCACAGCAGGATCCTCTATGACCCACCTCCCAGAGTAATGGAAATGAAAGCAAAAATAAACAAATGGGGCATAATTTAATTATTAATTAATTTTAATTAAATTAATTAATAATTAAACTTAAAAGCTTTTGCACAACAAAGGAAACTATAAACAAGGTGAAGAGACAGCCTTCAGAATGGGAGACAATAATAGCAAGCAAAGCAACTGACAAAGAAGTAATCTCAAAAATATACAAGCAGCTCACACAACTCAAACCCAGAAAAATAAACAGCCAAAACAAAAAATTGACCAAAGAACTAAACAGGCACTTCTCAAAAGAAGACATACAGATGGCTAACAAACATATGAAAAGATGCTCATCATCACTCATTACCAGAGAAATGCAAATCAAAACCACAATGAGGTACCATCTTACACCAGTCAGAATGGCTAGTATCAAAAAGTCTACAAACAATAAATGCTGGAGAGGGTGTGGAGAAAAGGGAACCCTCTTACACTGTTGGTGGGAATGCAGACTAGTACAGACACTATGGAGAACAGTGTGGAGATTCCTTAAAAAACTGGAAATAGAACTGCCATACGACCCACCAATCCCACTGCTGGGCATACACACTGAGGAAACCAGAACTGAAAGAGATACATGTACCCAATGTTCATGGCAGCACTGTTTACAATAGCCAGGACATGGAAGCAACCTAGATGTCCATCAGCAGATGAATGGATAAGAAAGTTGTGGTACATATGTACAATGGACTATTTAAAAGATAGTCACTATTTAAAAGATAGTCAGCTATTTAAAAGATGCAGCTGAATCAGTTCTAATGAGGTGGATGAAACTGGAGCCTGTTATACGGAGTGAAGTCAGAAAGAAAAACACCAATACAGTATATTAATACAGATATATGGAATTTACAAGGATGGTAACGATGACCCTATATGCAAGACAGCAAAAGACACACAGATGTAAAGAACAGACTTTTGGACTCTGTGGGAGAAGGCGAGCGTGGGATGATTTGAGAGAATAGCATTGAAACATGTATATTACCATATGCAAAATAGAGTACCAGTCCAGGTTCAGTGCATGAGACAGGGTGCTCAGGGCCAGTGCACTGGGATGACCTTGAGGGATGGGATGGGGAGAAAGGTGAGAGGGGGGTTCAGGATGGGGAACACATGTACACCCATGGCTGATTCATGTCAGTTCAGCTCAATTCAGTCACTGATTCCTATCCAACTCTTTGCAACCCCATGGACCACAGCATGCCAGGCCTCCCTGTCCATCACTGACTCCCAGAATTTACTCAAACTTATGTCCACTGAGTCGGTGATGCCATCCAGCCATCTCATCTTCTGTCATCCTCTTCTCTTCCTGCCCTCAATCTTTCCTCGCATCAGGGACTTTTGAATGAGTCAGCTCTTCGCATCAGGTGGCCAAAATATTGGAGTTTCAGCTCCAACATTAGTCCTTCCAATGAACACCCAGGACTGATCTCCTTTAGGATGAAGTGGTTGGGTCTCCTTGCAGTCCAAGGGACTCTCAAGAATCTTCTCCCCAACCACAGTTCAAAAGCATCAATTTTTCAGTGCTCAGCCCTCTTTATAGTCCAACTCTTAACATCCATACATGAATACTGGAAAGACCATAGCCTTGACTAGAAGGACCTGTGTTGGCAAAGTAATGTCTCTGCTTTTTAATATGTTATCTAGATTGGTAATAACTTTCCTTCCAAGAAGTAAGCATCTTTTAATTTCATGGCTGCAGTCACCATCTGCACTGATTTTGGAGGCCAAAAAAATAAAGTCAGCCACTCTTTCCACTGTTTCCCCATCTATTTCCCATGAAGTGATGGGACCAGATGCCATGATCTTCGTTATCTGAATGTTGAGCTTTAAGCCAACTTTTTCACTCTCATCTTTCACTTTCATCAAGAGGCTTTTTAGTTCTTCACTTTCTGCCATAGGGTGGTGTCATCTGCATATCTGAAGTTATTGTTATTTCTCCCGGCAATCTTGATTCCAGCTTGTGCTTCTTCCAGTCCAGTGTTTATCATGATGTACTCTGCATATATAAGCAGGGTGACAATATACAGCCTTGACATACTACTTTTCTCGATTTGGAACCAGTCGTTGTTTCATGTTCAGTTCTAACTGTTGCTCCCTGACCTGCTACAGATTTCTCAAGAGGCAGGTCACATGGTCTGGTATGCCCATTTCTTGAAGAATTTTCCACAGTTTATTGTGATCCACACAGTCAAAGGCTTTGGCTTAGTCAATACAGCAGAAACAGTTGCTTTTTGGAACTCTCTTTCTTTTTCGATGATCCAGTAGATGTTGGCAATTTGATCTCTGATTCCTTTGCCTTTTCAAAAATCAGCATGAACATCTGGAAGTTCACAGTTCAAGTATTGTTGAAGACTGGCTTGGAGAATTCTGAGCACTACTCTACTAGCGTGTGAGATGCATGCAATTGTATGGTAGTTTGAGCATTCTTTGACATTGCCTTTCTTTGAGATTGAAGTAAAAACTGACCTTTTCTGGTTCTGTGGCCACTGCTGAGTTTTCCAAATTTGCTGGCATGTTGAGTACAGCACTTTCACAGCATCATCTTTTAGGATTTGAAATACCTCAACTGGAATTCCATCACCTCCTCTAGCTTTGTTCGTAGCGATGCTTCCTAAGGCCCACTTGACTTCTCATTCCAGGATATCTGGTCCTAGGTGAGTGATCACACCATCGTGCTCATCTGGGTTATGAATATCTTTTTTGTATAGTTTTTCTGTGTATTCTTGCTACCTCTTAATATCTTCTGCTTCTGTTAGGTCCATAGCATTTCTGTTCTTTATTGTGCTCATCTTTCCATAAAAACTTCCATTTGTGTCTCTAATTTTCTTAAAGAGATCTCTAGTCTTTCCCATTCTATTGCTTTCCTCTATTTCTTTGTGTTGATTGTTGAGAAAGGCTTTCTTATCTCTCAGAGTTATTCTTTGGTATACTGCATTCATATTTAACTTATATGCAGAGTACATCATGAGAAATGCTGGGCTGGAAGAAGCACAAGCTGGAATCAGGAGTGCCAAGAGAAATATCAATAACCTCAGATATGCAGATGATACCACCCTTATTGCAGAAAGTGAAGAACTAAAGAGCCTCTTGATGAAAGTGAGAGTGAAAAGGTTGGCTTAAAACTCAACATTCAGAAAACTAAAATGATGGCATCCAGTCCCATCACTTCGTGGGAAATAGATGGGAAAACAATGGAAACAGTGGCTGACTTTATTTTGGGGGACTCTAAAATCAGTGCAGATGGTGATTGCAGCCATGAAATTAAAAGACACTTACTCCTTGGAAAGAAAGTTGTGACCAACCTGGAGAGCATATTAAAAAGCAGAAATATTACCTTGCCAACAAAGGTCTGTCTAGTCAAGTCTATGGTTTTTCCAGTGGTCATGTATGGATGTGAGAATTGGACTGTAAATAAAGCTAAGTGCTGAAGAATTGATGCTTTTGAACTGTGGTGTTGGAGAAGACTCTTGCAAGTCCCTTGGACTGCAAGGAGATCCAACCAGTCCATCCTAAAGGAGACCAGTCCTGGGTGTTCATTGGAAGGACTGATGCTGAAGCTGAAACTCCAGTACTTTGGCCACCTCATGTGAAGAGTTTACTCATTGGAAAAGACCCTAATGCTGGGAGGGGTTGGGGGCAGGAGGTGAAGGGAACGACGGAGGATGAGATGGCTGGATGGCATCACCGACTCGATGCACATGGGTTTGGGTAAACTCCGGGAGTTGGTGATGGACAGGGAGGCCTGGAGTGCTGCGATTCATGCGGTTGCAGAGTCAGACATGACTGAGCGACTGAACTGAACTGAACTGCATTCATATGGGTATATCTTTCCTTTTCCCCTTTGCCTTTTGCTCCTCGTCTTTTCACAGCTATTTGCAAGGCCTCCTCAGACAACCATTTTGCCTTTTTGCATTTCTTTTTCTTGGGGATGGTCTTAGTCACTGCTTCCTATACACTGTCAGGAACCTCCATCCATAATTCTTCAGGCACCCTATCTATCAGATCTAATCCCTTGATCTATTTGGGAACAGATACCATGACGTAAAGGAATCCAAGCCTGTGCCCTGAGACTGGGAACCTGATGAAATAGCCATACAACTTATTCTCTTATTGCTCTGAGGGAATGTAAATCACTGATTTCTTCCCCTAGTCTGTAAGAGCAGTTTAGGGTGCTTCCAATGGTAAACATTTCGTTGTTATAGACCCACTTTAGGTAACAACAGAAATAATGACAAGGGAGTGGGTTATCTGGTCCTGTTAGGGGCATTAAGATTATTTTAATAATAAGTGGGGTGGAGCAATGTTGCATACAAGGTGGCAGGGTCCTGGTTGTAGGAGTTAGTAAGTGGCTTAAGAACAAATTGATGAGAGGCAAAAGACCAGATGGTCCATAAAAGTAGAGTGGAGATTTGATCCAGGGATGTGTCTGTAACTTTAGAAGAAGGGTAGTAAGGGTTTGGGCCCAAACAGCCTGCAGGGCTAACTCCCAAAGTGGCAAACATTATCCTGGAAGCCCAATTGCCCTTGAAGGGGTGCCACGAATAGATGAACTTCTAGCAGACATTGTGTGTCTGTCACCCACCCTAGAAGGTTCACTGAGAGATGCTGTTGTTGCACATATTGTAGGAAACATGGAAGATGAAGGCCTGACTATCTAAAGAGATTGGATATTATACAGTATTTCTCTCCCAAAGGCCAGCTACTTTCTGGTTGTCCCTCCAGAAGATTATAGAGGCAATATTGTGGGCCCGGATGGATCTCAGTAAAAGAGTATGAAACAGGAGGGAAGGGAGCAGGGCAGAACTTTTGAAATTTAATAAACTGTTTGAAATCAAATGGGTCCAAGATGACAAGTCAATTCAACTAAACCTTGATCCTCAATCTGCAAGCTAAATGACACACCCAGAGGCACCAGGACAGTTTCAAGCCAGTGTCAAAAGGAGGAGTGGGTGGTTCCCTAATTGTTGGGATGATCCTCCCATTCATTAGTATATGAAATCACCCGCCTTGCAAAAACTAACCACACCACATTTCATGGCTGGTGCATTCATCCTCTGCAATGGCCCACATCTTGTGGAATGTTAGTTCAGTCACTCAGTCCTTTTCAACTCTTTGCAACCCCATGAATTGCAGCAAGCCAGTCCTCCCTGTCCATCACCAACTCCCAGAGTTCACTCAAACTCATGTACATTGAGTCAGTGATGCCATCCAGCCATCTTATCCTCTGTCATCCCCTTCTCCTGCCCCCAATCCCTCCTAGTATCAGGGTCTTTTCCAATGAGTCAACTCTTCGCATGAGGTAGCCAAACTATTGGAGTTTCAGCCTCAGCATCAGTCCTTCCAATGAACACCCAGAACTAGTCTCCTTTAGGATGGACTGATTGGATCTCCTTGCAGTCTAAGGGACTCACAAGAGTCTTCTCCAGCACCACAGTTCAAAAACATCAATTCTTCAGCGCTCAGCTTTCTTCACAGTCCAACTCTTACGTCCATACATGACCACTGGAAAAAACATAGCCTTGACTAGATGGATGGACCTTTGTTGGCAAAGTAATATCTCTGTTTTTTAATATGCTGTCTAGGTTGGTCATTACTTTCCTTCCAAGAAGTAAGCGTCTTTTAATTTCATGGTTGCAATTACCATCTGCAGTGATTTTGGAGCCCCCAAAGATAAAGTCAGCCACTGTTTCCACTGTTTCCCCATCTATATCCCATGAAGTGATGGGACTGGATGCCATGATCTTCGTTTTCTGAATGTTAAGCTTTAAGCCAACTTTTTCACTCTCCTCTTTCACTTTCATCAAGAGGCTTTTTAGTTCCTCTTCACTTTCTGCCATAAGGGTGGTGTCATCTGCATATCTGAGGTTATTGATATTTCTTATCCAGACAAATCCACCTCTTACCTATTGCTGTGTCTCTCACTTAATTTTTTTTCAATAAGATATCAAGAACCTGAGCTTCATTAGGTCCTGAAACCAGGCACTGTGAGTTTTGGCCAGGCTCAAGTCCTGGGAAAGAGGAGCTGAAGGACAGGAGGAAAAAGCAGTGGGGAAAAACGTGCCAAGGAATCCCTTTCATAACTTGCCTAAAAATATGCTAAATACCTGACCTGTGCTCACAGTTTTCATTGGCCTGATCATTAAGGACAGAAGAACCCCCACCCACTTGGGCAACAGCTACTAGGGCACAGCAGATAGTGAGACTATGAGACACACTGAGGAGTAGCCTCTGCCAGAGTTTCTCAACTGCACCCACTGCTGCTTGCCTCTTTGCAGAGTTTGAGGAAACAAGAAATGAGAGATTGTAAAGGAATTAAGATTTTGTTAGCTATATGTCCTTCCAGCCATAGGAGTGAGGACTTCCTACTCCAACCAGAGGTCTCCTGGAATCTGAGAATGAGCTGCGTGAGCTTTCTGCCAACTTTGTCTTTGCTGTCCTGGTTGCCAGCAGGAAACTTCTTGTCATGTCCCCTGGGCTTCGTTTTCTTTGTGTTCAGATTCCACCGCAGAAGCTTTTGCCGAGTTGAGCTTCTGCTGTGCTTGGCCTTTGCCTTGCAGGGACCAAGCTGAGGTTGTTTCAGCCAGGTTAAATCTGAGAAATGGCACCATAGATGACAGGGGAGTGTGTAATTTCCTCGGTTCTCTCTCATCACAGCAAAAATTTGAAGCGATGGATGGACCATTGTTATAGCTCAGTTTTATTGGCAAGCAAAGGAAAATACATCCTCGAGGTGTGAGGGCAGGCTGACCCAAAAGACACAAAGAGAAGAGAAGCCTCTGGCTCAATTTTGGCTCCTCTTTTTGTACGTCTTTTCTCCTTCCTCTCCCCTATGCAAATTGGGCTAGTCAGGAGGGTTGTTTGTTTTACCTGAGGTCCTCACTCTGATCCTCAGACCTTCTTTTGTTCTATTTTTGTGGGTTTTTCCCTTCTTCATTTTTTAGCCACCACCATTCTGGACTCCTTTTTCCTATTCTAACTACCTAAATTTATATATATATTTTAAAGATATTTCCATAGCAAATCTCAGTGTGCTTTGATATTGTTGAAGGAAAGGCAGAATTTCAGGAATGAATGTATGGGTAAACTTTATATAAAAATCATATATATATATAAATATATATATACATACATAATATATATATGCTGGTAGATTAGGGAAAAGGAGTCCAAAATGAAGGTAGCTAAAAGACAAAGAAAGGAAAAGCCTGTGAAAATAGAACAAAGGAAAGTTGTGACTGGAGTGAGGACCTCAGGTAAAACCAACAGCCCTCCTGACTAGCCCAGTTTACATAAGGCAGGCTCAGGGGGAGGAGAAAAAATATTATAAAAAATATGTAAAATATAGTGATAATAGGTACCAGATAAACATTATGGAATATTAGGGACAAATGATGGAGAAGGCAATGGCACCCCACTCCAGCACTCTTGCCTGGAAAATCCCATGGACGTAGGAGCCTGATGGGCTGCAGTCCATGGGGTTGCTAAGAGTCGGACACGACTGAGCGACTTCACTTCCACTTTTCACTTTCATGCCTTGGAGAAGGAAATGGCAACCCACTCCAGTGTTCTTGCCTGGAGAATCTCAGGGACAGGGGAGCCTGCTGGGCTGCTGTCTATGGTGTCGCACAGAGTCGGACACGACTGAGGCAACTTAGCAGCAGGGACAAATGAAATTACATGGATTATCATATTACTTTCCATAGTTGAGAAACTGAGTAGTTTCTGCACAAAGGAAGAGTAAAATCCAAAAATTATGAAATTCTTCAATAAATCTTAGATTCTATGCCAAAAATAATAAGGCAGCTCCATATTTTTATTAGTGCTGCTGCTACTGCTAGGTCGCTTCAGTCGTGTCCGACTCTGTGTGACCCCAGAGACGGCAGCCCACCAGGCTCCCCCGTCCCTGGAATTCTCCAGGCAAGAACACTGGAGTGGGTTGCTATTTCCTACTCCAATGCATAAAAGTGAAAAGTGAAAGTGAAGTCTCACAGTTTTGTCTGACTCTTAGCGACCCCATGGACTGCAGCCTACCAGGCTCCTCTGTCCATGGGATTTTCCAGGCAAGAGTACTGGAATGGGTTGCCATTGCCTTCTCCGTTTTATTAATGCTGGAAGAGTGTTATAAAATGTATTGAAGTCAACTGCATTTTTCTTGCTTGGAAAACCAAACTTGAACTTACTCTGTGCAGTACAGATTTCCAAATGACTGTGCTCTGAAAACCATTCCTTGAGTATCATTCTGGAAATGGAGTAGTAATCAAATACTTTTTTAAAAATTACATTAACTTGTTAATTTAAAAATTGACTTGAGAAATAAATATTGTATTTAGAAAGTTTCTTTTTGACACCAAATTCTGTGCATGTATCATGCAACAGTTTTGCTACTTTTGAAAACTAGAATTTGATAGCTGAACTAAAGCACACATCAGTTCAGTTCAGTTCAGTTGCTCAGTCCTGTCCGACTCTTTGCAACCCCATGAATCACAGCACGCCAGGTCTCCCTGTCCATCACCAACTCCCGGAGTTTGCCCAAACCCATGTGCATCAAGTCGGTGATGCCGTCCAGCCATCTCATCCTCTGTCGTCCCCTTCTCCTCCTGCCCCCAATCCCTCCCAGCATCAGAGTGTTTTCCAATGAGTCAACTCTTCACGTGAAGTGGCCATACAGAAAGCAAATAGAAATCATATGTGTACTCTTTAAAATAGCATGTGTGTATTTCTTATAAACATCTTATATTCCATAACTTTCTGTTCATTGAGGGCTCTAGTCATCCAACATTCTGAGGCAGTGAATGGCTCCAAAGATGAGTAATGAGGTCAAATACCCTCCCCATCCAGATCAGAGCCTTTCTGTCTGGTCTGTGTCACAAGTGACTAGGAGTCATCATTACCAGTTGATGGGTGTTTAATTGTCAGTGAGAAATGTGCCCTGGCATTGCTCCAAGTCCTAACAGCTCAGTGTTCAATGTAACAGAAATCACTATAGTGTATGTACCCACTTCTTTATCTACAAAGCATTTTGCTCTATGGATTTAGGACAAAAAGCTTATTCAGCCTTGAGGAAGTCCATACAGAATGGAGATAAAGAACACTTTCCCAAAATTATGTACCCTCAAAACTTCCCTCATTAAAAGAATAAATTTAGAAGAAGGGGAATAAAATGCAGCAGTAGCTATTCATGGAACAAGTGCTTTATTAGACACCTAGCATGTGTTAGGTGATGTGAACACTTAAATGATAGAATACTACTGCTTCAGTTTCAAACACTATGGAGAGTGATAGGGAATTAAATAAAGGGTTTTGCTTATGGGAGATAACGGCTGTGGAAGAGAGGTGGCAGAGACACTATGAGAGAACAAAGAGCTCTTCTCTTTAGCTGAAGATACTAAGACAGACAATCTTGAAGAGATGAACCTTGACCTGATTCTGGAAGATAGTGTAAAACTAAGAATGGGCCAGAAAGCATTAAGAAAGAAGAGGCCACAAAAATCTGAAATTTTTTAAAAAGGAAAAATGGAATTCCAAGGAATATAGGATAGAAAACTTCAAGAGTAACCGAGGAAAGAATTTAAGAAAGAAAGAAATGTAGAAGAGAATTTCCTCCAAGGCTGAGATTCACTCTTCAAAGGAATGGTTGTTGTTTAGTTCCTAAGTCATGTCCAGCTCTTTGCGACCCCGTAGACTGTAGCTGGCCAGGTTCCTCTGTCCATGAGAGGGCATGAATACTGCCCACTAGATGGGAGAGAAGGTCACTAGGGACCCATAGGACAGAGTGGAGAAGCAGGAAGCCACCTGTGGGAGCATGAGCAAGACCGGCTGGAGAGGGAACACAGTTGGGCCACACCTCTGACAGCCTTGCCATAGAAACCTGGAAGGCACCTGCAAAAACAGCACTCAGAACCCAGAAACAGACATGCCCCTGATAATGACCTTGAAGTGTCCCTTCAGCACTGTCTGTTCATAATACTTCACAATGCAGCATCTGACAGGTCCAAGGCCAGTATCACGAAGCAGTTCAAAGAAAAGTGGATTTGGCTTTGAGGGGCAATCAATTAACAGTCAGCAAAAGTGACCATTGGGAAATGAGGCTCTCCAAGGCAAACAGGGATCTCATTATCAAGGTCTTTATAAATCATGCCAGGTGTCATGGACAGCATCCTCTAGTCCAGGAGCAAAGAACTGTTCCTGGCAATACAGTCATGAAGGATGCTTACAATAATACAGACCTAGGCAGATCCTTGGAAATTTTACCTGGAAGGAGGCAGGTATTAGGGTTTTTATCCACCATCTCCAGGGATTCTGATACAAGTAATGTTTCTTAGACTTCCTTTTTAAGAAAGAGAGGTGTCGATTATGAAGAACGATTGAGAAGTTTGAAGCAGAAGAATGCATCCATGTTTTTGTGTTTCAGGAAGTGTTTCCAACTGGAGACAGATGATAGTTTACAGTAGTAAAGGTATAGCTATTAGAATTTTTTGATCCCTGGGTCGGGAAGATCCCCTGGAGAAGGAAATGGCACCCCACTCCAGTATCCTTGCCTGGAGAATCCCATGGACAGAGGAGCCTGGCAGGCTACAGTCCACAGGGGTCGCAAAGAGTCAGACATGACTGAGCGACTTCACTTTCACTTGCACTTTCTTTCACTCACTTGAGTTATTCTAACTTAATATACAGATAATTTTGTACGTATATAAAGACTGAACTGAACTGAATTCCTTTCAAAATTTTAGACTTAAAATGACAGAAATCTAACTAAAATGCCAAAACTGTATCAAACAACACAAATATCAAATAACACATTTGTTAAAGTCTGAGTTTTTGGCACCACTGATAGCATTAAGGCTTTCTAACAATGTACACTGTTTTGTGTGAAGCGTATACTCAATTAATGTTACTGAGTGATGATCTTGCAGGAATTTCTTATTGACAGACATATTATTGCAAACTAAAGTAAATAAGACTTTTTTCATTTAGCCAGATGGGCTGACTGGGACTCAGTTTTGGGCCATGCAAAGTATAAATAATTTTCCAGATACTTGATAAGTCTCTATTTTGTTTCTAGGGAATCATACATGGTTTTGTTTGAACAAGTGTAGGAAAGCTCCTACACATTTTCATTTTAGAGTCTGTATAGAAAAGTAGATTTCCTGACTCTATTTTGTGTATGCCAAAATCGTTAAAATTTGGAACCATATAAAAAATAAATAAAATTTGTGATATATAATTCAAATTTGAGATCAAATATTGATGACAAAGAATCAACAAATCCTACATAAAATACTTACACTAGTGCCTGACACACTATAGGCGAACAGTACTATTTATAGCCCATGGAATCAAGGAAGAGTAATAACGACTCTCAGCTTGAAAATCTAGGAGTTTCAAGTTGCTATGGAAATGGCATAAACTTTGGATTCACACAGGAAGCTGAAACTCCAATACTTTGGCCACCTGATGCGAAGAGCTGACTCATTTGAAAAGACCCTGATGCTGGGAAAGATTGAGGGCAGGAGGAGAAGGGGATGACAGAGGATGAGATGGTTGGATGGCATCACTGACTCAATGGACATGGGTTTGGGTGGACTCTGGGAGTTGATGATGGACAGGGAGGCCTGGCGTGCTTCGGTTCATGGGGTTTCAAAGAGTTGGACATGACTGAGCGACTGAACTGAACTGAACTATCATTTTTATTTTTTAGCTGTGCAACTATGAACCATTTGACTTAACTCTGCCTCTCACTTTTTAAAATACAGATGTGTTATACAAACATTTGTTTATAATTGAGAGCTTAACTATGCTAATATGTGTCAGACACTGTACCAATCAGTGTATTTAATCTCACTTATCTCATTTTACTCCTTGAAATAAATCTTTTGCATACAGATGTAGCATAAAGTAAGCCTCAACCAAGTAAATGAAAATATTTGCTGTCACAGGGCTCATAAATGTTAGCACTGAGGCTCAACTTCAATCACGTTTTCACTGGTGGATGATTTGGGGTAATATCACTAAATTCACTCCTCTCTGCCCCTTGCCCAGGGGTCAAACCAGGAAAGCACAAGCAAACATAGCAGAAGGAGAGGAGACTCACATTTCAACTTTATTTTAAAAAGTTCAGGCAACCTTGTTAAAAGTGTACTGTGTATATATTGAATTACTTGAGAAGTCCTGGCAAATATAAATCTATTTTTCATTTAATTTATTATTTAGGTAAAAAAAATACAAATATGTACAGAATGGGACATCCCTGGTGGTCTAGTGGTTAAGAATCCAGCTGGCAATGCAGGGGACAGAAGTTCGATCCCTGTTCTGGGTAGATTCCACATGCTGTGGGGCAACTAAGCCTGTGTTCAACAATGAAGAGTAGCCCCTACTCACCTCAACAAAAGAAAGCCCACAGCAAAGACCCAACATAGCCAAAACTAAATAAGAAAAATATGTACAGAATGTATATAAACATATCCAGATATTATTGCATATTTGTGTGCATGCATATCTCTTCTATATATCAGCTATCTAAAATATACACTACATGCACACACAGAGAATATCAGTGTGTAACAGTTACACCTCTCTCCTTTCCAAAATTGTGAACTCCTGGTAGGGACACATCTTCTCATTTCTGGAACAGAGTACCTGGAAATGAACTCAAAATATCTGTTCTCATAAATATCTGTTGAATTAAGAATTTGAAATGAACCAAGTGCATGATGTATTTTTCTTATCTTCTAAATAAATTAACAAAAACAACATATACAATCTGATTTGTATAATTCATGTTGGTTTATATGTGGAGGGAAGTAGGTATAGAATATCTTGATCACAGAAGAACTGTTGACAAAACCTCCCTTGAGATTTTATTTGGATTAAGTAGTGAATTGGTTCTTAACCCTATTAGGTAGAATTGAAGCCAGTTGATCATTCATACAAAAAGAGAGTTTTAATTCATGGCTTTGTGTCAATATAAATCATTTCTGCAGCTTACTAAAGGGCTTTTATGTGTTCAACACATTTAAAGCATTTTTGCACTCTTTTAATACAGCAAATAATAAAGAAAAATTTTAAAACATCTAAAAATCCCATCAATGCTAAAGGTAAGATTTCTTCCAATTCTTTTCCATGAATATGTTTTAAATGACTAAGATGATATTCTACAAACAATTTTGTATACTCAATTTGTATTTGACATGACATTTTCTAAACTGGAACAGGACACTATGGTCCTCAACTCCATGGCTTTCTGACTTTTGTCTTTGGAAAAACTTTAGCCGAAGTATAATTTTAATCAGAGAAATGGAAAAATGCAGAAATAAAGGAAACCAGCACCAAATTATAATAGTTTAGCCACTGAGCATAGTCAATGACCTTGAGTTCCTTCTCAAGGACTATAGGTAATTTTCTGAGGCTTATCCTGTGAGCTGTGTTATAGATACTGAAAGCCCAGGTGGAGAAATTTATGTACAGGATGACCAGACTGTAGCCATGATGTACGCTGCCACAGTTCCAAGAACTGACCTCAAGGAAGTGGGAGCAAACTGGAACTGGAGCTTGCTGCTGCTGCTAAGTCGCTTCAGTCATGTCCAACTCTGTGCGACCCCATAGACGGAAGCCCAGCAGGCTCCCCCGTCCCTGGGATTCTCCAGGCAGCAACACTGGAGTGGGTTGCCATTTCCTTCTCCAATGTATGAAAGTGAAAAGTGAAAAGTGAAAGGGAAGTCGCTCAGTCGTGTCCGACTCTTAGCGACCCCATGAACTACAGCCTATCAGGCTCCTCTGTCCATGGGATTTTCCAGGCAAGAGTACTGGAGTGGGGTGCCATTGCCTTCTCTGGAACTGAAGATTAACTACACTTAAAACAATCAAGATGATTTTGATAGGAGCACCGATGACCAGCTTCAAGATGACTGTTAGAGCTGACTGTGCTGTTTCTGCATGTACCTCCCTCTCCCTGTCTAGCAAACCTCTTGCCCTCAGATCATCGAGGTATGGGTGAGGGTTAGCCTTTACATAAGCAACCACCCTCCAGACCAGTGGCCAGCACCCAAAATAAAGCAAACTTTCCTTTCCACCTACCTGGTCTTTCCATTGCTTTTGAGCGACAATCAGCTAGATCTGGGTTAGGTACCATTTCTCGACAGAACACCTTAAAGGAACAAGTCTGAATTCAGCATGCCAGGTCTGAATGAATCCAAAATGCTTTGCTTTGCTTATGTATGTGAAGCAACCAGAATTGAAGGATGGGAAGCAGCAGGGAACACCTTCTATGAAATGGTATGTTCTGTGCTGGTTCTGTTCCCTTCTTTTTTGAAGGACTTCAGTGTTTAGCCTTACCCCTAAAGATGTATTCCTGGCTAATTGTTTACCTTACCTTTTTTAGGTATACTTTTTGTTCAATACTATCTACCCAAAATAATAATGAATTTATTTTCTGTCATGTGAACCAAATAATATGTCATATTACTCTATAATATTGAAATATCTCTTCTAGCTTATTTATTTAGTGAGACTGAGGCTGGAAAAGTCAATATATCAGAAAAATAATTAGTCTTCACAAATTGAATGAGACATTTCAAAAGACTTTCTGATGAAAAGATTAAAGATAATCATTCCATGAGGTAAGTTCTTAATTAAATTAGCTAATATTTTTATAACTTCGCATTATCAGAAACCAGGGACTTACTAACTTTTCAACTGTTTCTTATGAAACTATATTGTCAAGGGTGTTTGTTAAACTTTAAGTATTTAGACATATATTTCTTGGCTTTTTTTTGTTCTCTTGCCTGGGATCCAAAATGTTTGACACAGTGGTGAGAAAAACTCATTTTTCTCTGAAACTTTTTCCTTTTATTTCTTCTTTTATATTCTTTATTATATCTGGGTCAAATATATTTTATCTGGAAGGCTGTGGTTTCTTTTAAAAGTTTTTCTTATGAAATGTTGACATTTGGCTTTAATTCATCCTTACAAGATGTGAAGAACTTACAAAAATAAATTTTACATGAAAATATTATGTCCTAAGTGGAATTATTTCATTAAAACTTAAATAGTGAAGTGAAGTGAAGTGAAGTCACTCAGTCATGTCTGACTCTTTGCGACCCCATGGACTGTAACCTGTCAGGCTCCACTGTCCATGGGATTTTCCAGGCAATAGCACTGGAGTGGATTGCCATTTCCTTCTCCAGCGGATCTTCCTGACCCAGGGATCGAACCCAGGTCTCCCGCATTGTAGACAGACGCTTTACCGTCTGAGCCACCAGGGAAGTCCTAAAATAATGTACCTAAAATTACTTCCTGCATTTTACTGCAAATATATATAAAAAATAATAATAACAGGGTTTCTCAGATGGATCAGTGGTAAAGAATCCAGTTGCCATTTCAGAAGACATGGGTTTGATCCTTATGTCGGGAAGATCCCCTGAAAAAGGAAATGGCAACCCACTCCAATATTCTTGCCTGGGAAATCCCATGGACAGAGGAGCCATGAGTCACAAAAGAGTCAAACACGGCTTAGCAACTAAACAAAAACAACACTAAAAAAAAATACTATAAAAACTAAAATAGTTATATAATTAAACCTGTATTTATTTCTATTATAATTTTCATTATAACAAATATTTATTGGCTAAAATTATATATAATATGTCAACTAAAGTTATTTAGGAGTGTATCATCAATGTCCCTTATCTTAATTTTCTTAAAACTTTTTATGTATAAATTTTGTCCTATTTTTTTTAAAGAATTTTACTCATAGCAATAGTATGCATTCAAAACTTCTACTAAACTTTAGATTGTCAGTTTATCAGATTTCTGACCCATATGATCTGAGGATGAATATTCAGGCATTCAGGTATAAGCAGGTACTCTAAATTACACTCTAAGCTACACCTTGTTTATGTTATTTACTGATGGTATTCTTGGCTGAAAACTGAGGTCAAATTATCCCTAGTAACTATCAATATTGTATTTCTGACAATCTCCTACCTTTTGTCTTTACCTCCTCACAAATTTCAAAACTTTCCTAATACTAGGAAACTGAAAGTGTTAGCCACTCAGTCCTGTCCAACTCCTTGCAACCCCATACATAATACTACCATTCCGCCAGGCTCCTCTGTCCATTGTACTCTCCAGGCAAGAATACTGGATTAGTTACCCATTCTCTTCTCCAGGAGATCTTCCCGACTCAGGGATCAAACCCAGGTCTACCACATTTCAGGCAGATTCTTTTCCATCTGAGCCACCAGGAATTTGGAAAAGCAAGTAGAAAATGAACTTTCAGTGGTTCTACTCAGTGGAGAGGGCCTTATCTCTGAAGGCCAATTTTTGTTCTGCCTTTTTATTCCAGGATTGTGACAATGAGCAAGTCACATCATTTTGTTTTCTTATTTTAAAAAGAGAGTTGCCCTGTAAAGCTTCTAAAACTTCTAAAGCTTCTAACTCTAAGGCTTGTGAGGGCAGATGCTCTGTTTGTCTTTTATCTGCAGTGCCCAGCATGGTGCCTGGCACATTGTGGATGCTGGATAAATCTGTGTTGATTGGCTACATATCAGGTTACATACATTTACAGCATCAGATAGATGGCCTTAAAAAGTGGTTTTAAGTATTGACTAATCCAATAGAAAAGGAAGTTAAAGGAATTGTTGGAATCATTCTGAAATTCTGCATTAACAATTCTGGAAATACATCATTTATTATTGGTAACTAAAAATTAGATGGGAATGCTTATGGCTTTCAGATCCCAAATTTAACTCATTAATTGTCACATTTTTGGGCACTCTTTTATACTATTTTTCAGTTACCTGCAAGCAAATTGAATCCTGACTAGATTTTTTTTCTTTGAAATTGATATTTACATTATCCAGAAGCAAAAAAAATGATTACCTCTTCCTTTCCCCTGCCCCCAAATCTATCTACCCCAGCTTCGTTTTTCTGAATACCAACCAAAATTTTGCATTTTCATTTTCTATCAGAGAGCTGGCTTCAAGGATTAATTTTGGCTGCTTGAAATCAACGCTCCCCAATCACTTCATATTGGCTAAACTCAGCTCAGAAGTTCAATATTTGCTTGTCTTCTAAAACTGATAATTGTGACCAGGGGTATATATGCAATATTACGGAATTATTCAGGCATTCAAAAATTTAAAGCACTCTGAAGAGGACAGACTGCAAACTCTTCTGAAAACATGAACCACTTGAAGCACTTCAGTAATTTTCAATTGCTTTGTGATGTGCAAGCAAAGAACCTCGATCACTTTCACACTGACGCACTTAAGCTCTCTGATAATTTTATCCCCTTGCAGCCATTTTCCGAAAACTATCATTTCCCTCACTGAAGTGGTTTTTAAAATACATGAAGTGTTTCAATAATTTTAAATTATCTTCTACCTCACAAACTCAGACCCTGATCACCACCAAGTTGAACAGCTAAAGAAAATTTAAAGTAGTCTAACCTTTTGTTTTCAAAACCTATGTATTGGATGTCAGTTATTTTATAAATGACTTTAATTTGGGTTGGATAGACTACACAGCAAATCAATTAAGGCAAGATAAATGGAATAAACCTAATTGTATCAAAAGTAAATTAAAAATGCAAATGTTAGAAAATGAACCATCTTCCTGGTTTCAACCCTTAAATAAAATATATGCAAAAAATATATTTCAATGCTTTGATTTTAAGATAGAAAACCAAAAAGTATTTCCAAAAAAAAAAAATCAACTCTGCAAATTAGTGCACAATATTGCTGAAGACTGTTCAACAATTCTCATTGGAAAATAAACTGTTCATATTTAGAAATAGAAATTTAAATGTATCCTGTGTAGAAAGTGGCAAATGTAGGACTATGCATAAGCCAACAGTTTCCCAATTGAGGAAATTTTAGATCCTTTGGAATAATATCCAGGAGGAGTATTTTGTTATTTTTTTTTATATCGAGGATGAAATTTTATAATTTTAATGATTACAAAAAACTTCTGCCATATATGCATGGATTTACTAAAAAGCATAGCCTTGTTTGAATACTTACAAATAATACTTAGTGTTTGACTCTGTAAATATTTCAATACACTGTTTAAAACCCCAGAATTATATTTTGGAATAGATTCATATTGATACATAAAGTGTTCTTTTATTCTCGGATATGTTCTTAACACACGTACAAGAATGTCAGGATACATATGTAAGTGGACTTACTGAACTAACAAGTATATGCATCTTCTTTACCACAAATATTTTTAAAATGTATACACATTTTCTTTCTTTTTTTAACATTTTATTTTACATTGGAGTGTGGCTGATTAACATTGCTGTGATACTTTCAGGTGAACAGCAAAGGGTCTCAGCTATACATATACAGGTACCCATTTCCCCTCAAACTCCTTCAGAAGGAGTATTTTAATCCAAATAATCCATAACTGCAGAAATCAATAACTAAAATTTTTGATATCTTGTTTTTTCATTGTTAATGTTTCTTTGATATGTATTTTTAAATAGCTATGTTTCCCTCAAATATTTACAAGTAATATTTCCTCCCATTCTTGCAATACCTGCCTTAAAACTGATATGTACTTATATTTTATGTACTTCCTAGAACATTGCGGGGATTATGACAACACAAAATGAGGAGCAGGGAACTGGATATCAAGGAAGAGAGGGAAAAAGTAAAGCCCATATGGACCCTTGGAGATATCTCTTGTGCCCACTGTGGTAAATAAAGACCAAGGAGATACACTTACTTATAACCTGGTACAAAAGTTTCCTTTACAGATGTGGAAACTGAGACTCAAATTACCCAGGGACTCACATTTTCATGGCAAACAAACAAACAAAAAACTGTTTCTCACTTTGAGTCTCACTTGTATGTTCTACGTCATTAACTAGGAACTTAGGGTACTACACTGTAAAACAAATAGACCCTTTATGAACAGTATGATTCAATGGAAAATTATGTGAATTTGGTACTTGAAGAAATGTTGCACTTCATCCAGTGTGCTTCAACCTTTTCATTTTATAGAGAAAAGTCTTAGAGAATTGAAGTGACTCCAAGGCAGAGGTTTGACCATAATCAAGATCTCTGACCCATTTCTGACCTCTGTTTTATTTTGATGACTGGCATTATAGATGTACCCTGTACCCTACTGTCTTCTGAGCAGTTTCTTTATTGTATATCACTGTGAGTGAGAAGAGAAAAACCATTCACAGCACTTGGATGAGAAGCTTTTTTTTTGTAGAAAATGTATTCAAGAGGCTTTTTTACTGTGTACTTTAAATTATTTAACCAATTAAATATTACTACAAAAAGATGAAAAGCAAAAACTTGCAAAATATCATTTTGAGATATACAAAATTATGATACAAATTTTAAAGTCAATGGCACTTAGGGAGTAATATTAATAATATATCTGGGTTTGATACCAGAAGAAATTTGGTAATTAGGAATTTGAAGAAATAAAAATATTTAAAACTGATTCACAGATATGATTAAATTAGTGTTGCAATTATATTGTCATTGTGATTTCCAGTACCTCTACAATTTTATTTTTAGCCTTCTAAGAAAAGCTGCTTGCAGAGTCAAATTATAATCATCATATAAAATAAATATAAATGAGAATTACAGCATTGGTTTTTCCACATGATTTACACACACAAAAAAAAAAATGGATTAGGATGCCACTGCTTCTTATAGTTCTAATCCTTTATAAACTGATTGTAAGTAAACTCCACTGGATCATCCCTTACAAGGGACGTCATGTTACTTATTGAGAATTCTATGCTCAAGCTTCCAAAACCCTACTATCTAAAACTTTATTACATAAAAGCAATATGTGCTTCTCTTTTGGGTATAGCAACAGGCAAAATACAGTAAATGGTACAGGTCGTAACAAAGCGGCAGCACATGAACATCTGTGCTTATAGAGAAGGCTCAATAGACGAATATGGTGATGAGGTTTTGGAGAAGTCAAACTCCCAGAGTCACAGACATCAGGCAACTTTTGGGCTTCCTAAGCAACATACTCTATAACAGAAGAATGTATGTATTAATTAAGTATAAGGAAGTCTAGACAATGCTGTCTATTCTTTTTTTTTAAATTTTAATTGAAGGACAGTTTATTTATATGAATCAGCCATAGGTATACATATGCCTCCTCCCTCCCACCTCCCACCCCATCCCACCTCTCCAGGTTGTCACAGAGCCCTGCTTTGAGTTCCGTGAGTCATACAGCAAGTTCCCACTGGCTATCTATTTCACATATTGTTGTGTATATGTTTCTATGCTACTAATGCTGTCTATTCTTGCCAACATCCAGTTAGCCTTTAATTCTTAGAGTCAGCCTGTGAGTCATTCTACTAGGGAAAAAATCCCATTATAGTGGAAATGATCCAGTCCAGAAGCAGAAATAGAGCCTCGGTCTTACATATATGCTATCATGGTCCCCAATAATCGCTAGATACACATTTTGGGAGACATTCAAAGAGTTTTATCAGACCCCAACTAGATTATACAGTTTGCAGTTCTATTTTTTTTACTTTTTTTTTCTTGACTGGAAAAATAATTTTGTTTTGTTTGGGGCAGTGGGTGGGGGGTCCAGACCCAGAACTTCTGGAACTGTTTCTTGGCGCTGGCAGCCTTGGGGACCTTGAGGTGATCCATAAAGGATAAATGAGTGAAAAACTAATTTCATAGCTATAGATTGTGCTAGAGAATTATTTTGTATATATACAGCCAATACATATAAAAATATATGTATTATTATATAGTATATTGATACATTGAGAAAGATTCCTATTATAGTAGTATGAAATTTTATAGCGTTTGAGACAATTCATACACAAACCTCACATAAAAAAGGAAATGTTGTGTGATGTGGCATAATTCAAATCCTGCCTAAAGCATGCTGCACAGAAATAATGATCACAATATTCAATTCAATAATACAAAATCAATAGATGTCATTGAGCTGCCATCTGAAGCAATTTTAAAATGCCATTTTGTTAACTATTAATTAAATTGACATATCAAATTAAAAGTAAAACTTTTTCTTTTCCTGAAAAAATTATTGATAGTCCTCTTTTATTGTAAAATACAGATTGAAGTAAAGACAATGGAGACATTAGCAAATAATCCCATCAGATATATTTTTAACAATGAGGTTTGACTTTTCTTACCAAAAAATCTGCTTGTCTGTAGAAGTTCCATATGTAAAGCTTCTGCAAATGGTCTTCTAAATCATTGATCACAACCTTGGCATTCAAAGTCTAATTATACTAAAAACTGCCCACGTATCTTGGGTACTGGAAAATCATTATCTGAAAGTAATCAGTTCTTCAAACATAACCATTCCTAATTATCATGGGGTTATTGAGATAGTATGCAATTTAAAATATATATGGTACTAATTTCAAATACCTTATTTGTATAAATCATTGTATTATAATGAAGGTAAATGCACAATATACATTTTATCTCTTGTACCACAATTACAAAAGACAAACCAACCACCCCTTATTGTTTCTGGTTAAACATTATGCAAGAATTAATAATAATTTAAAAAATGATAGCAGCTAACATTCTTGAGTTTTTAGTATGTGCCAGTAACGATTTTAATTTTACCTTATTTGTTTATTTATGTTTGACTATGCTAGGTCTTCGTGGCTGCCCTGGCTTTTCTCTAGTTGCTGCAAGCAGGGGCTATCCTCTAGTGTGCTGTGTAGCCTTCTTATTGCAGAGCCTCCTTCTCTTGCTGCAGGCCACAGTCTCTAGGATGCAGGCTTCAGGAGTTGTGGAACATGGGCTCAGTAGTTGCGGCTGGAGGACTCTAGAGTACAGGTTCAGTAGCTGTGGTGCCCCAGCTTAGCTGCTTGAAGGTATATGGGATCCTCCTGGATCAGGGATTGAACTCCAGTCTCCTGCATTAGCAGACTCTTCACCACTGAGCCATCAGGGAAGCCCTGTGCCAGTGACTATTTTAAATGCTCCATTTTCTTTTAACAGTACTTACATAGCACTTGGGCTTCCCCAGTGGTGCTAGTGGTAAAAAACTTGCCTGCCAAAGGAGGCAAGACACAGAAGACGTGGGTTTGATCCCTGGGTCTGGAATCTCCCCTAAAGAAGGGCACGGCAACCCACTACAGTATTCTTGCCTGGAGGAATCCCATGTACAGAGGAGCCTGACAGACTACAGTCCATGGGGTCACAAAGAGTCAGACATGACTGAAGTGATTTAGCATGCCTGCATGCATTATAGCACTTACTATGTTCAAGCACTATTGCAAACACTTTCCATTTATGTGTGTGTTAGTCACTCAGTCAAGTCCAAATTTTTGTGACCCAATAGACTGTAGCCCCCTCAGACTCCTCTGTCCATGGGATTCTCTAGGAAAGAATATTGGAGTGCACTGCCATTTCCTTCTCCAGAAGATCTTCCCAACCCAGGGATCAAACCCAGGTCTCCTGCATTGCAGGCAGATTGTTTACCATTTGAGCTACAGGGAAGTCCTGTATTGTATTTATGACTTCATTTAATCCATACAACTTTGTGAAACAGAACTATTATTATAACCTCTACAGAAATGAAAGAAAATAAGTACGAGATCAAACTGTCTGTAATCTCATTGTGCATCAATATTATACAATGTTGTAATGTGGTAGCAGAATTTTAAGGTAAATCCCAAGATTCCTGCCCTTAACTGTGGGCAGAACTTGTGAATATGATGGTATTTTACTGCCATGATTTATGTTGTGATGGAAATTGTGAAGGAATTTCGGGGATGTAATTAAGGTCTCTAATCCAATTGTCTTTGATAGTGAAAGTGTTAGTCATCAGTCATGTCTGACTCTTTGAGATACAATGGACTATAGTCCACCAAGCTCCTTTATCCATGGAATTTCTCAGACAAGAATATTGGAGTGGGTTGCCATTTCCTTCTCCAGGAGATCTTCCCAACCCAGGGATTGAACCTGGGCCTCCTGTGTTGTAGATGGATTCTTTACCACTTGAGCCACCAGGGGTCTTTATGTTCATCAAATAGGAGATTTTCCTGATTGAGCTGATCTAATCATGTGAGCCCTTTACATCAGAGTCCAAGCCTTGCCACAGTGAAAGTTTTCAAGTAACTGAAATGCTCACCTCTTGGCCTTGAACAAGAAAACTGTCATGTTGTAGAGAAGATCATGTGGCAAGAAAATGTGAGTAGCCTCTAGGGGCCAATGGCCATTGTCCGATAGTTGCTAAGAACTGCATCCTTCCAACAACAGTAACTCAGAAGATGACCTCATTCATACATAGCCTTGGCTTACACTTGATTTCAACCTAATTAGACCCTGAGTGGAGAAGATAGCCAAGTCATCTGTGGTCTCTTGACTGTGGCAACTGAGATAATAAATGTATGTTGCTTTGAACTACTAAATTTATTACACAGCACAGAAAAACTAACAAATGTAGTTAACCCAGGTCTTGGATTTGCCTAGTGATAATATTAACGGAGCTATCATCCTTATGTGCAGACTGAGTGCTTTCTTCCACAAAGTATTTTTGCCAGTAGCAGTGAAATGTGCATGCGTGCTAAGTCACTTCAGTCGTGTCTGACTTTGTGACTCACTGGACTGTTTCTGTCCATGAGATTTTCCAGGCAAGAATGTAGGTCTACCTAAATACCCTGATAACAAAATTGGCTTCACCAAAAGACTGCTTTAAAATGTTTATACTCTTTAGATCATTCAAGAAACTAAACAAATTCAGCAGTGTTCCTTAACTTTGATGACTTTATAAAGAAGACAACATATTAAATTGACAACAGGTAAGTACAGAGAATGAAACAGACTCCATAGAGTTGATGGATCACTTAAGCCAAATTCCAAATATAATAAACTACAAACAAATATACAGCAGGTCTATTTTCCACAACGCCATCTTGCCTCACAGGAAGTTGAGGAATCTGCACAGTCTCTCATGCAAGGCCCGTCCAGAGCCTTTTCTCCATTTATTATTCATTTGTACTAATTGTATTCTGTGCCCTACATTATTCTCATTCTGAAATATCTGCTGATACTAGAGTTTTTAAATGCTTATCACAAAATTATATGCTTTTATTTTTTATTTATTTTTAGTTTCTCTGTGTGTGTTAGTAGCTCAGTCATATCTGACTCTTTGTGACCCTATGGACTGTAGCCCACCAGGCCCCTCCGTCCAAGGGATTTCCCAGGCAAGAATACTGGAATGGGTTGCCATTTTCTTCTCCAGAGAATATTCCTGACAAGGGATCAAATTAAGTTCTCCTGAATTGCAGGCAGATCCTTTACCATCTGAACTAGTGGGAAGTCCCTCTCTGCAACAATACCACAAAATCCACATGAAGTACAACAGTCCTTGATGATAACATCTCTCTAGCTCCATGTCTTTTCCAGCTACATACATGCAGTTCCATTCGTCTTGAAGTACAAGAATTTTGTTCTCCTTTACTGCTTTCTCTCAGAAATATTAAGCTTTGTTGACCAAAGAATGTGTTGACTTGGTCCATTGCTTTTCATTCCATTTTGTCTCACCCTTTATTTTGTTGTATGTTCAAGAGGAACTTTTCTTTAGTATCTGAAACATTTTGATGCATTTTAATAGAAATTATTAAGGATTTAACCTCATTTCCACTTGCAGTCATCAAAAATGTTTACCATTAATGCTATGCACCAATCCTGTGCTTCATGATCGTACTGTCATGTCCAACTCTCTGCAACACCATGGACTGTAGCCCACCAGGCTCCGCTGTCTGTGGCACTTTTCAGGCAAGGACTCTGGAGTGGGTTGCCATTTCCAACTTGAGGGGATCTTCCTGACCCAGGGATCATACCCAGGTGTCCAGCATCTCCTGCATTGGTAGGCAGATTCTTTACTACTGAGCCAGAAGCCCATACACCAATCCTAGTTCTTCATAAAGGAAGTTCTTGGCTAAACCTACAGAGAAAAAGTTTCTGTACTGCTGTGAGACATTGGAATCCTTTTAGAGATTAGCTATACATTGCTTGTCATAGCTCTGCTACTATTATCTTCAAATATTATTTAACATTTTATTATTCTGAGCTCATATATGTTTATGTCAGCTTTTCCCAAGGAGATTGCTATGGTTTTAACAACTGATCAATGAGAATTCCTTTTCTTTGAAACAAGGTAAAAATGTTTGTTCATGGTTCTCTTCTTCCTTCCATATTTGCTCATTTCACAATAATCATTGCTACTCCAAAAAGACATTTAAAGTTTAGTGCCTAATTGAAAGTGCTGTTGGTTTTTCATCTTTATATGTAGGTCTCTGGGTAAAGACAGACTTCCCTGGTGTCTCAGTGGTAAAGAATCTGTCTGCCAATGCAGGAGATGCAGGTTCAATCCCTGTGTCAAGAAGATCCCCTGGAAGAGGAAATAGCAAGCCACTCCAGTATTCTTGCAGGGAAAAGCCCATGGACAAAGGAACCTGGAGGGCTGCAGTCCATGGGGTCACAAAGAGTCAGACACGACTGAGGGACTGAGCACTGTGTAAAGACACTCCTTACTTTTCTTTCTCCCTGATTCTTCACATGAGAATTTTAAGAGCTTTCTTCCCCTATTTTGACCTCTGACCTCTAATCCAGTGAGACTGTAAAGACAAGAGCTACATTTTTCTTCAAGATCTCTGAAGAGAAAAACACTTCATGGAGTTGTTTATGATACCCTCCAGCATCTTTCAATTCTTATAGGCTGGGACTTGGCTGAATACAAAGCAAGGCTGAATCAAGAGTTTCTTGGCAGCCTGGGTCTTTTTAAGACAGGAAGAAGAACACGCTGGAAAGATAATCTCTTCTCATCTAAGTCTTCTCCTTATATCCTGAGAATATCTTAAGACTAGTGCTAAAAGCCAAGAAATCCCAGAAATCAAAGATGATAAAAATGTCTGTTCTATTAAGTAAATGTATCATATTTCTGAGCACACTGAGAGTATTATCTATACTTAGCTTATGAGGTTTGTTATTAAAGAGTGTGTAAATAAAATAGATAACTCATTTATCCCATTGAGTATCAAAATGGGAAATTTGGTACTTTAAGGATGTTTCCAGAACATGGTTTATCCCCCTTACAAAGATAATATAGTAGTTTATGCTATCAACACATCGCAAATGGTTATTAATTCAGTTACCCGTTAATATAAACAAAGTACAAAAGTCATACTGAGTACTGTATAAAAATGTATAAGGTAGTATCATAGTCCTATTAATGACTTTTACCGCAATTAAAAAAAAAAAACTAAGCTCTTTCCACTGTTAAATAAAACAAAATATATTACCAGTTCAAAGTCTTTATAGTAAATTGAATAGAAACATTTAAGGATTTAATATAATTAATTGACTCTGACCATCATCATAGCTAACACTGTTTAGTACATCTGAATTCTGGCTAACCATTTATATATTTCCTAATGTCAGGTTCACAAAAACTCTATGGGATAATGGCTATTCTCAACACCATTTTACATGTGAAGAAACTGAGGCTTGGAAATGATAAGCAGTTTAACCAAGGCCATACATTTCAAAATTAGGGGTTGGGCAAGGTCTGAACTCCTGAGCCCACGTGCTTACCCACTATATTCCAGTCATAGGATAGATTTTTATATAGACAAGAGTATTATAAGTATTTGTATTTTACATAGACTTCAACAAAATTATTCCTTAATATTTGAATTAAACATTTAATATTTTATAACCATTTATAATAAAAAGCATATTGCAATTTATATTGTCTACAAATATAATTAAAAATAAAGCTCTAAATTAAAATTTGCAAGTCTAAGTGCTTGATCACCTAATTAAAAGAAAAAGACTCCAAGTGTCCATGTAAAAAATAGCTAAAATGTTAATCAAATAGGAAATATTGGGTATATTTTTTGGAAGGAGGCAGTTTCACCTCTTATTTTTATGTTTGCAGAATAGAACCACTATATAAATAATATTTATACTGTCAGATTAATTGCTATCATTAAATGTGTCATTTTTGACCACATTTTTCTAACTATATTTAGTTTAATTGCATAGTAGGAAACAAGTTGTAGCAGTTAATATATGATGGTCCATTTTGCATATTTTTCTTATACTGTAATGAAATTGAAACTGAGAAATCTGCTATACTCACTGTTGTATTTTTAGATGATACAGAAATAACCTCTCTATATAGATCCCTTCCCAGAACTGTAGTTTTGGATACAGAGAACAGTGAGAAGCAAACACTTTCAGGGCTAACATGAAAAAAAATAATATTAAGAGATCTAAGTTTCTGGTAGTTTTTGTGATCATTGCTACATGTTTAATCCCAGAAGTGTTCAATTTTTATTTAAATACCACTTCTCATCTATCACTAGTGCTTTCCTTCCTGGGTCATTGAAAACATAATAATTCATTTTGTCATTTGAAGGTGTGCTGACCTACTTTCCCTAGTTAATTTCAAGAGAAGGATCAGATGTTCCATTGCTTTTTGTAATTGATTTGACGATAGATCTTTACTAGAGCCCACAACATGATCTGAGGGCATTCCAGGCAGCAAAGGCTCAAGGTCATTATTGAAATGAAAATTTCACAAATCAATTATTTCTCTTAACAGCATTGTCTGTTGCTGTTGATTGTTGACTGTTCTAAGTCAATCAGGATGGAATTGAATAATTTTGAATTTTGAATATGGAAAATACTATTTTAAAAAATCAGAACTGAATACCTTTTTAATTCATACATAATACATGCTATTTTAGCCCATATTTCACATTCTGTTCATTTCCTTACCCACTTTCAAAGAAAATAGACAAATGCTTAGAATATTATTTATTGTATTTTAAAATAATAGTCACCCTTTTCATTTCATTTTAAAGAGTTCTAATATAGAGGTCCTTATATTTTGAACATATCTTCATGTATGACTTCATTTCACTCCGTAACCCTAAAAACAATGATAGGGGAACTAGTGAAATAATCAGATATTTTATCAGCCACACACAAAATCAGTCTACCTACTTTTAAAAACTGTAGGACATTACTAGTGATGATAAATTAAAGTGCTATTTATCTCGGTTTAGTAAAAGGACTCGGAGAAGGCAATGGCACCCCATGCCTTCTGGAAAATGGAAAATCCCATGGACGGAGGAGCCTGGTAGGCTGCAGTCCATGGGGTCACAAAGAGTCGGACACTTCCTGATCGAATTCACTTTCACTTTTCACTTTCATGCATTGGAAAAGGAAATGGCAACCCACTCCAGTGTTCTTGCCTGGAGAATCTCAGGAATGTGGAGCCTGGAGGGCTGCAGTGTTCTTGCCTGGAGAATCTCAGGAATGTGGAGCCTGGTGGGCTGCCGTCTATGGGGTCGCACAGAGTCGGAAAGACTGAAGCGATTTAGCAGCAGCAGTAAAAGGACTGACGTATAGCGAAATTAGCAAATTATTTAGTCTGGAAATGATAAGATTCCAGAGATAAATTGGTCTTGATTTTCAAACAGATAGAGCATATAGAGAAGATAGATACACTCAATAAAATAAATGTAGGTTGTTTTTTACAGTTCGTTTCTACAGTATTGACCCTGCCATGGTTGATCTTTCTTATGTTCATCCAAAACTTCTTTTGTAGTAAATTAAAAACAACAACAACAGCAACAACAACAACAAAATATCTGTAGAATAATGGCATACTTTTGATAGATCCTCTTTATTTGCTGAAGATAAACCAATTTTTTATTCTATCTTATTTCCCTTAATTCCCTTCCCTTATCTAAATGATATACATTTTCCGTTTCTTAAATATTACATTTATGTTTCTGCTTGGAATCCTTCCTAACTTTCAGAGTTCTTTTGAAAGATGAATATCTAACCATCATTGCTCTTTTTTCATTTGCAGCTACTGTTTTCTATTTATGATCTTCTTGACAAAAATGTTACAAAAGTTTATGAAACTATTGTTTTTAGTATTACATGTCTTTCACAAAAAAATGACAACATATCATCAAGTATTTTATAGCATTTTTAATTTTCAGTTTTTCATTTCATTATAATTTTCATCATTTCATAATTATGATTTATTGTGGGCAGACTATTTATCTGTTTTAGACTTTACAAAATGAATGTTAAGTGAAGTTTAATCATATCAAAGCTAATGATATATACCTAACTATAATTATAGTTTTTGGAATTTTTCCTATTTTATCTATTTATTTTTAGCTGTGTTGGGTCCTCGTTGCTGCGTGGTCTTTCCTTTAGTTGCAGAGAGTAAGGGCTACTGTCTAGTTGCAGGGCATGAACTTATTGTGGTGACTTCTCTTGTTGCAAAAGCACAGGCACTTGTGTGCAGGCTTCAGTAGTTGTGGCTCGTGTGCTCAGTAGTTGTGACTCGAGGGCTCTAGAGCACAAGCTCAATAGTTTTGGTGCATGGGTTTAGTTGCTCTGTTGCGTTTGGGATCTTCCCAGATAGAAGATCGAACCCCTGTCTCTCACACTGGCAGGGGGTTCATCACTACTGAGCCACCAGGGAAGCCCTAGGTTTTGTTAAATTGATCATATATCTTCATATGAAAGTAAAAGTATAAATGAGAAGATGACCCTCTCTGGCACTGGAATATTTCAAGTTTATATGTGCTCTGAGTCCTTAATTCTCAGAATCAGAAATGTCAATATTTAGTGTAAACTTAAAATCCATGTTGCTATTTCCAGTAATAGCCTCTACTGTTTACTTCTGTAAATTTTTTACTAGTATCTTTTTGCTTTATTTCACTATGCATTTGTAACCATAGAATCCAGCTGTTTCTTGCCCTTTCTTTACATAAGTATGCACATACACACAGAATTTATATGAACAAATATAACACATATACTCTTAAACAAAAATATATAAGTATGCACATATCCACTTATATGCGTATCTATGTAAAGACACAGAACTCTGTCTGCGGTTTCCATTGGGAGAAGAGACAAAAATGTTAGTGCTAGCTAAGGCTTTCAAGGGTTTTGGTAGAGCTTAATTTGTTCCTGTCTTAATAAAACCCAATACGTTACAAACATTAGTAGTCCATTTTTTACCACAATCACTCTACAAGATAGTGTTATCTATACTTTGGAGATCAGAAAACTGAGTATCACAGACAAAAAGCAAAATCATTTCAGAGACCAAGACCACTAGTACAGAAACTCAATTGATTCCAAAGATAACTAGCTCTAAGACAAATGGTCTCAACTAGTGGCTACTCAGTTGGTATTCATATGTCCATATGTACTTGATTATTTTTCCAGAAAGAAACCCATGGATCATTCGTGTGTGAAAAGACTACACTAAATTGCAATTAAAAACTCCAAGACTTTTCATCTGTAATAATGGTTTTGCAAACAACTGTATTTTCCAGTTTCTAGACACTTCCTTAAGGATAAGAACTAGTTATTTTAATATACAAAAGTCAGGGTCAAGATACATTAGTGACTGGAATAGGTTTTATTGCACTAACAAGATTAGATAATATTTTTAATGGCTTTGTCTTTCTTACGAACAAGTATTTCTCAAGGTTTTAACATCACACAAGATAGATTTTTCATAAAACCTTGATCTTTGGCTGATATACTTTTAATAACATATTTCAAATCATCTCTTTTCTCTACATTTTATTTTTCCTACTTGGCTAGCCTCACTTCAAGACCTTTCTCATTTTGATCCTTTATTTCTGAAATCCTTGATTCTAATACATGTGCACACCAAGCCACTTTCGATGACTCTACTAGAGGGTGTTAGAAGTGATTCTGACAATGTTCCTTTACCCTTTTCTTCATTTCATACTTCAGGTTGAAAATGCCCTCCTTGCCCAGTCAAACAAATAACTGATAGCACCAATCAATGATTGCCACACAGTGCTTCTCCTTGTATTACATGAAATGTTGGAGAGGCCCTACTTTCCACATTTCAAATAATTTTTTTTTCCCATGCAACACTCACCTCCTAGCTCTTCTTCAATTGTAAGATTTCATGTTTCTCATACTCTTTTTTTCTGATGCTAAAGGCAAATCTTGTAATATTATTTTTCAACTAGAGTGCAATAGTTTGACATTTTCCCTTTGATTCCTATAAATATTATATGAATTATATAAGCATCTATATAACGCATATCCAGTTCAGTTCAGTTCAGTCACTCAGCCATGTCCTACTCTTTGCAACACCATGGACTGCAGTATGCCAGGCTTCCAAATCCATCACCAACTCCCAGAGTTTACTCAAACTCATGCCCACTGAGTTGGTGATGCCATCCAACCATCTCATCCTCTGAGGTCCGCCTTCAGTCTTTCCCAGAATCAGGGTCATTTCAAATGAGTCAGCTCTTTGCAACAGGTGGCCAAAGTATTGGAGTTTCAGCATCAGCATCAATCATTTCAATGAATATTCAGGACTGATTTCCACTAGGGTGGACTGGTTGGATCTCCTTGCAGTCCAAGGGACTCTCAACAGTCTTCTTCAACACCACAGTTCAAAAGCATCAAGTCTTCGGCACTCAGCTTTCTTTAGAGTCCAACTCTCACATCCATACATGACTACAGGAGAAACCAAAGCTCTGACTAGATGGACCTTTGTCACCAAAGTATTATCTCTGCTTTTTAATACTCTGTCTAGGTTGTTCATAACTTTTCTTCCAAGGAGTAAGCGTCTTTTAATTTCATGGCTGCAGTCGCCATGCACTGATTTTGGAGGCTAAAACATAAAGCCTCTGGGCAGTTTCCATCGTTTCCCCATCTATTGACCATGAAGTGATAGGACCAGATGCCATGACCTTCGTTTTCTGAATGTTGAGCTTTAACTCAACTCTTTCACTTTCCTCTTTCACCTTCGTCAAGAGGCTCTTTAGTTCTTCTTCACTTTCTGCCATAAGGGTGGTGTCATCTGCATATCTGAGGTTATCGATAATTCTCCCAGCAATCTTGATTCCAGCTTGTGCTTCCTCCAGCCCAGTGTTTCTCATGATGTACTCTGCATATAAGTTAAATAAGCGAGGTGACAATAGGCAACTTTGATGTACTCCTTTTCCTATTTGGAACCAGTCTGTTGTTCCACCTCCAGTTCTAACTGTTGCTTCTTGACCTGCATACAGATTTCTCAGGAGGAAGGTCATGTGGTCTGGTATTCCCCTCTCTTTAAGAAGTTTCCACATTTTGTTGTGATCCACACAGTCAAAATCTTTGGCATGGTCAATAAACAAGAAGTGGCTGTTTTTCATGAACACTCTTTGCTTTTTTGTTAATCTAGTAGATGTTGGCAATTTGATCTCTGGTTCTTCTGCCTTTTCTAAAACCAGCTTGAACATCTGAAAGTTCACGGTTCACGTATTGCTGAAAACTGGCTTGGAGAATTTTGAGCATTACTTTACTAGCGTGTGAGATGAGTGCAATTGTGCGATAGTTTGAGCATTCTTTGGCATTGCCTTTCCTTGGGGTTGGAATGAAAACTGACCTTTTCTAGTTCTGTGACCACTGCTGCATTTTCCAAATTTGCTGGCATGATGAGTGCAGTGCTTTCACAGTATCACCTTTTAGGATTTGAAATAGCTCAACCTGAATTACATCACCTCCACTAGCTTTGTTCATAGTGATGCTTCCTAAGACCAGCCACAGCTGCACGGCCCTGGAGTGGCAAGCGGCCAAGAGGAGATTCCCCCACATCCAAGGTAAGAGAAACCCCAGTAAGATGGTAGATGTTTAGAGAGAGCATCAGAGGGCAGGCTGAAATCACAATCACAGAAAGCTAACCAATCTGATCACATGGACCACAGCTTTGTGTAACTCAATGAAACTATGAGCCATGCCATGTAGGGCCACCCAAGACTGACGAGTCATGGTGGACAGTTCTGACAAATTGTGGTCCTTTGGAGAAGGGAATGGCAAACCACTTCAGTATTCTTGCCTTGAGAACCCATGAAAAGAATGAAAAGGCAAAAAGATAGGACACTGAATGATGAACTCCCCAGGTCATTAGGTGCCCAATGTGCTACTGGAGATCAGTGGAGAAATGGCTCCAGAAAGAAAGAAGAGATGGAGCCAAAGCAAGAACAACACCCACCGGGGGATATGACTGGTGATGGAAGTAAGGTCCAATGCTGTAAAGAACAGTATTACATAGGAACCTGGAATGTTAAGTCCATGAATCAAGGCAAATTGTAAGTGGTCAGACAGGAGATAGCAAGAGTGAATGTTGACATTTTAGGAATCAGCAAACTAAAATGGACTGGAATGGGTGAATTTAACTCAGATGACCATCATATCTACTACTGTGGGCAAGAATCCCTTAGAAGAAATGAAGTAGCCATCATAGTCAATAAAAGAGTCTAAAATGCAGTACTTGGATAGAATCTCAAAAACGACAAACTGATCTCTGTTCATTTCCAAGGTAAACCATGCAATATCACAATAATCCAAGTCTATGCTCCAACCAGTAACGCTGAAGAAGATGAAGTTGAATGGGTCTAGGAAGACCTACAAGACCTTCTAGAACTAACACCTAAAAAAGATACCTTTTTCATTATAGGGGATTGGAATGCAAAAGTAGGAAGTCAAGAAACACATGGAGTAACAGGCAAATTTGTCCTTGGAGTACAGAATGAAACAGGGCAAAGGCTAATACAGTTTTGCCAAGAAAATGCACTGGTTATAGCAAATACTCTCTTCCAACAACACAAGAGAAGATTCTACACATGGACATCACCAGATGGCCAACAGCAAAATCAGACTGATTATATTCTTTGCAGCTAAAGATAAAGACATTCTATACAGTCAGCAAAAACAAGATCTGGAGCTGACTGTGGCTCAGATCATGAATTCCTTATGGCCAAATTCAGACTTATATTGAAGAAAGTAGGGCAAACCACAAGATCATTCATGTATGACCTAAATCAAATCCCTTATGATTATATAGTGGAAGTGAGAAATAGATTTAAGGGACTAGATCTGATGGACAGAGTGCCTGATGAACTATGGACTCAGGTTTGTGACATTGTACAGGAAACAGGAATCAAGACCATTCCCAAGAAAAGGAAATGCAAAAAAGCAAAATGGTTGTCTGAGGAGGACTTACAAATAGCTGTGAAAAGAAGAGAAGGAAAAGCAATGGAGTGTGTGCATGGGAATTTTTGAAAGAATTTGTCATTATCTGCATTACCTCTACCATATTTTGGCCTTAGGTCAAAAAAAAGGAAGAGAATACAGCCCTGCCCTTCAATGGAAAATTGGATTAAAGATTTACTAAGCTAGGTCAATTTTCATTCCAATTCCAAAGAAAGGCAATGCCAAAGAATGCTCAAACTGCCACACAATTGCACTCATCTCACATGCTAGTAAAGTAATGCTCAAAATTATCCAAGCCAGGCTTCAGTAATACGTGAACCGTGAATTTCCTGACGTTCAAGCTGGTTTTAGAAAAGGCAGTGGAACCAGAGATCAAATTGCCAACATCCGCTGGATCATGGAAAAATCAAGAGTTCCAGAAAAACATCTCTTTCTCCTTTATTGACTATGCCAAAGCCTTTGACTGTGTGGATCACAATAAACTGTGGAAAATTCTGAAAGAGATGGGAATACCAGACCACCTGACTTCCTCTTGAGAAATCTGTATGCAGGTCAGGAAGTAGCAGTTAGAACTGGACATGGAACAACAGACGGGTTCCAAATAGGAAAAGGAGTACATCAAGGCTGTATATTGTCACCCTGCTTATGTAACTTACATGCAGAGTATATCCAGAGAAACGCTGGACTGGAAGAAGCACAAGCTAGAATCAAGAGTGCTGGGAGAAATATCAATAACCTCAGATATGCAGATGACACCACCCTTATGGCAGAAAGTGAAGAGGAACTAAAAAGCCTCTTGATGAAAGTGAAAGTGGAGAGTGAAAAAGTTGGCCTAAAGCTCAACATTCAGAAAATGAAGATCATGGCATCCGGTCGCATCACTTCATGGGAAATAGATGGGGAAACAGTGGAAACAGTGTCAGACTTTATTTTTCTGGGCTCCAAAATCACTGCAGATGGTGATTGCAGCCATGAAATTAAAAGATGCTTACTCCTTGGAAGAAAAGTTATGACCAACCTAGATAGTATATCAAAAGCAGAGACATTACTTTGCCAACTAATGTCCATCTAGTCAAGGCTATGGTTTTTCCTGTGGTCATGTATGGATGTGAGAGTTGGACTGTGAAGAAGGCTGTGCACCGAAGAATTTATGTGTTTGAACTGCAGTGTTGGAGAAGACTCTTGAGAGTCCCTTGGACTGCAAGGAGATCCAACCAGTCCATTCTGAAGGAGATTAGCCCTGGGATTTCTTTGGAAGGAATGATGCTAAAGCTGAAACTCCAGTACTTTGGCCACCTCATGGGAAGAGTTGACTCATTGGAAAAGACTCAGATGCTGGGAGGGATTGTGGGCAGGAGGAGAAGGGGACGACAGAGGATGAGGTGGCTGGATGGCATCACTGACTTGATGGACATGAATCTGAGTGAACTCTGGGAGTTGGTGATAGACAGAGAGGCCTGGCGTGCTGCGATTCATGGGGTCTCAAAGAGTCGGACACGACTGAGTAACTGAACTGAACTGAACTGAAGCTAGGTCCTGCCCATCAGAAAAAGACCCAGTTTCCCCCTCAGTCAGTCCCTCCCATCAGGAAGCTTCCATAAGCCTTTTATCTTTCCCCATCAGAGTGCAGACAGAATGAAAACCACAATCACAGAAAACTAACCATATGATCACATGGACCACAGCCTTGTCTAGCTCAATGAAACTATGAGCCATGCTGTGTAGGGCCACCTAAGATATTCTGGTCATCGTGGAGAGTTCTGAAAAAACGTGGTCCACTGGAGAAGGGAATGGCAAACCACTTCAGTATTCTTCCCTTGAGAACCCCATGAACAGTATGAAAAGGCAAAAAGATAGGAAACTGAAAAATGAACTCTGCAGGTCAGTAGATGCCCAGTATGCTACTGGAGATCAGTGGAGAACTAACTATAGGAAGAATGAAGGGTTGGAGCCAAAGCATAAACAACACCCAGTTGGGGATGTGACTGGTGATGCAAGTAAAGTTCGATGCTATAAAGAACAGTATTGCATAGGAACCTGGAATGTTAAGTCCATGAATCAAGGCAAATTTTAAGTGGTCAGACAGGAGATAGCAAGAGTGAGCGTTGACATTTTAGGAATCAGTGAGCTAAAATGGACTGGAATGGGTGAATTTAACTCAGATGACCATCATATCTACTACTGTGGGCAAGAATCCCTTAGAAGAAATGAAGTAGCCATTATAGTCAATAAAAGAGTCAAAATGCAGTACTTGGATGCAATCTCAAAAACGACAGAATGATCTCTGTTCATTTCCAAAATAAACCATTCAATATCACAGTAATCCAAGTCTATGCCTGACCAGTAATGCAGAAGAAGCTGAAGTTGAATGGTTCTTGAAGACCTATAGGACATTCTAGAACTAACACCCAAGAAAAAAATAATGCATATTAATATACACTTAATTAATATGCATTATATAATATACATGTATAATGCATGTATGTATTATATATAATAAATAAAAAATTCTCTATATAACAAATATGTGTGTGTGCATATACACTACATATACATTTATACCTAAAATGCATTTTCAATCAATAGGAGAACAAAGCATATGTGTTTCTATGTAGCATTTGTCTTAGAATTAAACTTCATGGATAGGATAAAGTAATGCTAACAATTGTGGTGGTTAAACCACAAAATCTCAGTTGCTTAATAAAATAGGTATTTTTATCTTGCTAATATAAAAGAGAGTCCAGTGCGAGTCTTACCTATAAGCTGGCTATCATCTAAAACCTTTTTTCATATGGTATTTCTACCTATAACAAGTTGTTTCAAAAGTCACCATTAGTGTTCTTTCCAGCTCACCATTATGGACAGAGTTTAGAAGATTGAGTAGGAGAAGTCATTCTGAAGAAGCATGGAAGTGACCCGCATCTCCTCTGCTTGCTTTCTGTTGATTAGAAATCAGTCACACTGACAACTAATGACTAGAGAGGCTGGAAACCCTAGTTTATTTGCTTAGTTAAATTTCTTCTCCAGGAAGAGAGAGACAAAATTGGTAAAGAGCTAGCCTGTCTCTGCAAGAGAAAGTCTAATGACAACATGCTCTGCATAGAACCTGTAAGTCTTCAACTGCTGGACAGAAAAAATTTCAGAACAGGAAAACAAGACAAGTTCCTGGAAGTTCTGGGCAAGTCATTAGAAGTTTATTGAGAAGATAGGAAATACAAATGATGTGAACCACAGTGGAACATCCTATTGCAACTTCACATTGTAGCTTGATACATGTTATCCAAGTGCTCCTACGGGAACTCCCTTCCCCCTCGTGGCTTCAACAGCAAAGGCTAGTGGAGAATCCCTGTGTGCCTCTCTAATCTTAAAATCTACTCTTAATTGGAGTAGAGATTAAATTTTTGAGACAAAAAGAAATCTACTCTCCAGGAGAGTACACTTAGGAAAATATTGTTCTTCAAGAAAAAGAAATGAAAAAAAGCAAAATGGCTGTGTGAGGAGGCCTTACAAATAGCTGTGAAAAGAAGGGAAGCGAAAAGCAAAGGAGAAAAAGAAAGATATGTCCATTTGAACGCAGAGTTCTGAAAAATAGCAAGTAGAGATAAGGAAGCATTACTCAGTGATCAGTGCAAAGAAATAGAGGAAAACAACAGAATGGGAAAAACTAGAGATCTCTTCAAGATAATTAGAGGTACCAAGGGAACATTTCATGCAAAGATGGGCTCAATAAAGGACAGAAATAGTAGGGACCTAACAGAAGCAGATGGAGAAAGCAATGGCACCCCACTCCAGTACTCTTGCCTGGAAAATCCCATGGACGGAGGACCCTGGCAGGCTGCAGTCCATGGGGTCACAAAGAGTCGGACACGACTGACGTGACAGCAGCAGCAGCAACAACAGAAGCAGAAGATATTAAGAAGAGGTGGCAAGAATACACAAAAGAACTATACAAAAAACATCTTCACGACCAAGATAATCACGATGATGTGATCACTCACCTAGGGCCAGAAATCCTGGAATGTGAAGTCAAGTGGGCCTTAGGAAACGTCACTATGAACAAAGCTAGTGGAGGTGATGTAATTCAGGTTGAGCTATTTCAAATCCTGGAAGATGATGCTGTGAAAGTGCTACACTCAATATCCCACCAAATTTGGAAAACTCAGCAGTGGCCACAGGACTGGAAAAGGTCAGTTTTCATTCCAATCCCAAAGAAACGCAAGGCCAAAGAATGCTCAAACTATCGCACAACTGCACTCATTTCACACACTAGTAAAGTAATGCTCAAAATTCTCCAAGCCAGGCTTCAGCAATACGTGAACTGTGAACTTCCAGATGTTCAAGCTGATTTTTGAAAAGGCAGAGGAACAAGAGATCAAATTGCTAACATCCGCTGGATCATCGAAAAAACAAGAGAGTACCAGAAAAACATCTACTTCTGGTTTATTGACTATGCCAAAGCTTTTGACTGTGTGGATCACAATCAACTGTGGAAAATTCTGAAAGAGATGGGAATACCAGACCACCTGCCTCTTGAGAAACCCGTATGCAGGTCAGGAAGCAACAGTTAGAACTGGACATGGAACAACAGACTGGTTCCAAATAGGAAAAGGAGGACATCACGGCTGTATATTGTCACCCTGTTTATTTAACTTATATGCAGAGTACATCATAAAAAATGCTGGACTGGAGGAAGCACAAGCTGGAATCAAGATTGCTGGGAGAAATATCAATAAGCTCAGATATGCAGATGACACCACCCTTATGGCAGAAAGTGAAGAAGAACTAAAGAGCCTCTTGATGAAAGTGAAAGAGGAAAGTGAAAAAGTTAGCTTAAAGCTCAACATTCAGAAAACAAAGATCATGGCATCTGGTCCCATCACTTCACGGGAAATAGATGGGGAAACAGTGGAAACAGTGGGTGACTTTATTTTTCTGGGCTCCAAAATTAGTGCAGACGGTGACTGCAGCCATGAAATTAAAAGTCACTTACTATTTGGAAGGAAAGTTTTGATCAACCTAGACAGCATATTAAAAAGCAGAGACATTACTTTGTCAAGGGCTTCCCTGGTGGCTCAGAGGTTAAATCATCTGCCTATAATGCTGGAGACCCAGGTTCGATCCCTGGGTCGGGAAGATCCCCTGGAGAAGGAAATGGCAACCCACTCCAGTACTCTTGCCTGGAGAATCCCATGGAGAGAGGAGCCTACAGTCCATGGGGTTGCAAAGAGTCAGACTTGACTGAGCAACTTCACTTCACTTTACTTTGTCAACAAAGGTCCTTCTAGTCAAGGCTATGGTTTTTCCAATAGTCATGTATGGATGTGAGACTATAAAGACTATAAAGAAAGCTGAGCGTTGAGGAATTGGTGCTTTTGAATTGTAGTGTTGAAGAAGACTCTTGAGAGTCCCTTGGACTGCAAAGAGATCCAGCCAGTCCATCCTAAAGAAGATCAGCCCTGGGTGTTCATTGGTAGGACTGATTTTGAAGCTGAAACTCCAATACTTTGGCCACCTAATGTGAAGAGCTGACTCATATGAAAAAACTTTGATGCTGGGAAAGATTGAAGCAGGAAGTGAAGGGGACAACAGAGGATGAGATGGTTGGATGGCATCACCAACTGGATGAGCATGGGTTTGGGTGGACTCCAGGAATTGGTGATGGACAGGGAGGCCTGGCATTCATGAGGTCACAAAGGCTCGGACACGACTGAGTGACTGAACTGAACTGAACTGAAGTTCTATTTTGCCTCTGACATTAACACCAATTATTGATGATTTTTTTCTTTCTACTAAGAAAGTAAAAATATTTTCAAGCCTTCATAAAAGTTTCCATAAATATGTAATATATTTATATTGTAAAAATACTGTATTTAAAACATTGCCTCTAGATGTAAGTAAGGAGAGGAAAATATTTTGCAACAGCAAGTACAAAGTGGATGTTTTCAGTTTCAATTGTGATTAAAAAGGGGACACAAATTCCAGGGGCCAAATATGTAGTGGTACACTGGCTTGGGCTAGGGTAACTCATTGACATAAGAGGAGGAGACAGTGAAGAAAGTGCAGAAATTAGCATACAAAGTTCTCCTATGTAACAAATGCTTTACAGTTGACATTTTATAGCCACAGAAACCAAGGTTCAAAAAATTCATGCAAGGACACAGACCTGAAAAGTAGTTCACCCTGAATTTGAATTGATGTCTGATTCCAAAGTCCATATTTTTTCTATTTAACAGAATGTGGAGGCATTAGTATTTTACTTACCATTCTGTATTTTAGTAAAATGTTTCTTTCTTGGTATTATAATCTATGTATTTTGTTGGCATGCTCTTTATCCCCTTCTGGTAACACACATTTTGCATCCTCAAATGACTAACAGAGTATTATGTAGAGATTATGACTGCAAATTCTTTTTCTAAAAGACTAATTACATAATCTGTCATGGAAGAAGATAAAAGAACTAAATTGCCATTCATATGATTTCCTATTAAAGATACATCACTCTGCTCCTAACCCATAATAACCTCTATTTGATGTTCCTCATTCACTTTGTTGTATGTACAGGTCAAACTGAACAAGCTACACACAATAAATGCATAAATCAGAGCATAAGAACTTATCAGACTAAATCTTAGAAGTGTATTCTCTTCAATAGAGCCAATTATGTCTAGTTTTTAAACATCAGACAGCATTTGGACCTTTGTTAGCTCTTATAGTAACACAATTCCAGCCATTTTAACATTTTAAAATATGCTGTAATGGCATTTTTCCAACTTAAATGTATTGTTTTTAAATAGAAGCTATTTCCTTCCATTATCAGTATGCATTTAAACTGTTGAACACAAACTAAAATATGGCATTTGTAATTTTAAATGAAACTATCTTTGCATAATTATTTGGTTGGCCATACAGATTGTGGAATACAAGTCATTTCAAACTACATAAATATTCATGATCTGTTTATTCTACTTAAAATGTAATCTGAATGCATGTTGCTAATCTTTGTATTGAGAGTTCTTTAAAAATATGTGTCTGTTTTGATATATGTATTTGAAGTTCAAAAAAACAAGAAAGTCATATCCTAAAATGGGTAGCTGTTCTGTGTGTTGGGTTTTTTTGTGTATTCTGTACAGTAAACTTTAATGGCCAGGCTTGACAATATTATTACACCTCATGACATAGTCTGCATTGAAATTGTTTCCAAGCTTCTACTATACTAATTTTAATGCAACTATCTAAAAGAGTAAGAGTTTAGAAAATGCAAAAGTAAATTATCATATGAAAGAGTATGTTAATATAATTAAAATCAAGTTCCAAGATACAAAGTAATAAACATTCTTAAATTGGAAGCTTTATTAGAAGTCATCTGGTTGCACAATCTGTCCAGTGCATCACTCCTACCAACATTGGGCAGTAATCCCAGGTTCCAGCTCTAGGGATGTTATGAGAAACAGTAAATCCACACTTAAGCAATTTTTAGTTAACTGGAATACCACTGGTTTCTGAGGGGTTGTTTTGTTTTTGTTTTTTCTTTTATGCTCTTGGTTTCAGAACACTACTCCTTCAATTGAATCAACACTTTTCCTATTGAAATTATCATTTGTAAGTTAGAAATATTTGGTCTTGAGCTACACCACACATATTGAAGATTTGTTTTGCATAATAAAGCCTCCAATGTGATTCATTTATATATTTTTCATCAGGTCTTTGAAAAAAAATATTTTCATATGAAAGTAGACAAGATAGGAGGCTCAGATGGTAAACAACAGACTGATTCAAAATTAGGAAGTGAGTACATCAAGGCTGTATACTGTCAGCCTGCTTATTTAATGTCTATGTGGAGTACATCATGAGAAATGTCAGACTGGATGAAGCACGAGCTGGAATCAAGATTGCCAGGGGAAATATCAGCAACCTTGTATATGCAGATGGTACCACTTAATGGCAGAAAGCGAGAAAGAACTAAAGAGCCTCTTGATAAAGGAGAAAAAGGAAAGTGAAAAACCTGGCTTAAAACTCAACATAGAAAAAATTAAGATCATGGCATTCAGTCCCATCACTTCATTGCAAATAGAAGGGGAAAAAATGGAAACAGTGACAGATTTTATTTTCTTGGGCTCTGAAATCACTGTGGACAGTGACTACAGCCAGTTAAAACATGATTGCCCCTTGGAAGAAAAACTATGACAAACCTAGACAGCATATTAAAAAGCAGAGAGATTACTTTGCCAACAAAGATCCGTCTAGTCAAGGCTATGGTTTTTCCAGTAGTCATGTACAGACGTGAGAGTTGGACCATAAAGAATGCTGAGTGTCAAAGAAGTGCTGTTTCAAATTGTGGTGCTGGAGAAGACTTTGAGAGTCCCTTGGACTGCAAGGAGATCAAATCAACCAATACTAAAGGGAATCAAGCCTGAAAATTCATTGGAAGATCTGATGTTGAAGCTGAAGCTTGAATACTTTGGCCACCTGATACAATGACTTGACACACTGGAAAAGACCCTGATGCTGGGAAAAACTGAAGGAAAAGGGAAAAGGGGGATGCAGAGGATGTGATGGTTAGACAGAATCACTGAGTCATGGACATGAATTTGAGCAAACTCTGGGAGATAGTGAAGGACAGGAAAGCCTGGCACACTGAAGTCCATGGGGTCACATAGAGTTGGACATGACTAAGCAATTGAACAACAACAACAATTTTCATGTGAATATGGTGTCAAATTTCCATCATTATGTAAACTCCTTTTGAGGAAAATAATTTCATCAATGGCCGCACATTAGCAGTAATTCTCAGAACACTCTATTTCAACTAAGCATCCTAAAAACAAGTAAGAATTATTAATTTCCCTTTTTTAGATAAAGCACTGCTGTTATGGGTGCTTTGGTTCATTCAATTTTCTGTCAACTGTTTTATACAAATACTGGAACTTCTACTTAAATAAATTTCACCAATTTTTTTTAGGTTTTGGTCAGCTCTGCATCTCTGATCATCTTGGCAAGGCATTTTTACATATGTTATGAACAGCTATGTATAAGCTGTTCTAGGCAGTCCTGAACTGAAATAGAATCTGCTCCATGTGATCATTCATCCTCTGGTAGTTTATCTCAGACTTGCTCTCACAATAGGAACAAAGATCAAAGAAGAAAACAGGATACTTCACAAAAGAACAAGTGTTATTTAGGTGAAAAAAATTAAAATAAGGGCAGAAATTTATTTATTGCCTTGATAATATTCTTCTTTATTCAATGGTTACCTTGCTTCAGGATTGCTACTAATACACCTGCATTATAGGGAAGAGTTATTTAATAAAAGTCCAGAAAGTGGCCTCATGCTTCTATTTTGTTTCTGTTCATTTTTTCTTCTCAGGACAAATTGATAGGATTTCTAGCTTTCCTGTGGTGGATCAGCAGTAAAGAATCTGCCTGCAGTGCAGGAGCTACAGGAGAGGTGATTTTGATCCCTGGGTTGGGAAGATATCCTGGAGGAAGTCATGGCAACCGACTCCAGTATTCTTAACTGGAGTATCACCTGAACAGAGTAGAGTGGTGGGCTACAGTCTATAGGTTCACTAAGAGTCAGACACGACTGAAGCAATTTAGCACGCACACACTAGCTTGTCTGTATAGGACCTCATCAGCACTATGGATTGTTTATATGGTCATTTGCTAAGATAATAGTGGGGATTCAGAAATAGTGGAGGCTTAGAGAAGTAGATCTACAGAAGTGTGTTGAGGAAGTAAAATATCAAATACTAATTTTACGAAAAATAAGTTTTTTCTTAAAGAGTTGCTCACAATCTCTGGTGAGCCAAAAGGTACTGGTGAAATTTGAAGATATAACCAGATTATCCTAGCTTTTTATTTACCACCAGGACTTCTGGAATGTCTCAAAGTGGAAGAGGAATGACCTGGGACTATGTCCATTTTCAGTTTTAATTTATGTTATAAGCATCCTCTTAACTCTCATAAAAATCTGGAAAATTCCAACACAAGTCATCATCTGGGAAAGATTAAAGTCCCCTGAATTTGAATACCACTTTTTTATATTCAAATGTCTGACACTTGGCAGAGTTTTTGGAGGCTGGGAAAACTTGAAAATCACTACTTTGAAGCACATGTTCAGGTTTTTAAAAGGCTACATTCAAATGTGACTTGTGTTCTTTACATTACATTATAGTGCCCTATTGTTCTGCCTTATACTTAAAATCTTGTAAGTTTTGTCTATAATGAAAAATGGGTTTTCTTTACAGATTCAGATTAATGTTTCATTTGAAAAAAACCATAAGGCAATCCAAAATATCAACTATGTAGTGTAAGTCAATTTTATGTTCTTGTAAAGTCTATTGTTATATTGAAATGCATTTCCCCATACTTAAAAAACAGTTCTAGGGGTCAGTGGTAGCAACCAGCAGAAATTAACCTTTCCTTTGTCTTTTAAATCCTTGAATATTCTTCTACATTTCTTACTCCAGCTATGTTCTAAGTCAGCTTCTCTTTACCACTAAAATATTGCCCACATAGAATGATATCTTAGTTCTGTTTAAATTCTCACGAGTATTTTTTTTCCTTGAACTGACTCTGTAAAATGTTCACACAGAGCAGACATGCCTACTGTTCCAAGGGATCATTCAAAAAGCCAGCAGACTGTAAACTGAATGGACTCTTATCTTAGAAGGATGAAGGACAGAGCAGGCCTGCTGGGATTTGAAGAGTTGGTTCCAGGGAGTCTAGATATTTCAAACCAGACGCTTACACAACCCATTTCTCTCTGGCCTTATGACTGAATGCACTAATTCATTTACCATTCAAAGTGCCCTTCTATAATTTATGCCACATACTGACATGTATTTAACTCTCTAAAATGCCTTGAATATAATTTGTTTGAAAGATATTATACACAATAAACTATAATGCATTTTAAGAGGCACCTTGGAATAAAAATAAATATAAATTGAAGAAAAATGCTTATTAATAAGCATTTATATGGCACTTCATGTTTACAGATGGTTTTACAGTCAGTTTTTATTAGTTTAATGTGCCAAGTCTCTTTGGGATCAAAGTGCTACTTAAGTACATCTCCGGACTTTATTCCCCTGGAGTCTAGACTTGTGGGGTCAAACGTCGTAAAGACAGTCTTTCTGGAAAAGTTGTATCCTAAAGCTATTAAAGAAATTTTAATGTGATGAATCAGAGTACATCCAAGACATGGTTTTCACTGAAATGCCTGGTTTTGAGGAAATCAGAAGAAGAAATATGTATGACCTGCAATAACTTTATGCAACTGAAGTTAACATAAGGGCTGCGGTAGCTCACCTGACTTCTTGCCTGTATTTGTAGAACTAGATCTTATAGACCAGCATCCATGGGCTCTATGAAGTGTTTCCTTTGTTCGAGTACAAAAGCACACTTAAAGAGCTGTGTCTTTTTTATTTCCATGTCAGGGATCCTCCTGGAAATTGCCACTGTTCCAGAAGTGATGCAGATTCCAGACTGATGCCCTATATTTTCTGGTCTTATGGTTCAACTAATGTGTCACTCCTTCTTCTGAAGATTGTCAATTGCCAGTAGCCATAAACTTACTTCTGTTTATGGCTTCAGGAAACTTTATTAAATAGAACCTGAGGGTGTATGGTAACAGGAGTGCAAGGTAAATGATATCTATATGTTAAGATTTCAATATTTACATGTTATCTATATTCTGATAGGGCTTCTCTGGTGGCTCAGGCAGTAACGAATCTGCCTGCAATGAAGGAGACCTGGGTTCGATTTCTGGCTTGGGAAGATACCCTGGAGAAGGATGTGGCAACCCACTCTAGTGTTCTTGACTGGACAGAGGAGCCTGGCAGGATACAGTTCATGGTGTCACAAAGAGTCGGATACAACTGAGTGACTAAGCATGCATGCATATATTCTGATATTCATTCCTCGACAATATTATTGGCATATTTGACATTATTAAAGTAGTAAATTTAAGAGGTTTCCAAATATATTTTGGTTGAGGAAACTTTTCTAAGAAATGTTTCAATAAAGTCAGTATCATTGAATAATATATACTGACTTGGTCTTCTTCTGTTCAGTTCATCTTCTTAGATTCTTACAATCACATTTAAAAATTTAAGCAGAAAGAAACATGGATTTTGTAATGAATGAAAAAATAAACCTTCAAAAATGATTTACGTTTCAGGATTGCATTTTAATTTTGTAATTTTTTTCTGAGGATTAAATGATACCTGATTATCTCTCCATAAACCTTACAACTATACTTTTTAAAAAAATCATACAGGTATTAGCTGTATGGAAATAAGCAATTGAAGGCTGTATAGTTGAAGGACGGAGGTTTAGGGAAACTTGGTAAAGAAATCTTTAATTAAAAAAAAACTGACTACAGTCTTTAATATATTCAAATCAAATAAATCTTTTTTATCTTAAATTTGGCAGGTTGTGTGTTCCTGAATATTTGTTACATTCTACATAGAGTATTGGGCTTCCCAGCTGACGCTAGTGGTAAACACCTCCTGCCAATGCAGGATACACAAGACTCTGGGGTTCTTAGATCTCTGGGTCAGGTAGATCCCCTAGAGGAAGAAATGGCAACCCACTCCAGTATTCTTGCCTGGAGAATCCCATGGACAGAGTAGCCTGGCGGGCTACAGTCCATGACGTCTCAAAGAGTTGAACATGACTGAAGAGACTTAGCACGCATGCATGCACACATGTAGAGTATTACCACTACTGAAACAAATGGAAAGACAGTGATAACTGAGGAATGAGTTGCAACCCTGAAACAACTGCCCCCATACTTTAGACGAACAACCTGAGACCAAGGAAGTTAAGTTGCATCTTTAGAAGGGGGACTTAGCTTTGCTTAATTCAAAATCTGTGATCTTTTTGTAATGGCTGATGCCCTCTTCAATTTTGAATTTTTCTCAGGCTACCAATTCTTCTCAACTCAATACTTTCTAAAGAGACTGCTCCAAAAGATTAATATGAAATTGTGTATGGAGAGAGAGATAGAAGTAATTCCAGGGACTTCAAAACAAAAATGCTGATTCCTTTACTCTCAGGAGAACTCCATAAACATGTGATTTTATGAGCAAGTTTTTAAATTAAGTTTAATTTAATTTAAATCTAAAATTAAAAGGAGAGTCTAATGCAAGTGGTCAGATAATTTCCAGAAATCTTGAGACAGTTTTATTTTTCCCTTTATTTTAATAGTAATTGATAAGTGTTTCAGTTGCTATAGCTGTGTAATAAATTATTCAAAGGCATAGTGGCTTAAAACAGAAACTTATTGCCTGTCGTGATATCTGTTAGAGGCAGTTCAAGAGAGGTTCAGCTGGGTGATTTTAACTTGGGGGTGCCCATGCAGTGGCAGTCCAATGGTGACTGTGGCTAGGGTCCTCTCAAAGGTGTCTCTCCTCACATGACTTATGCCTCATCTGAGAAGACAAACATAAATGGAGCCCTTCCTGTACCTCTCTCTCTCTGTTGTTTCTTCAGATGATCTCTCTAGGATGGCCTCTCCTGGGTGGCCAGAATGAAGTGGCTTCAAGTTTCCAAAGGTTTATGTGTGAAGAAGAAGAACATGCCAAGAGCTGAATCTTTTTTATGAACAAACCTAGAAAGTTTCATGGTATTTCTTCTATTCATTGGAGCAGTCATAAGCCCCTACCCAGATTTCAGTGGGGGGAGCATAGACCTCACCACTCAAACATCATTTGCCAAACCCAATTACTATGACACATTAGAGATAATACAGTTATTGAATTATTTTATCTAAGATGTTATATTTTGAGATACAAATAAGTTGAGATGAACTAATGAATGGTAATTTTTTATTAGTTTACTAAAGCAAAGTAAGCTGTGAAGGCAAGGGTCCAAACTTTCTGATTTTATGCTTCATGAAATATAAACATGACTTACAGTGCTTCCCTGTGCACTGCTTTTGATGACAGACCACCTGGATCAATGGAAGAACCACTATGACAAACTTTATGCTCTTCATCAGTTAAGTGTAAATACACTGAAGGCCTGCTTTCAAAGTTTGGCACAAACATATAAGTTAAAGCTTAATGTTATAAATACCCCTGATGGTAAAATTATCATGTTTTCATAAATGAAGAAAATAATTTTGTTCTCAATTTTAAAAAGATAATAGAAATATACCTCAGCAAGCCTTAAGCATGCATAGGTGTGTGTGAGAGAGAGAGAGAGACAGAGACAGAGACAGAGACAGAGAGATAGATTTACCAGCCTGGATCACAAATTATTTAAATAAAAAGTTTATTGAAGAGACAGTTTACAATAGGGTGTGTAGAGTTAAGGAAATCAGGTAGGGATGGTGAAGCTCTGAAGAGGCGCAAGATGGTACAGACATTACTATTCTAAGCCTGAAGATGTAGGCAAGGAAATGACAGCAGTGGAATCCAGAGAGAAATGGAGCCATAACATTAAGGTCAACAGATAGGGGCTATGGTTCTGAAAGGAGGTCGCCACTGCTCATAACATCAAGGAAGGGACAGAAAGAAGGAATAATGCCTTCGACTCTCCTCCCACCTTCTAGTCTCCTGATGTTGGCCAAACCCAATACAATTATAGATAACAAGAGAGCAAAAAATGAGAAACTTATAAATACAAGCCTCCTGGAGCACATAGTATGGAAGAGAAGAACAATGAATGGTCCCAAGAGACAAATGGAAAATAATCAGCCCTGACCTCTGAGATTCACTAACAGTGAACATATTTTAGATCAACTTTTAATCTAGACTCACAGTCTTTCCTGGGAAAGCAATCAAATTAAAAAAGATAACAGCCAATGACAAGATATCCCTCATAGTTTGTAATGCAGCTAAGATTTTTCTTTCCTTTCCTGATAACAATTTGAGGGGATAACCAACAGCCAGGGCAATCTGATAATTATAGATCTTCCTAGAAACCAAGTAATTCACCAAAGAAATTGAGAAAATGTGCCTGGGTCCAGTATTATAAAGTTGATTTCCCTTTCTCAATGCAAACCGGACTATATATCAAGCCATAGAAAACTGAAGGTTTGTGTTGAGATTCTGATATGAGCTATGAAAGTCATTGCAAGCTGAACCTTATGTTTATTGAAACCAGTACCATTCTTATTGATGTCAGCCTCTATTTATTTAAAAGGGAGAGCTGTTTCTAAAGTTTTGTTCTTATAAAACTTATTATTTTAAAAAAGTGCATATATATGAAGCAAGAGGGGATGAGTCAAATGGTAATATAGGATCCTAATTTGTGGTCAGGCAAAAGCTAAAAGAGTAAATCCATGCAGTTCAATGAGTAGGACCACAAAAATTTAGAGACCAACACAAACAAAAAATGTATGTTCTGAAAAATTTTATCAAGTTATAAGACAATATCCAAAATCTTGCAAATGAATAATTCTTTCAATATAGTGATGGATCAAGAGATAATTTGGAACAAAATAGATGTAATTAACGATCTTTGTGTTGACTGTTTCTGAAAAATGAATGTCCGTTGGCTTTAGCGATCTTGAAAAGTGTTGATTGTTCAGTGTGTCCAACCCTTTATGATCCTATGCACTGTAGCTTGCCAGGCTTCATTGTCCACGGGACACTGCAGGCAAGAATACTGGGGTAGATTGCCATTTCCTTCTCCAGGGGATCTTCCTGACCCAGGGATCAAACCCATGTCTCCTACATTGTAGGTAGATTCTTTCTAGTCTGAGCCACTGGTGAAGCCCTATTTATTTGTGATCTCTTCATAAACTTTGCAGATAAGGCCAATATTTAAAATAAAAAATATAAGCAAATCAGAAGTAAAACAACAACAACAAAAATCTTTCCGAGAAATTTAACTTCACTTCAGTTCAGTTGTTCAGTCATGTCTGGCTCTTTGCAATTCCATGGACTGCAGCATGACAGGCTTGCCTATCCATCAACAACTAGAAGAGCTTACTCAAACTCATGTCCATCAAGTCTGTGATGCCATCCAACTATCTCATCTTCTGTCGTCCCCTACTCCTCCTACCTTCAATCTTTCCCAGCATCATGGTCTTTTCAAATGAGTCAGTTCTTCACATCAGGTGCCCAAAGTATTGGAGTTTCAGCTTCAGCATCAGTCCCTCCCATGAATATTCAGGAATGATTTCTTTTAGGATGGACTGGTTGGATTTCCTTGCAGTCGAAGGGACTCTCAAGAGTCTTCTCCACCACCACAGTTCAAAAGCATCAATTCTTTGGCACTCAGCTTTCTTCACAGTCCAATTCTCGCATCCATACATAACTATTGAAAAACCATAACTTTGACTAGACAGTCCTTTGTTGGCAAAGTATTGTCTCTGCTTTTTAATATGCTGTATAAATTGGTCATAGTTTTTCTTCCAAAGAACAACTGCCTTTTAATTTCATGGCTGCAGTCACCATCTGCAGTGATTTTGGAGACCCAAAAAATAAAGTCAGACACTGTTTCCACTGTTTCCCCATCTATTTGCCATGAAGTGGTGGGACTGGGCGCCATGATCTTAGTCTTCTGAATGCTGAGCTTTAAGCCAACTTTTTCACTGTCCTCTTTCATCTCATCAAGAAGCTCTTTAGTTTTTCCTTACTTTCTGCCATAAGGGTGGTGTCATTTGCATATCTGAGGTTATTGATATTTCTCCCGGCAATCTTGATTTCAGCTTGTGCTTCATCCGGCCTGGCATTTCACATGATGTACTCTGCATATAAGTTAAATAAGCAGGGTGTCAATATACAGCCTTAGCATACTTCTTTCCTGATTTGAAATCAGTCTGTTGTTCCATGACCAGTTCTACCTGTTGCTTCTTGACCTGCATACAGATTTCTCAGGAGGCAGGTCATGTGGTCTGGCATGTCCATCTCTTTAAGAATTTTCCATAGTATGTTGTGATCCACACAGTCAAAGACTTTGGTATAGTAAATAAAGCAGAAGTAGATGTTTTTCTGGAACTATCATACTCCTTCAATGATCCAAAGGATGTTGTCAATTTGATCTCAATTCCTCTGCCTTTTCTAAATCCAGTATGAACATCTAGAAGTTCATGGTCAATGTACTGTTGAAACCCAACTTGGAGAATTTTGAGCATTTGCTAGTGTGTGAGATCAGTGCAATTGTGCAGTAGTTTGAACATTCTTTGGCATTGCCTTTCTTTAGGATCAGAATGAAAACTGACTTTTTCCAGTCCTGTGGCCACTGCTGAGTTTTCCAAATTGGCTGGGATATTGAGTGCAGTACTTTCACAGCATCATCTTTCAGGATTTGAAATAGCTCAACTGGAATTCCATCATCTCCTCTAACTTTGTTCATACTGATGTTTCCTAAGGCCTGCTTGACTTCATATTCCAGGATCCCTGGCCCTAGGTGAATGATCACACCATCGTGGTTTATGGGTCATGAAGATCTTTTTTGTATAGTTCTTCTGTGTACTCTTGCCACCTCTTCTGTATATCTTCTGCTTCTGTTAGGTCCATACCATTTCTGTCCTTAATTGTGCCCATCTTTGCATGAAATATTTACTTGGTATCTCTAATTTTCTTAAAGAGATCTCTAGTCTTTCCCATTCTATAGTTTTTCTCTATTTCTTTGCACTGATCGCTGAGGAAGGCTTTCTTATCTCTCCTCCCTATTCTTTGAAGCTCTGTGTTCAAATGAGTATATCTTTACTTTCCCCCTTTGCCTTTCGCTTCTCTTCTTTTCACAGCTATTTGTAAGGCTTCCTCAGACAACCATTTTGCATTTTTGCATTTCTTTTTCTTGGGAATGGTCTTGATCCCTGTCACCTGTACAATGTCATGAACCTCCATACATAGTTCTTCAAGCACTCTATCAGATCTAATCCCTTGAATCTATTTGTCACTTTCATTGTATAATCGTAAGGGGATTTGATTTAGGTCACACCTGAAAGGTTTATGAAAATTCTAAAGAGATGGGAATACCAGACCACCTGACCTGCCTCTTGAGAAACCTACATGCAGGTGACAATGCAACAGTTAGAACTGGACATGGAACAACAGACTGGTTCCAAATAGGAAAAGGAGTACCTCAAGGTTGCATTTTGTCACCTTGCTTATTTAACTTTTATGCAGAGTACATCATGAGAAACACTGGGCTGGAGGAAGCACAAGCTGGAATCAAGATTGCCGGGAGAAATATCGATAACCTCAGATATGCAGATGACACCACCCTTATGGCAGAAAGTGAAGAAGAACTAAAGAGCTTCCTGATGAAAGTGGAAGAGGAGAGTGAAAGAGTTGAGTTAAAACTCAGCATTCAGAAAACGAAGATCATGGCATATGGTCCCATCACTTAATGGGAAATAGATGGGGAAACAATGGAAACTGCCTGAGGCTTTATGTTTTAGCCTCCAAAATCAGTGCACGGTGACTGCAGCCATGAAATTAAAAGACGCTTACTCCTTGGAAGAAAAGTTATGAACAACCTAGACAGCATATTAAAAAGCAGAGATAATACTTTGGTGACAAAGGTCCATCTAGTCAGAGCTTTGGTTTCTCCTGTAGTCACGTATGGATGTGAGAGCTGGACTCTAAAGAAAGCTGAGTGCCGAAGACTTGATGCTTTTGAACTGTGGTGTTGGAAAAGACTTTTGATAGTCCCTTGGACTGCAAGGAGATCCACCAGTCCATCCTAAAGGACATTGGTCCCGGGTATTCATTGGAAGGACTGATGTTGAAGCTGAAACTCCAATATTTTGGCTACCTGATGTGACGAGCTGACTCATTTGAAAAGACCCTGATGCTGGGAAAGATTGAAGGCAGGAGGAGAAGGGGACTACAGAGGATGAGATGGTTAGATGGCAACACCAACTCAATGGACATGAGTTTGGGTAAACCCTGGGAGTTGGTGATGGACAGGGAGGCCTGGCATGCTGTGGTTCATGGGGTCACAAAGCGTCGGATATGACTGAGTGACTAACTGAATTGAACTGAACTGAATGGTCTAGTGGTTTTCCCTACTTTCTTCAATTTAAGTCTGAATTTGGCAATAAGGAGTTCATGATCTGAGCCACAGCCAGCTCCCAGTCTTGTTTTTGCTGACTGTATAGAGCTGCTAAGAATATAATAAACCTGATTTCGGTATTGACCATCTGGTGCTGTCCATGTGTAGTCTTCTCTTGTGCTGTGGGAAGAGGCTGTTTGCTATGACCAGTGCATTCTCTTGGCAAAACTCTGCTGGTTTTTACCTGCTTCACTTTTTACTCTAGGGCTGAATTTGCCTGTTACTCCAGGTGTCTCTTGATTTCCTACTTTTGCATACCACTTCCCAATAATAAAAAGGATACCTTTTTTGGGGTGTTAGTTCTATAAGATTTTGTAGGTCTTCATAGAACCATTCAAATTCAGCTTCTTCAGCATTACTGGTCGGGGCAAAGTCTTGAATTACTGTGATATTGAATGGTTTGCCTTGGAAATGAGCAGAGATGATTCTGTCGTTTTTGAGATTGCATCCAAGTACTGCATTTCAGGCTTTCTTGTTGACTATGATGGCTACTCCATTTCTTCTAAGGGATTCTTGCCCACAGTAGTAGATATAATGGAGTTGAATTCACCCATTCCAATCCATTTTAGCTCACTGATTCCTAAAATGTCGATGTTCACTCTTGCCATCTCCTGTTTGACCACTTCCAATTTGCCTTGTTTCATGGACCTAACATTCCAGGTTCCTATGCAACACTATTCTTCACAGCATCAGACTTTACTTGCATCACCAGTCACATCCCCGACTGGATGTTGTTTTTGCTTTGGCTCTGTCTCTTCATTCTTTCTGAAGTTATTTCTCCACTGATCGCCAGTATGCATACTGGGCACCTACCAACCTGGGGAGTTCATCTTTCAGTATCCTATCTTTTTGCCTTTTCATACTGTTCATGGGGTTCTCAAGGCAAGAATACTGAAGTGGTTTGTCATTCCCTTCTCCAGTGGACCAAGTTTTGTCAGAACTGCCCACCATGACCTGTTCATCTTGGCTGGCCCTACACAGCATGGCTCATAGTTTCATTGAGTTAGACAAGGCTGTGGTCCATGTGATCAGATTGATTAGTCTTCTGTGATTGTGGTTTTCATTCTGTTGGCCCTCTGATGGATAAGAATAAAAAGCTTATGGAAGCTTCCTGATGGGAGAGACCTTGTAAGGGGGAAACTGCACCTTGTTCTGAAACTTACCTTTATCTATATCTAAATCTGATGGAAATGTAATAACCTAGATTTTGACTTTGAAATTAGTTTATCAAGTTAGTGGAATTTGTTTTAAAAAGAGGTATAAGCTTGACAGTTTGTTATGTATGATTCTCATTAATTAAGAATTCTTCAGATCATGATGGCACATATATATTTTTTATGTACATAAGTATGCATACATTATTATATATTTGCATATAGAAAACTGATATAAAACTAGCACATATACACATACCAAAAATGCATATAGCATTATTATGGGCTTTACATAGTCAACTTCATGTCACTTTGATACCTTTAGCAGGATTGATGGCATGAGTGGGGGTGGGGCATCTATACTCTTCTAGAACAAGTCCCAAGAGGGCAGCCTCTACAACTTCTAACACTTTATTATTGGTTAATTTGGGGCTTCTTTCACTCAGATGACATAGTTAGAAGGATGTCTCTGCACAAATCAATACCAAGTGCCTTGTCATTGATGTGCCCGCTACCTTAAACAACAGCTGTGTCTACAATCATCTTCTGAGTACTCAGGATACTAATTATTGAAAGCATGCTATACTTGGAAAGTGACTCTCCAAGAAAATTCTGACCCTTTCATGTAAAACTCGGACAGATTGCTGCACACTCAGCAGGCACTTCCATGGTTTCTTTTCCTGACAGTCTTGACTTTGTCTCTCTGCTGTCAAGGGTATACAAAAGATCCCATTCACAGTGAAATTAAAATGCACATGCAATGCACTTTTAAGCAAGAAGAATAGATGATGAACTTATTAAAAATAGGTGATGTCTGCAGTTTTGAGGTTTTCTAGTTATAGTTATGTTAACTTTGACCACAAAAGCTTCTAGTTATTTTCTGGAATTGACTTTTACAAAAAAATAGCTTACACATATTTAAGGAGATATCTGAAAAAATATATTGTATATCACTCCTTTTACTAATTCATAAGAACTTAATCAATCAGATGCAACAATGTCGCTTAAAACTGCTCCAATGATTCCGTTCACTGCTACCTATCTTGCTTAAGACTGTATCTGTGCTATGTTACATTCTCTTAAGTGTGAGGTAAATGGAAATAAATATATTACTATTTATCTTAGTTCAGTTCAGTTCACTCACTCAGTCGCGTGTGACTGTTTGCGACCCCATGAATCACAGCACTCCAGGTCTCCCTGTCCATCACCAACTGCCAGAGTTCACTCAGACTCACGTCGATCGAGTCAGTGATGCCATCCAGCCATTTCATCCTATGTCAACCCCTTCTCCTCCTGCCCTCAATCCCTCCCAGCATCAGAGTCTTTTCCAATGAGTCAACTCTTCTCATCAGGTGGCCAAAGTACCGGAGTTTCAGCTTTAGCATCATTCCTTCCAAAGAAATCCCAGGGCTGATCTCCTTCAGAATGGACTGGTTGGATCTCCTTGCAGTCCAAGGGACTCTCAAGAGTCTTCTCCAACACCACAGTTCAAAAGCATCAATTCTTTGGTGCTTAGCTTTCTTCACAGTCTAACTCTCACATCCATACATGACCATTGGAAAAACCATAGCCTTAACTAGACGGACCTTTGTTGGCAAAGTAATGTCTCTGCTTTTGAATATACTATCTAGATTGGTCATAACTTTTTTTCCAAGGAGTAAGCGTCTTTGAATTTCATGGCTGCAATCACCATCTGCAGTGATTTTGGAGCCCCCAAAAATAAAGTCTGACACTGTTTCTACTGTTTCCCCATCTATTTCCCATGAAGTGATGGGACTGGATGCCATGATCTTCGTTTTCTGAATGTTGAGCTTTAAGCCAGCTTTTTCACTCTCCACTTTCACTTTCATCAAGAGGCTCTTTAGTTTCTCTTCACTTTCTGCCATAAGGGTGGTGTCACCTGCATATCTGAGGTTATTGATATTTCTCCTGGCAATCTTGATTTCAGCTTGTGCTTCTTCGAGTCCAGCGTTTCTCATGATGTACTCTGCATATAAGTTAAATAAGCAGTGTGACAATATACAGCCTTGACGTACTCCTTTTCCTATTTGGAACCAGTCTGTTGTTCCATGTCCGTTCTAACTGTTGCATTGTGACCTGCATACAGGTTTCTCAAGAGGTAGGCCAGGTGCTCTGGTATTCTCATCTCTTGAAGAACTTTCCACAGTTTATTGTGATCCACACACTCAAAGGCTTTGGCATAGTCAATAAAGCAGAAATAGATGTTTTTCTGGAACTCTTACTTTTTCGATGATCCAGCAGATGTTGGCAATTTGATCTCTGGTTCCTCTGCCTTTTCAAAACCCAGCTTGAACATCTGGAAGTTCACAGTTCACGTATTGCTGAAGCCTGGCTTGGAGAATTTTGAGCATTACTTTACTAGCCTGTGAGATGGGTGCAATTGTGCGGTAGTTTGAGCATTCTTTGGCATTGCCTTTCTTTGGGATTGGAATGGAAACTGACCTTTTCAAGTCCTGTGGCCACTGCTGAGTTTTCCAAACTTGCTGGCATATTGTGTGTAGCCCTTTCACAGCATCATCTTTCAGGATTTGAAACAGCTCAACTGGAATTCCATCACCTCCACTAGCTTTGTTCGTAGTGATGCTTTCTAAGGCCCACTTAACCTCACATTCCAGGATGTCTGGCTCTAGGTGAGTGATCACACCATCATGATTATCTTGGTCATGAAGATCTTTTTTGTATAGTTCTGCTGTGTATTCTTGCCACCTCTTCTTGATATCTTTTGCTTCTGTTAGGTCCATACCATTTGTGTCCTTTATCGAGCCCATCTTCATGTGAAATGTTCCCTTGATATCTCTATTTTTCTTGAAGAGACCTCTAGTCTTTCCCATTCTGTTGTTTTCCTCTATTTCTTTCCATTGATCGCTGAGGAAGGCTTTCTTATCACTTCTTGCTATTCTTTGGAACTCTGCATTCAGATGCTTATATCTTTCCTTTTCTCTTTGCTTTTTGCCTCTCTTCTTTTCACAGCTGTTCATAAGGCCTCTTTAGACAGCCATTTTGCTTTTTTGCATTTCTTTTCCAAGGGGATAGTCTTGATCCCTGTCTCCTGCACAATGTCACGAACCTCCATCCGTAGTTCATCAAGCACTCTATCAGATCTAGTCCCTTAAATCTATTTCTCACTTCCACTGTATAATCATAAGGGATTTGATTTAGGTCATACCTGAATGGTCTAGTGGTTTTCCCTACTTTCTTCAGTTTAAGTCTGAATTTGGCAACAAGGAGTTCATGATCTGAGCCACAGTCAGCTCCCTGTCTTGTTTTTGTTGACTGTATAGAGCTTCTCCATCTGTGGCTGCATAGAATATAATCAATCTGATTTCGATGTTGACCATCTGGTGATGTCCATGTATAGAGTCTTCTCTTGTGTTGTTGGAAGAGGGTGTTTGCTATGACCAGTGCATTTTTTTGGCAAAACTCTATTAGTCTTTGCCCTGCTTCATTCCATATTCCAAGGCCAAATTTGCCTGTTACTCCCAGTGTTTCTTGACTTCCTGCTTCTGCGTTCCACTCCCCTATAATGAAAAGGACATCTTCTTTTGGGTGTTAGTTCTAAAAGGTCTTGTAGGTCTTCATAGAGCCATTCAACTTCATCTTCTTCAGCGTTACTGGTTGGGGCATAGATTTGGATTACTGTGATATTGAATGATTTGCCTTGGAAACGAACAGAGATCATTCTGTCATTTTTGAGACTGCATCCAAGTACTGCATTTCAGACTCTTTTGTTGACTATGATGGCTACTCCATTTCTTCTGAGGGATTCCTGCCCGCAGTAGTAGATATAATGGTCATCTGAGTTAAATTCACCCATTCCAGTCCATTTTAGTTCACTGATTCCTAGCATGTCGACGTTCACTCTTGCCATCTCTTGTTTGACCACTTCCAATTTGCCTTGATTCATGGACCTGACATTCCAGGTTCCTATGCAATATTGCTCTTTACAGCATTGGATCTTGCTTCTATCACCAGTCACATCCACAACTGGGTATTGTTTTTGCTTTGGCTCCATCCCTTCAATCTTTCTGGAGTTATTTCTCCACTGATCTCCAGTAGCACATTGGGCACCTACTGACCTGGGGAGTACCTCTTTCAGTTTCCTATCATATTGCCTTTTCATACTTTTCATGGGGTTCTCAAAGCAAGAATACTGAAGTGGTTTGCCATTCTCTTTTCCAGTGGACCACATTCTGTCAGACCTCTTCACCATGACCCGCCCATCTTTGGTGGCCCCATGGGCATGGCTTAGTTTCATTGAGTTAGACAAGGCTGTGGTCCTTGTCTAACTGTGATTAGATTGACTAGTTTTCTGTGATAATGGTTTAAGTGTGTCTTCCCTCTGATGCCCTCTTGCAACATCTACCATCTTACTTGGGTTTCTCTTACCTTGGGCGTGGGGTATCTCTTCATGGCTGCTCCATCAAAGCGCAGCCACTGCTCTTTACCTTGGACTGGGGGTATCTCCTCACTGCCTCCCCTCCTGACTTTGAACGTGGAATAGCTCTTTAGATTCACTCATATAGCCATTTCCTCTCATAACATGACCAAATTGCTAGAAAGCTCAACCAAAAAAATTGTTATTCCATTGACTGTATATTGATACAATGACCTCATTACTCTACCTGGCTACTTTTAAGCAATGTGTGTCTCTGTGTGTGCACTTAGTCATGTCAACTTCTTTGTGACCCTATGGACTGTAGGATCACAAAGCCCTACAGCCCTCCCTGTAGCCCTCCAAGCTCCTTTGTCCATGGGATTTTCCAGGCAAGAACACTGGAACAGGTTGCCCTTTCCTTCTCCAGGGAATCTTCCCAACCCAGGGGTCAAACTTGCATCTCTTGTGTCTTCTGCATTGCCAGGTGGATTCTTTACCACTGCACCTCCTGGGAAGCCCCTTTAAGTAATGCTTCCATAATATTAAAGTTTGAAATCATTCATCCTTGGGTATTTTGCTACACTGAGGGGAAAACCCTTGAATCTGACACCTGAATATTAATAGGAATTAGTCAGAAAAGGGGAAAGAAAAAGGTATGTAGGGAATATCTACATATTGAGATTGAGTGAGTAAAAAAATAGAATCAATTAAGGAGCCATGTAGAGGGTGGAAGCAGGTAGCAGTTGGCATTCTGAAATGTTTTGAAAGCTAAAGGAACTCAAATCAAGACTAGGACTGCAAGGTCAATCATACCAAAGTGCTAAAACGAGGTCAAGGGGCAGAAAGCTGTGAAAGAAAAATTACATTGTGCCATGATGAACACAGTTAAAATTTTTAAGAGGTTTATTTTTATTTAATGTTTGAGCTGAAGCAAGATTACAAATGCTACTTGTAGGTAGAAAAAGGGTTGAGTATAAATTACTCTTTGAAAAATATTGATGGGGTTCCCAGGTGGTTTGGTGGTAAAGAATCCACTTGCCAAGCAGGAGACTTGGGTTTGATCCCTGGGTTAGGAAGGTCCCCCAGAGAGGAAAATGGCAACCCACTGCAGTACTCTTACGTGGGAAATCTCTTGGACATTGGAGACTAGAGGGCTACAGTCCATAGAGTAGCAAAAGAGTTGAACATGACTTAGTGATTCAAGAAGACTAATATATTTTCAGGTTAGCTTAACTAGTTAGATCATGGTTCTCAGCTAGTAGAGCACAGTGGTTTTCTAGAGTTCACCTGCCTTTGTTCATATCTAAGTTCTGTCTGCTACTGTTTATGTGAACTAAACCTCTCAGTTCTTCAGTTTCTGCATTTGTAAGGATTAAAATACTGATGAATGAATGAATGAAGTCACTCAGTCATGTCCGACTCTTTGCGACCCCATAGACTGTAGCCTACCAAGCTCCTCTGTTCATGGGATTTTCCAGGCAATAGTGCTGGAGTGGATTGCCATTTCCTTCTCCAGGGGATCTTCCCAAACCAGGGCTCGAACCTGGGTCTCCTACATTGTAGACAGAAGCTTTACCGTCTAAGCCACCAGGGAAGTCTAAGGTTTAAAATAATGATAGTGTTTATCTTCTAGTGATACTGTGAAGATGAGATCAAGTATTCATGCAAATCATTTGGGAAGATTACCTTAAATAAAGCATGTGCTTATTTAAGTATAAACTATTATTATCATCAGTTATATTAATAGCTACTCTGTTCTCTGACTCACATCAGAGCTCTAAATTTTGACACAAGTATCAAATTTGTTTTCAGGGAGTCTAAATGGGCCATGATTGAATCACTATATTCATCTCTAATATGTCAAAATAACTTAGACTATAAGAACTACAAACAAAGTTTCCTAGCAAGAGGGACATATATATCAAGATAACAAATATTTATAATCATATGACCTATAGCTAGATCATGTTTGATCATTGTTAATTAGAATCTTGAATTTTTAAAAATCTTACCAAACTTGAAATCCATGTTCAATAAGTTACAACAGGTATTTTACTTATTATCATAATTACTAATTAAAATTATAAAAGGAAAAATAAAACAAATATGCTTCTTTGAAATAATTATGAACCACAATTATCAGTTTCATCCTAAAAGAGGCTGAATGAAGTTCATTGACTTACCTATAGACATAAAACAATTAAGTGGTAGAAGGGAAATTTGAATTTTAAATGACATGACCCCCTAGTTTAGTGTTCTTCTAAACATTACCATCTAAATAGCAAGAAATTTCATGTGTATATTACTTTAAAATTTACAAAATGATCTAACACGTGATCTCATGATTTTCACAACAAATGTGATATATGTGTCTTCCAGGGTTTCTTGCTAATACATGCAAATTTTTAAAGTTCAGCAATGGAAACTCCCAGGAGCTAGTTATTTTACTCTAACTGTGTGTGTGTGTGTGTGTGTGTGTGTGTGTGACACTTAGTTATGTCTGACTCTGCAACCCCATGGACTGCAACTCACCAGACTGCTCTGTCCAAGGAAATCTCCAGGCAAGAATACTGGAGTGGATAGTCATTCCCTGCTCCAGGGGATCTTCCTGACCCAGAGATCAAACCCAGGTCTCCCGCACTGCCTGAAGATTCTTTACCATCTGAGCCACCAGGGAAACACTTTAGTATGATAAATGACATGCCCAATTAGTTCTATGCACAGGCACAGAGAGAGAGAGAGAGAGCTCTGGTTTGAATGTTTGTATCCCCTTAAACTCACACGCTGAAATTCTAAAGTTCAATGTGATGATATGTGGAGGTGGAGATATTGAGAGATGACTGGAGAATGAAGTCCTAAGAATGGAGCCCTCCTAAATGAGATTAATGACTCTATAAAAAGAGACACTTACCTCTTGCCATGTAAGGATGCAAAGAGAAGTCTGAGACCCAGAAGAGAGTTCTCACCAGACCTTCCTGACATTCTAATCTCAGGCTTTCATCTTCTAGAAATGTAAGAAATAAATTCCTAGTCTTTATAAGCTACCCAGTCTATGTGTGCATGCTAAATTGCTTCAGTCCTGTCCGATTCTTTGGGACCCTGTGGACTGTAGCCCACCAGGCTCCTCTGTCCATGGGATCCTCCAGGAAATCATACTGGACTGGGTTGCCATTTCTTTCTCCAGGGGATCTTCCCAACCCAGGGATTGAACCTACATCTCTCAGGTCTTCTACACTTGCAGGCATTCTTTACCGCTAGTGCCACAAGGGAAGCCCAGTCTATGTCACCCTGAACAAAGACACACATACACACACAAACAGACAAACATAATTAGTAAAATGACTTGGTCATTTGATTCCAAATAGACAGACTTTTGCATTTACAACATGGCCTTAATTGCTATACAACACTTGGGCATCAAGAATTAAATCCTGTAATAAACATCCATGAAGCCTGAGCAGCTGAATCAAAACAAAAAAAAAAAGAGTGCTGAAATTTAGAATTCAATGGAATTTCAATAACAGCTGAGGCCTGTAGGCTGTCCCTTCACATCTGAAACAATGATTCCCACTGTTTTTCTGGTTGACACAATTTATTAAAACCTCTCAACATATACAAAATAAAATTATGATAAGCCCCCAAATCCAACACAGAAAGCCTAGCATGAGACGTTTAAGCCGTAATTTACCTCAGAGAATCAGGAAAAAGAAACCTGAGAAAAAATGAGAAAAAGTTCAAAAAAGTCATTTGAACATCCCAGTAGAGTTAAAGATCATTTTCAAGTGTCCTGTTCAGATGTTTTTATAATTGTGTGGATCGTGCAGCGCTACACATTCTACTAGTTCTCAAGTGGCTGAAACCAGAAGGTGGTGACTATTTTTAAATGGCTCCTTGCTCGCTTTTATTTTCATTTCCTGTGCGAGAGTGAAATTGCCATTTGGGGACAGTTAAATCTACTTCAAGCATAAGAATCATTTGTCCCATGTGGAGGCAGCTTCGATGAATAGCTTTTCATTTCTTCTTATTCATCCTGACTTTCATTATGATGCTTAGCATGATAAGATTTCACTTGATTCCTCCTCTGCTTCACATGGCTTTCTTCCTTCACGGTTACTCTGACCAAAATTTGGAGCATCATGGTTCAGACGGCATTTTGGCAGTGACTGTCATCTGTAGACTGAATGTGTCTCGACCTAGTATGTTTCTTGATTATCTGTTTGTTGCTAAAAAAGGATTGTAGCTCTCAGGTGTGGGGGGAAAAAAAAATAGCGTCAGTGCAACACCGAGAGAAGGCAAAGCTTGCGTCTTTTATTTTCTTAGCAAGATGAAATAAAGAAAAAAAAACAGATCAATTTCTTGATAGAGATTTCATAGTTTTATTTCCAGTCAAGAAATGCCTCTCTATCTAATGGCTGAGCATCTGATACAAATTAGCTCAAAGCAAGGCATTATGGTACAAATGTATATATTTGGTTTTTCCAAAGCTGTGGATTTTCATTTAATATTAGCAGTGAAACAAATGCAAACATTCATTGAAAAACTAATAAGGTTAAAAAGACAGACACTATATCGATGAGATAATTCAGAGGGAAGAAAAAATAACTAGGGGTAATATTCTTTTGAACAGACAACCTTTATTAAGATCACAATTTAAATGGCTGTCACAGATATAAGTTTGTAAGAATGTATACCTTGTAACTACAGACCAGAGGCTTTCATCTTTGAAGAGCTGGATTTAACACTTTTAAATATGAAAAGATTTCCACAAAAGGAGTGACATTTAGAACAATTCTTCAAGGATAAGCAGCTAGTCTCCCCAAAATAACTTTTAGTATACAGGGGAAGAAAATTTCAAGATAAGAATACAGATTCTACAAAGGCATGAAACTATAATAAGGCATGTTTTAAAAAGAAATTGAGAATTTTTCTATTTATTTTTGTGATGTGGAAAAAGGATTTAAAGATGATACTAAAAGGTTGCCAAGGGTGAAGAAAGGTAGAAGAGGGATAGACTGGGAGTTCGAGGCTGGTAGTTGCAAATTATTACATTTAGAATGGATAAACAATAAAGTCCTACTGTATACACAGGAAACTATTAATAAATTCAACATCCTGAGATAAACCATAATACGTGTATGCTCAGTCTCTCTCAGTCGTGTCTGACTCTTTGCAACTCCATGGACTATAGCCTGCCAGGCTCCTCTGTTTATGGGATTTCACAGGCAACAGTACTGGAGTGGGTTGCCATTTTCTTCTCCAGGGGATCTCTCAGAGCAGGAATCAAACCCGTGTCTCCTGAATTCCAGGATTCTTTACCACTTGAGCCACCAGGAAAGCCATAATGGAAAAGAATATAAAAAAGAATAGAAGGTATGTGTATAACTGGGTCCCTTTGCTGTACAGCAGAAATTAACACAACATTGGAAATCAACTATACCTCAGTAAAAATAGATTAAAAATACATTTGCAGTCATATTTTAAGGGTCCATGTTTAAGACATTAATGAACTTGTAAAATTTTTTCTGATCTTTGAGTTAAGAAGTCTTCATTTATCACTTTTTTTAAAACAGATGAGTTCATTCAGCATTATAATTATAAAAACTATCTCTAACAATCATATGAAGGATATTTTGGGTTAGGAGAAATTGTGGTGAACATACCCATTTGAGTCTACAGCAATCATCCATACAACACATGCTGAGGAACTGAATGAAAACAGTGGAAATAGACGTGGTCATGGAGAAAATGTAAGACATTTAGAAGGTAAAGCGGATGAGACTTGATGACTGAGGTGAAGTCGAATATAACAAAGAATACAAGAAATGTAGTTCAAACTTAGGAAATAAAAAGAATTGCCTTGAACAAGATCTACAGAATACAGGAGGAATAGGATGAACACATTTAGGAGGAAGGGTGTTTTCATTTTGGAAATGTGAATGTGGGATAATCTTGCTGAAACCTGGATTGTAGAATTGGAGAACAGTAAGCAAGAGGGCTGGAATATAGACTTGGCAGTCGCTATGCTATAAATTATAGTTCATATGCTAGAATTGAAAGTAATTTCCTAGGGAGACTGGACTAAGTAGGAAGGGAAATGGGCATAGGATGGAACTGTGGACAACAGCAGCACATGCACAGCTGTTAGAGAAAGAGGAAGGGAACACCTCAGGCTGTCAAAAAGAAGAAAGAAGCAACTTCTGTCAAGGAGAGAATGGTCACAGTTTAGTGCTTACGGAAGTCAATTAAATAAGTAAATAATCCTGCCTTCTTAAAAAATTCTCCCTTAAATATTACTTTCCTTTGATTCTTTTATGAAGATACATTTCTTAACACCCTTCACCATTTTATTTACTTATAACTCCTTTATTCAACTTTGTTTCCAGATCTCTTTCTTCTTTACTCTAAATTTGGACACACTCTTCTGCCACAGCTTTGACTACTATTTCAAATTGCTGCTGCTGCTAAGTCCCTTCAGTCGTGTCCAACTCTGTATGACCCCATAGACGGCAGGCCACCAGGCTCCCCCATCCCTGGGATTCTCCAGGCAAGAACACTGGAGTGGGTTGTCATTTCCTTCTCCGATGCATGAAAGTGAAAAGTGAAAGTGAAGTCGCTCAGTCATGTCCAACTCTTAACGACCCCATGGACTGCAGCCTACCAGGCTCCTCCGTCCATGGGATTTTCCAGGCAAGAGTACTGGAGTGGGGTGCCATTGCCTTCTCCGACTATTTCATACTAGCTATTCCTAAATATAAATATTTTTATTCATTCAAAAACCCTTAATGATTACTGCTCTAGAATCTAATTATGAAAAAAAAGTTGTTGCTCCTTCTTTCATAGTTTTATGTATGGAGAGAGTAATAGATACATAAATAAATTGCAATGTGATTAAGTGGGATACGATCATATTGCCATTTAACCTTTCACTCAAGTAGTTGTTTAGGAAATGGATTTGGCAGATAGTTGGGGCTTCCCTGGTGGCTCAGACAGAAAAGAATCTGCCTGCAATGTAGGAGACCTAGGTTTGATCTCTGAGTCAGGAAGATACCCTGGAAAATGGAATGGCTACCACTCCAGTATTCTTACTTGAAGAATTTCATGGACAGAGGAGCCTGGCAGGCTATAGTCCATGCGATCACAAAGAATCACTTTTCAGTTTTCTAGAGGCAACAGTTTCTGGTAGAAATCTCAATAACCTTAAAAAGAAAGAATTAGGGCAATACTAGTAATATCAAGATGGAGAGGAGTCTGGGGTGATTCACATGTTTGTGCTTATATGTTTTGTTCTGTGTTGCTGTAGTTTAAGTGGTTGCCAGGTGGGCTGATAGTAATGGCATTCACTAGCATGGTCGTTTCTTCAGAAACTGGAACAGGTTTGACTGCAATGATAGAAATGATGACATCAGTTTTAAACATGCTGGTTTTGGTATTTCTTTTTAAAAATGTCTCAGTGGGGGCAACAAATAGGTAAATGAAAATGTAGGCCTGACTTAGCAGGTACTTACTGGAAGTCACTCCTGTAGGCAAGGATGGGAATCCTTTTGGCAGATCATGAACTGAAGACAAAAATCTAGCAATTGTTGTATTTGCAAGACAGCCACAATTATACCCCCTGTCCTGAGCTGCAGAAATTTATTTCACTTACTGTTATCTATTTTTGTCTATTAATATTGCTGTCATTTTCAGTTATGAATTTCTGAAGCTTTGAAATTTGCTCTGTGAGCTGAAGCATGATACTTTCGAACTGTGGTGCTGGAGAAGACTCTTGAGAGTCCCTTGGACAACAAGGTGATCAAACCAGTCAATCCTAAAGGAAATCAACCCTGAATATTCATTGGAAGGACTGATGCTGAAGCTGAAGCTCCGATACTTTGGTCACCTGATGAGAAGAGCCAACTCATTGGCAAAGACTGATGCTGGGAAAGATTGAGAGCAGAAGGAGGAGGGGGCAACAGAGAATGAGATGTTTGCATGGCATCATTGACTCAATGAAGATGAGTTTGAACAAAGTGAAAGACAGAGAAGCCTGGCATGCTGCAGTCCATGGGTCACAAAGAGTTGAACACGGCTGAGCAACTGAACCACAGTAACAACTAGGGACTCTCTTAGTTACTAAATATTACTGATCCAACTCTTAGAATGCTTCTCTTATTCATCCATACTTTCCATTAACACCCACAAGACTTTGTCCAAACATTCAAAATTCCTAGACTGGTAAATTCCTAGTTTCTTCCCACAATATACCTTCAAGATACTCACACATTTACCTTTTCAAAATAGAGGTTGAATAGCACTGGGTAGGCATTCAACATCCTGAAATGGTGCCTCTTTACCAAAATAACACAGTCCTGTAGCTTCAAGGTCCAAATCCCATGTTTTACATCCCAAATTATCTTCCCAGCCATGTCTCACAATTCATTCCATGAGGAATTATAAACTCAACTCCATACCAAGTGGACTCTCTAATGCCCACACTTTGTGATTTTGCTTATGTTGTTTTCTCAACCTGGTAAACTTTTCCTTTAGTTTTTAACCCAAGCTAAACATTTCCCATGTTCTAATCCATGGCTTAAATGTGATTTCAATTAGATCTTCCCCAGTGCTTTTATCAGAAGTAATTGCTCCTTTTGCTTTATTCTGATAGCACCTCTCTTTTAGTACGTATTTAATTCTGCATCATATTATACATAGTTCATTATATATGTCAATCCTGCTAACTAATAACTTTATCTTTTATCATTCCTGTTAGGAACAAAACAGAGTCAAGCTATTCAAGGAAAACTATTTCTATGGTTTAAAGTAACCTGGTTTAATCCTTTATCAAGAAACTGAGTTAACTTCCATTACAGTGGTAACAGCTACAGCTAGTAAGGGGGGAAATTCTGAATCCTGTGTATTTTCAAGGAGCAACGGGCATTTTTAAAATTGCTTAGCTGCCTCTATATTTAGACAATCAGGAATATGTTAGATAGAGATCATTTAAGAGATCTAATAACTTACATTGTTTCAACCAAATATGTAATATATCTTTGTTCAATGTTCCAGAATATTCTGTGGGTTAAAAGTTAAACGTTATGATTTTAAAAGATGGTTAAAATTTACAAGTAGGGAGGCCAGAAGAGTCCTTGGCCCTCAGGAATCCAGCTATGTATCTTGAGCTACATAGCTGACAAGTCACAATAAATTAAGAAGAGATTTTGTTTATTCTGTATTTCACCTGATCCTAGCTTCTGCTTCCAATCCTTGGATGAAAAGTCTTTGGGAAAATCAGGTTACTCCTACACCAGTCATCTTCAGTATAGGTTGAATTATTCCCTATCCTAGCATATCTAACCAAAATTTATTCCAGATACATACAATGTTTCTTGGTAGGGTTTCAGCATCCTAGTTTTAAGGAGAGTTTATATTTATCTTTTCCAACCCAGAAAATGAAATGTTTTGATGAAGTTCTCTAGTTTCCCAAGTTCTTAAAGCAGAACTGTTTACCTGGGGAAATGGAATCAACTTATGTTCTCTTTCCCGGAGTTGGATACTTTGTACAATCAGAGCTCACAGGCTTGTTATAACTAAAATAAGAAAGTCAAAGGAAATATTGGTCAATGCTCCTCCCAGGACAAAATGCAAATACCTGGTTACAAGCAACACTTGACCACAGTGGTCATGGTTCTGGGAAAAATAATAGAAAAATAGTCTGGGGTCTGAATATGTGTCCCTAGAATAATCATAAGACACAAAACAAAAGGGCTCCACCCTCATGGGTGATTATAGGAGAAAAAAGTGTGTTTGATCCCCAGTTTGGTGGCCTCCATAAATAGGAAACAGTCCCAGGTTGTTTAAGTTCCTGTTAAGACTGAGGGCAAAAATCACAAATCTCCAGTAATTGGAAAGTTCCTTTTGATTCCTATTCTAATCCCCTGACTTTAATGTTTATCCAGCAGATCCCTTCCTCCTCCTGTTACTTGTTTCCCTCAGGACTTCTGGGATTTTGCCTTTGCCTTCAGTTCATCCATATTCACCTGGATATTCACACACCCCTGAGTCACATGGTATTTTCTGGGTTTAGGACCTCTTACATTTGCCTAAAAATGTTTGCTTTACCATCGTTGTTTAATAATCCATTAAATTTATCTAATATGTCTTGCAACTAAAATACCTTAAGCTTCTAATTAATAATAAGACAATTTTAGGGCATAAATGATATAAACAATGAGATACACTGGAAGGGTAAACATCATCAAAGATTTTTCTTTATTCCCTTTCGTTCAAATAATTAATTAATCTGAACCCATACCTACTCATTTAAAGAATTCATAGCAGAGAAAATGAAGAGTGAAAACCTAAGTATCAATTAACTGATGTATGTAGGATATTATATTTGTGTTTTCATATGCAGCTTTTATTTAATCCCCCAGAATACTGTTAGGTTATTGGCAGAGAAACAGACACGGGGAAGTAGCTTCTCCAGCATCACAGAGTCAGTATTTAAACCCATATCTATGGCACTTTCTAGCAGTCATGGTCCAGGATACGCTATAATCTAAGGGGACTTGATACAGAAAAATGGATACACGAAGAATGGAAATGCTCAGGAGCCAAAGCAAAATTCAAAACAGTTATTTCTGAAAATACCTTTCTCTTAAAGCTGCTGCTAGTTGCTTCAGTCGTGTTGGACTCTGTGCGACCCCACAGATGGCAGCAACCTAACCCTACCCTAAAGTTGGAAGAAAATTTAAACAGATAACTTAATCAGAGCCTAAGGTACAGAACGTTCTATAGAATCTAAGACCACAGAGAAAGAGGTTAACAGCTGAACCAGGGAACATGAAGGAAACATGAGTACGGTTACAAACTCTGCCTGAGGGACCAGAAAAAGGGAGAGGGCGGAAGGGAGAAAATACTTTTACTTTACTCTTCCTTTCACATTCCAGTTTTCTTTAAGTGCCTCCCACTGATTACTTTTTTTCAGAATTGAGCTCCTCGAGGAACCTAGGAAACACAGTTCTCTCTGATGCAGGTACAGAAGAGAGGAAAGGCAGGAAGTTGATTTGAGACAAAAAGGCAAATGTCACCACAGATTCCATGATACTACATGGCACACTAGCTTGAAAAGTGTTAACAAAGACATTAAGTATACATTCTGGAGTAAACAGCAGTGCAATTTGGTTGTTACATTGGGAACATGTGGAAAAATTAATCTGGAAAAATAGGCTAATGCAACTGCATAGGGAAATATGATGGCTAAGTTAAGCTGTTAACATTTAATTTAATGAGAAGACAATTTGGACCAGGGACATGATGCAATTAACATGTTGTTTGGAGAATATTAATTTGAAAATTGCATGTAGAATACAGTCGAGAAGACTGTAGAACACTGCCTAGCAAGGAAGCAATTGCAATTGTTTAGGCATAAATGATCATGACAATGTGATAAAGTGCTATTATTTATTGTTCATCTGCTTTGTAAGGACTGCCATTCTACATAATTTATATACAAGCATACAGTTAACCCCAAAGTTATTCTCAGAATCAAAAAATTTAAGTAAAATTCTCCTGATATAAACTACTGATAATGAAGTAGAATTATTTTAGATGATCCCAAATCAATATGTTTACAAACACAAAGCATTTGTTAGTTACCATAGCAAAATCAATTATGCATATTGTTAACCTTAATTTCTCTAAATGTTAATGCTGGAAAACATTTATTAATATTTTTTTAATTTAGTAGAACACAGATATTATTCCAAATTGCCATAGACTTTTAACCTATTTCCATTGTAGGTTGAATTATTCTTTAGTAATTCAAAACTTCTGTCATAAAAAAATATTTTATTAGAAATATATTCATGTTAAAGTAACATCTTGAAAGTCTGTATTCAAAGCTTTCACAATGTCAGAAGAATGTTAGCACAAATATAGAACATATTTTCCTTTACGGCTCACCAGATAAAGAATCTGCTTGCAATGCAGGAGACACAAGGAGATGTGGGTTTGATCCCTGGGTTGGGAAGATGCCCTGGAGGAGGAAATGGCAACCCACCCTAGAATTCTTCCCTGGGAAATCCCATGGACAGAGAAGCCTAGCAGGCTATAGTCCATAGGGTTGCAAAAGAATCAGGCACTACTGAACACACACACATGCATATTGTATGTCTAAATTTTATTTCTATATCAAAGTGCTTTATATTGCCTCCACATGAGTATTTAATATTTTCTCCAGTTTTTCATTAATTGCTTTTTTTGTTAATCACTCTCAACTACCGGCCATTCATAGATCTTTGAATTTCAATAAGTTGATTGCCACTAAATGAACGTATCTATCAAGGTGAGTTATGTGTTCAACATTTGTACTAATGTGTGTTCACTCATTTCAGATTATCTTTATACCACCCCTGAAATTTTTATTACCTCTTGAAGTGATGATAGCTCAAAAAACCATAGAGTTTGTTATCTAAGTGTGTAAAATGAACAATATGAGAATAATTTGGATATTTTTGTTGAAGGCAATGGTCATTATTATTTGGCCTAGTTTTAATTTTTTGTCATTGTTATTTTGTCAATGGATTTAGAATCACTAATGACTGACTAAATCTCCCTAAAATTGGAACTAATATATAGAGATCTGAACTTGGAAGCTGTTTAATCTATAAAAACAATTAGACACTATTCAATCTGCTCCCACCCTACCTCTTCTAATATTAATTGAAAGTTGATCTTGAAAACTCATGGCATTTTAATAATATAAATCTGAGACTGAGTCAGAAGTATTGTTATAATCAGAATGGCTCATTTTTAAATTATCATTGCTTGGTTCAATCTGTAATGACCCAGTATTTACAATCTTGGAAGAATTTCCAATATACCAGTTTCTTCTCAGAAGGTTAATCTAATGCAAAGATTAAGTCATCCCTTCTAAAGGAGATGGTAGTGCTTATAGATAGTAGACATATTATTCTTAATACATTCGACTCATTGCTTCCCATATGGCATAAAAGCACACATTATCGCTAGTTTAAGGATATTCATCCTTATGAAACATTAGTTCAAACCAGTAAAATCTATTATTATCTTGATTTGTACCAAAAATTATTCGCTCAGACAGAGACCTATACTTCCCAACTGCTAAATGCTTTGGTTGTTCTAACAACCTCTTGTTCAGAATTTTCAGTGAGTGACATTTCTATAATTCCTATCTATACAAGTTCTTTCTTCCCTATGACATTTATGACCTTCCCAAATATTTACCAGGAATTTCAACTACCATTTAAACTGGTAAGAACTAAAGTGGAAAGGTATCTTGTAGAGTATGTGAGGCCTTAGGACCTTCAGGCCCTAGAGCAATAGATTAAATGACCTCTTAAGACCCCCTCTGTTCTATAGTCTATGGGGACTGATAAACCACAGAGATAGCCAAACAAAGAGGATACAATGAAACTGGTTCTATTATCCCAGCATTTAATGGTTTTCTGTGTATGAAGTTCAAAGCTGAAACTTTCAACAAAGATTCCACCAACACAGTGTTTCCTGCACTTACCAGTTTTCTGCTTACAATATTTTCTTACATTTTTCAAAGGCCAAGAAAATGTGCTTTCTTTGTAATTCCAGAAGTAGTTTAAGGAACAGGAGATATTATTACAGATAAAAAAATATGACAGTGAAATCAGGGTAATAAAGTTGGGTTTTTGGTTAAGTCATAAGAGCAACCAAAGGAATATGAAAAAGGCAAAGGTATGATTTTTTAATAGAAAGAAAAGTAAATTTTGAGCAGAGACACTACATGGAAACCAAAAGAAAAAGAAAGGGGTAAAGTTAAGGCACTTTGAGAAAGAGTAAATGAAATATACCAAAAGGTAAATAAAGTATGTTCAAGGGCTCTGCGTATCATCTAGAAATAAATATGGTTTTAGTTAGAATAAAAGTCATTGCAGAGAAGAGTCTAAAACTAATCAAAGCCAAAAAAAAAGAAATGCACAGGATAAAACATGAGGTATAGAGAAGCACCATGATGATGGAATGAAGTCAAAAGTGTAAAAAAAAAATATGATAAGAAAATTAAGGGTAGAAAATGAAAGGAAGATTGCACAAGAGTTTGAGATAAATCAGAACCCTTTTCAAGTAGAGAAGTAAGAAGGGGTCAGGGCTGGAGATAATGGGACCTCCGTGAAATGGAAAGTGTAATTTATTCACTGAAGTGGTGGATATTGCTATCAATTTTAATGACTTCTTTGCATCAGCTTTCAGACTAGAGAACTGAGAAAAGATATTAGCAAAGAGACATATATTTGCATATCTCAGGGAAGGAGAATGAAATAAATATCAAGCTAGGGGAATGATTAAGTTATTAAACTATTTAATTTCTGGCAAACTACAGAAAAAAATTGAAAATCAACTGGATTTCAGAAAGCAATATTAATAAATAAGAAGACCTTTATCAGGTACTTTTCAAAAACTTTATAGCATTTAAGGACTAAAAAAAAAAAAAAAAGCCAGGCTTTCTAGACTCACTTATTTTTATAGCCACAGTCTGAGATAATTCTTAAAAACATAATACTCCAGCAGCTATGTATATACATTTAGTCAATCACAGAAAGCTTGATTAACTTTCTCATAGAATGTTGGTGTGAATACACACACAATGCACACATACAAACACACTTGCATTCATTTTAACTCTGTTTTACTCTGCCAGGGGAAAGAAGAATTTTCTTCTCCAGGAAGTCTTTTCACCTCGACAGAGTATAAGAACTCATGGAAGTGCTCAGAGGCAGTCATTCATATACCCACCACTGTGTGAATGATGAAAACACACACAGAGACAAGTGATGGAATACAGAGCATGCTGTAGCCATCGCCGCCTCACGCTGCCTAACAGCTTGAAGAGACCAAAAGCCTCATGTCAAATTATCCCAGCCAGAACCTCACACTTACCATCTCCTGATAGGGAATACAGATAAAAATCATCTTTTCCCCATCCTAAGCAGTGTACAGCCAAGTGATTTATTAATGGCCATGAAATCCAAACACCATCTGTGTCAACCAGAAGAACGTTCTAGTTATGATTTCTGTTAAAATTTTGCCTGATTTGATCTCAGAAAATCATCTGTGAAAAATCACCTCTGAAGGTCTCATCAAAGGTTGAAGTTGGAATTGATCTCGGCACTGATGAGTTTGACTTCACAGGTGAATGTCAGATTGCCTGGGAATTACTTCATTGAAAGTTGCTTCAGTCACTTCCGATGGGCATTGATGCTCAAGTTCCATGGCTATGAAGGTCTTGGTTCTCATACAATGTGATTTTGACTTCTCTCTAAGGCACAAGGCAACCAAGCCTGTGTTTACCCAGACAGTAAAGGTTCAGATAATTGAAATAGTAAATCAGTGTGACTCAGTGTAATTGATATGCACAGACTCAGGAGAATACAGAATTCTGCCACTAAGCAGACAAACAAACTTAGAGGAATGTCTTGTATATTTCTAATGCCATGTGTCCCCAAAGGGGTATAGAGAATGAATATTTTAGAGACTGTGAAAGAAAACAGAGTTCACATCTGACTGGGACAATCAGGAAATTATTGATTTTTGTAGATGGGATCTAGGGATAGACCAAATTTAAATGTAGAGGTGGAAAGCTGGACAAAATTCCAAGCAGATCAAAGAGCATGAATTAAATCACAGAAATTGGGGAAACCTGAGATATTCAGGACAAAGTCCTGAACTAAAAAGAAAACCAGAAGAAAGAGGTAATGAGGCTGAAATTTTTGGAGAATAATTTATAGTGGGAATTGTATATCAGGGTATAGTCTCTAGAATTGATTCAATAAAATTATTGGACATTGAATTTTGAATAAATAAGTATCTTGTTCTAACAAAACTGACTTTGGATGATGTGTAGGATTGGTGGAATTATTCTAGGGCTTAAATTTAGGTAGTATAATCAAGAATGGAGAGAGACTGACAATGCTGAGTCATTGTGAAGGAAAAAGCCACAGGACATGGGAAGTGACTGGCTAAAAGGTAAAGAGATATTAGATAAAGGAGTTGAAGTTTACCTGGAAATAGGGTGATGTCATTCACACAAATAAGACTACTATGAAGAGGAACATGATGAGAACAAATAATAGGCTTGATTTTAAAATGCTGAATTAGAGGTGATTATCAAATGCAATACCATAAGGAGAAGGGTACACTGTTATGCTGTTATATTATTGACAAGAATTGTCTAACAGCCATTTTTCTCAATACCAACCAAACTAAAGATCCTCTAAATTATAAAAGTAAATGAAATTTTAAAATATTATTAAATAACATTCTGTCTCTTTAAGCTGGTTGAGAGATTAAGACAGAATTCTTTGAGGAGAAAAACACAAATTTCAAAAGCATTCATAAGAAATACTTGAAAGTTGAAATTAAGAGAATGTGGTACAGTCATTTGACTAAATCTGATATTCACAAAAATAACATAAAGTCAGGACTATTAGGAAGTAATCTAAAACCCACTGCTCCTGACACATACTCTCAAGTTCAAATGTAATTTCTTTGGAACAAGATTCTGGAAAAAAAAAAATTACCTCCTTATAAACTCTAACCCAACTTCCCACATCTCTATATGTTTTCTGAGTCAAGCATCCAAAAATCTTTGAAAGACTCCAGAACTTAGTAAAAGGTTTCCTCTGCATGAGTCTGGCTGTAGAAGTGCCTCTGTTTGTCAATTTAAGAAGCTGAGAGGGGGGAAAATGGCAACAGTTTTCTACAGAAATTAAGTCTAAAAATTACTTTAGCAGAATTCAACATTCAGTATGTCTGAAAAGTAAACCTGGCAGCCTCTCCTCATTTTCTTTTCACGCTAATTCAACTGTTATCAATTTACAGAAATGATCATCACCTTTAAAATGACCATTCACTGACATAGAATTCTCCATTTATTTTGTTTGTGATGACCTAGTTGATAGCAACTCTAGCAATGTTATTGCTCGATTTTTCTTATTATTTACTCTTAACTCTTGTAACACAGCTTTGCTGGTTAGTCGCTCAGTCATGTCCGACTCTTTGCAACCCCATGGACTGTATCCCACCAGGCTCCTCTGTCCATGAGATTCTCCAGGCAAGGATACTGGAGTGGGTTGCCATTTCCTTCTCCAGTTACATAGTCTAAATTTAAAATTATTTCTAAAAAATGTCTATTATGGAATATGCCTGTAGGTCATCTTTTGTGCATCCTGTTTTCTTTTGGGGGTACCTGAAGACCAGAAGAAAAACAGGGGAACTTGAAAACAAAAACCATAGCAACTGAATTACTCACAAACTTGATCAGCTTCTCTAAGACAGGCTTCAATTAGTATTTCTCTTTTGTAGATGAGAACCTCAGAACTTCCTATTCACTGTATGAGACTGTCCCAGATCAAGCTACTCTGATCCAGTGTTAACCAAGGCAATTCTTAACATATCTGAATATGACCTCCAGTAAGACACAAGCTCTGTGAGTCTCTGGTTTTCTTATTTATATACAGGCCTGATAATATTTCTGTGATAGAATAACTGGAAGCTAAGATAAGCTAAAGAAATACAGAACCATACCTACTACAATGTAAGTGTTCCATAGTAAATAAAACCAGTTAATAAGTAAAACTTCTGTTAATCAACTTGTCACTTTTTGATGCAATGCCAAGTAAACAGCTTCATATATTTGGTAGCAAATGTACTGATTTTATTAGAACTGATGAGCTGTTTAACATAGTTTATAAAGGGCTTAAGTATATCCATAAGTTTTGAGGGCAATGAGACATTTAAAAAGAGACAGAAGAAGGCAATTTGCCCTCTTCACTCTACTCACATTGATAAAATCGATCATGGACTAATCAATAGCATTTCTGACAGCCTTTAGGGCACTTTGGCTACTGATCCATCTCCTAACTTGTCAGCTGCTGCTGCATGGCCTCCATTTATCTGCTATAAACTGTGGCCTTTATGCCATGCTTCCTTACCTTCTATTCTGGCCCTCACCTTGATGCTATTATACTTTTTACATTGTTGGCAATAAATCACATTTTCTTTCATAATTATTACTTGTACTTCAAAACTACATTTTTTACTTTGAAGACCCTTTTCACCTCAAGAAAGAAAATGAATCAAATGAGTGATTCATCTTGGGACACTGCATTTTCACACAAACGTAAGTGGTACAACTGTTACGTAATAACAGAACTCTGAGTGAGTGAGTGAGTGATAGTCACTCAGTCATGTCCGACTCTTTGAGACCCCATGGGCACTGTAGCTTGCCAGGCTCCTCTGTCTATGGAATTTTCCAGGCAAAGAATACTGGAGTGGGGTGCCAAATAGTCTCATAAAAGAAAAAAATTGCACAGTCTGGAGTTGCCACTAGAGTGATAGTCCTCTGGTTTGGCTGTTGATATAATTCCATGTTGCAAACTCTAGAAATGCATAGGAAATTTGAGGGAAAGTCACAGTTTACTTATTGTGAGCCCTAAAAAAGAGAGCAAAAGGATACAGTGAAGTTTCCCCATGATTGGGATTCATTGTACAGGTAAGTATTCTGAGCTGTTGCTAACAGCTAATGCCTACCCCATGTAGAGCATTTGTCAGCCTGTGCTTCCCTTATAGCTCAGTCAAAAAAGAATCTGCCTGCAGTGCAGGAGACCTGGGTTCGATCCTTGGGTTGGGAAGATCCCCTGGAGAAGGAAATGGCAAACCACTCCAGTATCCTTGTCTGGAAAATCTCATGGACAGAGGATCGTGGTGGGCTGTAGTACATGGGGTCTCAAAGAGTTGGGCACGACTGAGGGACTAACACTTACTTACTTCCACATGCTGGTCGATGCCAAGGGAGAATACTCATGGATAGAACCAACTCAGATAGTAGGTTCTGCCTCTTTCCGCCTGCCTAACTGAGTCCATCACTAGAGAGGTAAAAAGTAAGACTCTGACTGCCTCACTCCTATGCTTTTTATTGCAAGTGTCTTCATTCTTGCCTCTTCTACCATGGTCAAATTAGAAAACTAAGAACAATTTCCCTACTTTGTTATTACAGCAGTCTTGTTTAAAGGAGACCCTGATTCACTTAACTTATGGCCTGTTGAGCTCTTGCATATCCCTTTCTATTTATATTGCCTTTACCTGGTGGCTCAGACAATAAAGAATCTGTCTGCAATGCACTAGACCTCGGTTTGATCCCTAGGTCTGAAAAATCCCCTGGAGAAGGGATTGGCTACTCACTCCAGTAGTTTTGCCTGGAGAATTCCATGGATAGAGGAGCCTGCTGCTAAGTCACTTCAGTCGTGTCTGACTCTGTGCGACCCCATAGATGGCAGCCCACCAGGCTCCCCCATCCCTGGGATTCTCCAGGCAAGAACACTGGAGTGGGTTGCCATTTCCTTCTCCAATGCATGAAAGTGAAAAGTGAAAGTGAAGTCGCTCAGTCTGACTCATGTCTGACTCTTAGCGACCCCATGGACTGTAGCCCACCAGGCTCCCCCATCCATGGGATTTTCCAGGCAAGAGTCCTGGAGTGGGGTGTCATTGCCTTCTCCGATAGAGGAACCTGGTGGGCTACAGTCCATGGGGTCGCAAAGAGTCAGACATGACTGAGCAACTAACACTTTACCACATACATACTATTCTACTTACTTCTAAGATCTAATGTTGGGCAAAAATCAGACACTGTCCATAACCTTATGGAGTGTTATCCCTAGCCAAGAAGACAACTGAATTAGCTCACAAATAAATTGAACTGAAGCTCTAATAAATGCTACAGAGTGAAGGTGCATGGTCCCCTGAGAGCACATAAAGTGGAGTTGCCCTGTTTATGGAGACCAGGGAAGAATTCCACGTGAAAATGATAATTGAGCTGAGCCTAGAGGATGGACAGGTGCTAAACAATGCTGCAGATGCTCTAGGGCCTTGCCCAGCCCACCTCTTCAGGACTAAGGCAGTAATTCCCACCCATGGGGGAAAGTCAGTGGCTAATAATTTGCAGCTAAATTGTTCTCCAACTGGAGATAGAGAGCGATGGGAAGGGTGGGCAGGGCAAGTTCAAGACCTGACTGATATCTTTGATCATTTCTCATTCATAAAATAACACTACTCCAATTACCTCAAAAAGAACTAAATTAAATCACATATATGAAGAACTGAGCAGAGAACTATGTAAGAGACATTTTAGGGCAACTGAACATGGACTTGTTGACAGACCATCCTGGCTTCAAATTATAACCATGCTATTATTCAATGTGTGAAAGCAAAGATAAATGGTTACAAAATTTTCAACCGCATAAATTTGCTAAAGGTATTATGAAAAGTGAAAAAGTGAAAATGTTAGTCACTCAGTCATGTCCAACTCTTTATGACCCCATGGACGGTAGCCTTCAAGGCTCCTCTGTCTGTGGAAATCTCTAGGCAAGAACACTGGAGTGGGTAACCATTCCCTTGCCCAGGGGTTCTTCCCAACCCAGGGATCAAACCTGGATTTCTGTAATTGCAGGCAGATTCTATACCATCTGAGCCACCAGGGAAGCCCCAAAGGTACTATAACCCAGCACAAAGTAAAAATGTAAGCATTTCGTTTTCATATTAATACTAATTAATACCAAGTATCTTAAATTGTCAAGGATAATTGTTATTTATTATTAGCCTTTTATTTTAGTGCCTAGAATAGCATTAGAATTTCATAAATATTTCAAATGAATAAATTGCAATTTCCCAGTATGTAATTTATTCAACAATACTCACATTCATTAACCACACTTGTTAATTGCTTTCTGTGTATGGAAAGTGTTGTAGGTAAAATTTGCCTGGTATGCTTGGAGAATTGGTAGATATTTATGACTGTCAAAGAAGATTTAAATAGTAGTATAAAATTTTGATTTCTTTTAAAGAATATAGGCTTCTAAAAGAGGTCAACTCTAAGATTTGAAAAATAAGAATATTCTTACTCATCCATATCCCATACAACTCTGCAGGCTTTTTTCATACCCCTGTCTTTCTTTCTCTTGTTTATATAGAAGTAGTTTAAAAAACATCTATGAATTATTAGTTATTAACTTCTCACCAGTTGCTAGGTGTTGATATATATCTACCACAGACTGCAGATGAAATGTTCAGAGCCATATCTATTAAAAAGTTTTGTGTCATAAATTTTGTGTAAAATAGAACAGTATCAAATCAGAAAGACTCTCTGTAGCCTGTCTCCTCTTATCTACAATCATTCCTTTATGAAGTTGTCAGCCTGAAGAAAATTGCCAAAAGAATACAGTAAGAATCAGCCCTCACTGTCTCCTATAGAGACTCATTTAAAACAAAGTTCAGATCACTACTTTTCTTTCAGATAAAGGTAAAGGAAATAGACTATTTGAATAAAAAGAACTCTGAGGTCTTCATAATCAAGATGAAGGGGGTGTATTGGAAGATAATATGATGTAATTTTTAAAATATCAAAAGGAAACATATTATCAAGATTAGTCTGCAATTCATTTTGCCCAACACAATTACAGAGCTCCAAATCAGCCATCCTTAATTTGAATGAGTTTATTTTCATTTAACTTCACAGATTCAACATTGAGAACAGTGACAGCTCACCTTCAGTATTCAGTCCCTACTACAGTTTGTAACATTAATGTTTTAATGCCGGGAACAGTTGCCCCATCCCAGAAGCTAGATCTTACATTTGATACACTAGTAATGTTTATCTTTTGATAGCAGGTTATTGCTGGGCCTCCCCAGTGTCTCAGTGGTAGAGAACCGACCTGCAATGCAGGAGACTCAGAAGCCATGGATCATGAAGATCCCCTAGGTCATGAAGATCCCCTGAAGGAGGAAATGGCAATCCATGCCAGTATTCTTGACTCGTGAAATCCCTTAGACACAGGAGACCAGCAGGCTACAGTCCACGGGAGTCACAGAAGAGTCAGACATAATTTAGTAACTAAAAACAACAATGATAACATGTAGGTTATTCTTAGGGTAATATTAATATTATCACATAAGTAAAATTCAAGCCATAATGTCTTTGAAAGAGAAGGATGACTGACAACGCATCACTTATTTCAAAGTCTACACTTGAGAGATAATGATTTTTAATTTCTTATAAAAACCACAGAAATCTCAATAATATTTCATAGCATTGTTTAGAATAATGAACACTCAGGAAAAGTTAGGATTCTCAGGCACCATTCTAAATGTTTTACATCCCTTCTTCCTTGCCACCATAGTAGCACTAAGGTAGGCACTGCTATTATGATCATTTTACAGACAAAAAGACTTCCCATGGAAAACTTAATAATCTGTCCAACGTCATTATTTAAGTGGCAAGCTAGGATTTGAACCCAGGTTGTTAAACCCCAGAGTTCTTATCTTAATTAACTTTTAAAAATTAATAAGGATTTAGCATATAAAATATGATATTATTGTAGGCTATTAAGTTCAAAAGTCCACATGCATACCATTTGTTGTAAAACTCTACTGAGTCAAATTTTCAGCTTCAATTCAGAGAACCACCTTGAGAAAAATATGTTCAGTACATCTTCCCAAACATCTCTCCAGATTTATTTTTCAAAATCAGATTTCCAAAAAGTAGAACTATGTCAAAATTTTAACTTAGCAAAATAAATTCTTAAGGAAAAATATCTATATAAATGCTCATTCTTGAACACATTTTTTAAATATTTCTGACTGCTATCTTCCAGAAATATATTTTTGGCAATTTTCCTCAAGGTTATCTATTGTAGCAATCATATACAAAATAAATGATATACATAGGAAAATTGTTTTCCATTTAGTTAAAAGACTAAGTAATTATTTCATTCTCTTATACCAAATCTACTCAGTAAGGCTCAACTTGATGAAGTATGTAATTTGAAATTCTTAAGTTTGTAATTTGAATGATTACTTTCTCCCATAAGCTTCTTAGGGATTTTTTTTTTTTCATTTGTAAAGCTAGAACATTTGGCTACCCAAATATAGCTTCAACAGAACTTGTCACGCAATCCATTGTTTATTAATCATTTTCTACTGATAATCTAAATGATGATTAGTCTTGCCTCAGTGAATTCTCTACTCTTTAAATACACATTGAGTTTAACCCTGATACATACTCTGATTTGTCATAATTCTGAGAAGTGAAAGTGGAGAATATTTCTTTAAAAAACAGATGAAAGCAAAAGAAAATACTCTAAATGTGAAAGAAATTGCAAAACTAATGTTTTTATCAAGGCCAGATGTCATAGATAACACAGGAAATGCCTACATATTTTACAGTTACTAATCCAAAAGAAATCACAAGTTGAAAGCATGTTTCAACTGGGAGATTTCCTTTTAATTTAGATATACAAGCTGTTCATTTATGAACCATTTATGAATTATACTAAATAGTAATAAAACTTCCAAATGAGTATGGTAAGCTATTTTTCATGCAAATGACATTTCAGAAGATTGAGGTAAACAAAACTTCCAAGAAACATATATTATTACATGCTTTTCAAAAAGTCACCATTGTTATTTGTTAAAAGGGCATAATAGGCAGAATTGGACAACTTTCAGACAGATATAAATTCAGTCTGGCAAACCAAACTTTTCACTCTGGAGTAGACCAGCCTTGCATGTACACAGCTAAATCAGCTTTTGACTCCTCCGTTCTCAACACCCCTTTTATCTATGCAGACTCATTCATTATACTTTTAATCTCTCCAGACCAACTCTGTATTGCTTTCTATTTTTCTAGTCATGGTTGTAACAATCCATCTTCCTCTTCTCTACTTCCAGTCTATTTTTATATTCCCTTAAAAACAGTCTCTTCACAAAATCAACTTTTCTATGATTCTTGTTGGAGGCAAGGCTTAACTTCTTTTTTCATTCCGGAAAGAACGAAGTATGAGAAACAAAAGTATAGAATGACAAAATAAAAATAGACTTTTTTTTTTTAATTTAGAAAAATCTCTGTTTTGAAGCTAATCATCTGCTTGACTAATACAATTATCCATGTCTATTTGATATCATCTCTGAGTCTCTGGCACAAGGACAAAGTACTTCAGTACAAAGTCTAAAGTACTGGGCTCACCAGGCATTCAGCAAGTGGGAATAATGAGGACTTTGACCTTTAGAAGTTCTTTTACCTTTACTATTTGCCAGAATTCACTCCATTGCTATTACTTGCTTGAATGATTTCACTGAATTTGGAAAGGGTATATAGAAAACATTGTATTTTCAATTCTCTAACTGCCATCTCATACCATGCATTAGTCAGTTCTAGAGAATAAATGAGTATAAATATTAAAATTTATTTCAATTTATTCTTTTTCATTCAATGAAATTATTCAGATAAAAGTTTTGGTTCCGGAAAGAGTTCTGATGTCTTAATTACACTGATGCTGGTTGCTCAATTAATTGGATCATGGTGATAATGAAGGCAAAATCTTGTGCTGAACAATGGCTTTGCTTTTCCTAAGCTGCCAGCTCTGCCCATAACAGAGGTAGATACTTAACACACATCTGGATTAGTCAACAGAGCAACAGAGTGTGAATAGATCTGCAAAATCTGTCATCGCCATTGAGGAAATTGTTTGGTATACATGCACAACCAATAGTGAGAGAAAAGCATCTATTTGGTATAAAGATCTGGTTTGTTAGCTTTCAATTATAGTTTAGTTTGAGCAGAGCAATGCCAATGTCCTTGCCATATAGCAAATAAATTGTTTAAAATTCTAAGAACCCTTACATAACAGCAAACATTTGGGACATCAATACATAAAAACATTAGGGTCATATTTCCAATTGAAATGTTTACACATCTTTAAATGAAGAAGCATTTTTGTTTATTATGACCAGTAGGAATACCCTTCTGCAATTGATAATAACCAATAGTCAAATGGTCCGATAAAGATTCATTGCTTGTGCTGGTGTTGCCTGATTATTTCTAATATTATTTCTTTCACATGGTGGTGGTTTAGTCACTAAATCATGTCTGACTCTTTGTGACCCCATGGACAGTAGCCCGCCAGGATCCTCTGTCCATGGGATTTTCCAGGCAAGAATACTGGAGTGGGTTGCCATTTTTTCTCCAGGGGATCTTCTCTACCAGGGATCAACCTGGGTCTCCTCCATTGCACGCAATTTCTTTACCAACTGAGCCACCAGAGAACCCTATTTTATGATTATATTATATTGATAACATTAATATAAATGTATCTTTCACTAGTAATTTTACACCTTTGATGCAAATAAGATATAATAGTGCACCACAACCATGAGAATATTTCTGTACAGTTTTATAATCAAGTAAAATCCTCCAAGGATTGTTTTATGTCTCACTGGGACCCTGGAGCCTAGTTCAATGCCTCACACAGAGAAAACTCATGGAGCATGCTTGTGGAATTTCATAGATTCACTGAAGCACCATTGTACGCTTACAGATCAACAGCACACCTATGAGCTGTGTGTCTGATACTTCTTTGCAGTCCTAGATCCGCAGAAATGTGAAAATTCAGCCAAATTTCTCAAATTTTCATCAGCTCACATGAGAATCATTTGGCTATAGAGAAAGAAATCATAATAAAATCCCTGTAGGGGGACAGGCAAATAACATAAATCAATAATAGAGGAAAGAGTATGAAATAGTAGAGAATCATTGAAAATGGCCAATTGGAGAGACCAATCTCTTTAATGTGAGTGCTTCTTAGATTTAGCCAAGCACTGTCAAATCATGAGCATCAAGAATTATCAAATAATCTGACTTCTAAGAGAATTTGGAAATCCAGAGTTCTATATGAACTCTCAGATTATTCAAGTTTGGAAACAACTAAAAATATTTAAAAGCATGAAGGTCAAACAAAGCACATTCAAGCCATAACTTTATGATCTTTTGTGAACTGCAAAGAAAATGGAGTAAGAGTTGTAAAGATC